>NW_027185414.1:20762500-20867500 GCF_022577435.1 Embiotoca jacksoni
TTAATGATTAATATCTTTCTTAGTATTGGTCCTCCTCTTTCAATGAAACTTCACTGTCTCTTCCTCTCTCTCTCTCTCTGAACTCCAAATCAAGCCATAATGGCTTCCCTGAGGCTCAATGTCCTGGCTAGTTTCACCAGCCACACTGCTGTGTTTCATAGGAGAAGTGTGACTGCACAGAAACAGTAATGAGCTCTCACTGGGAGCTGGAGGCCTCCTGGCACTGCTAATGGCTCCTCTGGACTGCAGCTGTATCCAGGTTACAACCTGGCCTGGATGACAGGCCCTGAGACACTCAGGCCCAGTAGGGACAAACTCCTCCCAGCCACAGGCAGGCATTATAGGCAGACACCACATCCATAGCAGTGAACTATGTGTTTGGTGTGTGGGTGTTTGAAGTAGGGGAGGAGGAGGAGGACAGAAGATCTGTGGAAGGGGGCAGGAAGCTGTAGAGGATGTCAAGAGATGAGGGGCAATGGCAGAGACGGAGACCGAGACCAAGGAGCAAAGACAGTTGAGGAGATGTGGTTTGGTTATAAACAAAGCAGATAGACCCAATAAACCTGCAGGCTTTCATAGGGCAACAGCTGGCGTTGAGTGAGAGATATGTGTGTGTGTGTGTGTGTGTGTGTGTGTGTGTGTGTGTAAGACACAGAGAGAAATGCCTGTGTGTGTGTGAGACAAAGAAAGAGAGAGAGAGTGCATAGAGTCTGCTTGATTATCTCAACAAAAGAAGAGCTTACATGCACAAACTAGGTACAGAAAATAATAATAGCTTGCCAATAATAACAAGCAAAGGTAAAACCAGGAAATACAACAAACATAAAATGCAAATAAATTTCCATACAAACAAGTTTTAACCTTTAAACCCAATAAACCGTGTGCCAGATACAAGAATCACAAGACAGCAACAACATCATCCTGATGTGCAGGCAAATGTCCAAAACCGACAATCATCAAGACATCAGCAAACTTTGTATTTGATAGGTAATGAAAATAAGAAATACTTCCTTGATCAAATTGTTTTATTCAGCACGATGTGATGGGTAGGCTTGGCGCGTAAGTACAAGGGATGGCAAACGCTGCATCATCACTTATTTTCAAAGCAACCGGTGAAACGGCCATTAGAGCTGAGTCCAAGGAGCTCAAATTGCAATCCCGTTTGTATGCGGCTAAAAGGTTTGTGATGCACGAGGAGTCGAGGTCTACTCCTAATGTTTCATGAATTACTGCTGTGCAATTATGTTGCATTATGACACCCAAAACTCAGCTTTGTGTGTCCAACATCTTCCCTCTACAACAACAACACACACACACACACACACACACACACACACACACACACACACACACACACACACACACACACACACACACACACACACACACACACACACACACACACACACACACACACACACACACACACACACACACACACACACACACACACACCACTCCTGTTGTTGCCCTCTCTGGGAAAGCTCACAGCTTGGCTTCTTTAGCTGCTGTTTTGTCTGGGCTCCATTCAAAATGGTCCCCTCATGACCACGCACATTATGGTGGGGGGCAGGCGGCCCCTGAGTGGACTGAGGCTCCCTGGGTGCAAGCAGTGATTCATGGCACAAGGGTCTGTAAAAGAGCAGCCTCGCCCCACGCTGCAGCTCTTCATGGGGATGAGGAGAGAAGAGGCTGTTTGGCAGTGGGGGTGAATCAAAAGTCTTGACTAGAGGACTGAACCCTGTCGAGACCGTGTGGGCTGAGGGAGACAGGAGGGGGGCGGTCAGTGTTTTCTTGTGTGTGTGCAGAGAGAGCGTGAGTGAGAGCGAAAGCCACGGAAAGACATGGTTGGATAAACCCAAACTAACGCTGGAGTGTGTCTGTTGAATCTACGCTGCTCCCTATCCCGAGGACAATCTCACACTAGCTTTTTAACAATCTTAGCTCCGAGGCAAGTACAAAGTACTAAATGTTTAGGTGTTATCTCTAACACTTCCACAATCTAACAAAGCAGCAGTTTAAAGGGCACTGGGAAAAAGGCACTGTGAGAAACAAAAGAGGGCTCATGAATAAAAGCTGAAAAATGATAGTAGTTGCTTGGATTGATGAAACCCTATTCAGGTTTTGTGACAGGCAGCGAGACACACAAATTCTTTCCCCTCAGGCTAGAGGGTGTAATTTCCCCTTCCACTGTCAGAGGAGCCATGTAAAAAATTATCTATAGCTCAATGACTGACGAAGTAATTCCAAGCAGTAATTTTCTATCTATCCGTCCGTCCGTCCGTCCGTCCGTCCAACTATCTATCTATCTATCCTTCTATCTATCTATCCTTCTATCTATCTATCTATCCTTCTATCTATCTATCTATCTATCTATCTATCTATCTATCTACTATCTATCTATCTATCTATCTATCTATCTATCTATCTATCTATCTATCTATCTATCTATCTATCTATCTATCTATCTATCTATCTATCTATCTATCTATCTATCTATCTATCTATCTATCTATCTATCTATCTATCTATCTATTCTTGCAGATCAAGACACTCAGAATAGAAACACTGGCATGCTGCTCCGTTGTAACACACGGTGGGATGCGGATGGAAATGCTGGCCCCACAGGACACACACACACACACACACACACATAAAGAACGGACTGCTGTGGGGCTGACGCAAGACTATCTCTGTCTCACGTGTCTCTCCCCTACGGCCGCCCGCTGCTCCTGACCTTCGAGATGTTTTTCTCTCTCCTTCTCTCTCTCCCTTTATTCCTCTCTATTTCACACTCACACAACACACACACACACCTCCGATTTCTGTACACCTCCCAGCCACTCAGTATTTTGTCATTAAAAAGCATTGCATTTCAAGCTTGGATCAAGCAGATGGGGCTGCGTAAGCATTGCTGCTCCTTCACGCAGCACCTTGGCTTAAGTACAGATAGTCCACATGCATTACAGCACTCGCGCTTAAACGCAGACACACAAACAGACATGCGAACACACACATGCACACGCACAACCTTCCTGGAACCGGAGAATCAGCCCGGTTGTGGATGGCTGCTTCATATGGGTGCTGTGTTGCTCAGTTGTGTAATGCCTGGTTGTTGTAGTTGAATACCTTAAGACATGCTCTGCAAAACAGGAACGCTAAGCAGCAGACGAGTATATGAGCAAAGGAAGCATCCTTCTTATCCTAATACATTTAGTCGTCCTTTCTGTAGACCAATGGCTCGTGCCTTCTAATGGCAAAATACTAACATTGATACTTGCGTAAAGTTCAATGGGTTCATTCATAACACACAATTACACACACTCTGACACACATGCACACGTGAATCTAATATAATTATATCTCTGTGCCATTAGACACATGTCTCTGTCTCTCTTTCATTTTCTCTCACTCTCAACATTTGCATATTCCTTTGGGTGTTTGAGTTGAGCAGCTCTTTCCTTTTTCCTTCTCTTGTCTTCCAAGCAACAAATGTCAGCTAATTACACCATAGCTGTTTGGATGAGCTCCATTTTTCCCTGTGCTCTGCTGTGCTTGTTCTCTATGGGGCTACAGGACGAGTCAGGCAGCCAAGACACCAGTTCAGAACAGCCAGCTGTGGGGGGTTGAGCTACGAGGCTACACCCTCCCTAGAAATTGATTCCCCAAGAGAGAACTCATCAATACTTATCACAAATGATACAACCAGGGCGCACCAAGCTGCAGGGGATATAATGTTTCATTCACGGCCAGAGATGAAGCAGTAACGGTTACAGCTGATAGAATCAGGTCTAGTAACACACAGAGCTAAAAAGAAGGGGGAAAAAAAGACAGTCGCAGGCGAAACACGAATTTCCCTGAACTCTGCATTCAGTAAAAACCTTCTTATAAAAGATCCCATTTGATCTGGTCACACAGTCACAGGCACAGGGCCATCAAGTCAGGCAGGACAGAAAGTGCAAGTCATTGTCTGTGTGCAACAATAAACTGCCACCTTGGTGTGTGTGTGAAGTGAAGCCTCGAGGACGCAGCCGCGCCCCTGAGTACAGCTTGCTCTTACAAACGGACAGAGTGAGAAAACAGAGTCGGAGATTAAAGCTGCGCATAAACAACACAACAGCAATCCAAGATCCTAACCTACAAGCAGTGTCAGGCACCGTTAACAACCATTTACATTCAGTGTTGGGCCTGAACAGATAGCAAACTCAAAGGCTCTTTATTAGGCGTGTACGTTTCATACAAGTATTCTGATTAGAATGGGAGAAATCTAATTAATTGCTCGATTCACTGAATGAACCCCGAATTTGTAATGTAATCATAACAACTGCTTTTCAAGGAGCTCTTGTTAAATTTAATTGGGGGGAGAAAAAAACATCCTCTTTCACTGAATGAATGAAAATCAAATTAGGCCTGAAACTGGAGGAGTCGGCAAGTTTGTTCTGGCGTGCCATAAAAAAAAGAAAGAAAAAAAAAAAATCAGTAAAAGCAGAAGTGTGTGACAATATATATTCTAGAAAGTCCCGCATCAACTGTTTTGCAACATATATCATGGCCACAGAGTGAAAGAGAGGAGATGTGAAAACTCTTGGCACTCACTGTTAGAGATGTCTTCAGCTCTTTGACATAACTGCTGCAACACCTGGAGAAAAAGCAGAAACAAAAGACCAATGTGGTTCAGGTGTGATATACAATCTGAGTAATAGGAATAGCATGCGTCCCCTGCATTCTTTGAGTCATATGATAGTTAAATAGTTCAAATATATGCAACATCATGATAATGCTGGAAGTTTTTCGTTTGACAGCCTGAAAGGAGGTGAAGCCCGAAAAACTTCCTGGAAATCAAAGTTAAAGTTCCACAGCTTAGTATTTGTGGGTTTCAAACACATCAAACAATAAATACACAGTGACGTCTGAAACACAGCTGTGGCTACACACACACACACACACACTGACACACACACTCACAAAGATATTCACACCCACAAAAAGTCTCTTTCTCCCTGAGCCCTTTCTTGCAAAACCTGTTTGTTAGAAATGGATCTAGACATTGGAGCTTTGAGCGTGAGGATATTTTCCCTAAGCACAAGACAGTTCTTGCAGAGAACCAAGCCTTCCCAGTGTTCTCACGCCCATCGCTCATACATTGTCTCTAAGGCCCTCCTGTGCACTTACAGCCTGAGCCTAATCTAAGCAGCTCACCATAACAGACACCACCCTGCTTTGTATATCACACTACAGCAAGCAAACACGCGCAGATTTTTCCTATTTTCAATTACGCTGACATGGATATGAAAAAAACAATCTCTGAAGACCAGTTTTCAGGCAAAATGTCAGTTAGAACTTATGTCAGCATGAGTTGGTCGTATCAAAATAGAGAACTTACAAACTTCCAGTGCCTTCGTACACATGCACTCAGACACAGGGAGGCAGACTCTTACAGACATTTCCAGACACACCAACACACAAGCAGTGTTACAGCGTGTGTGGGTAGCTATCTAACAAGGTTTTGTTGTCAGTAAACACATCCATCTGGTCACCAGCAACAGAATCAAGCCTGGTGGATGCTTCATCGGCACGGATGTGGTCAGATATTACAATAAAGTACGAGTGTTTTTCAGTTTATAAAGACACACTGTTGTTGTTTTTTTACTGCAGAATTTTAGTCTTTTCTGTCACCTGTTGAAATGACTGCCGTGGTAAGAACAATTGGGTATATTGCAGTTCATGAGCCAAAGTGATCTTGTCTTTCCAGATGCCCTGCAGTCATGTCAAAGTCTGCGGCCCACAATGCAACACACATCTGTCATTACAGCTCAATTTATCATCGAACAGGAATCACCTAGACTGACTGTGTTAATAATAACCGAGCTGATCGAACTGTAATGGTTCCCTTTATGATCTGCACTCTTACACAGACAGACAAACACACACATGCACGCACGCAAACACACACACACACACACACACACGCACACACGCACACACGCACACACGCAGAAGACAAGCGCACACACAAACACTTTGATAACTCATCGCAGTGATAATGATAACAGAAAGCCAGGTAGGCTGAATTCATCTTCAGCTTTTTCATAAAGGCCTATTAGTGGATGATTAAAGGATCTCTGCTGCTCATAGGACTTCAGCACAGAAAATGATTTGCCAGCCATGAGGCAGGTGAATTACACTGGATAAGAAAGCTAGTGCTGTCTGCCATCATTTGCCTGACTGAGAATCAGGCTGTTAGTCTATTAACCCCATTTTACTGTAAGATCTCACCAGTTTAACATCAATAGTAGATGGATAAAATATCAAAATATCACACACACTTCTTTTCTTGAGACTTTACGCCTTTAGGCTTTTTCAGCCGTGAGGGTCTCATAAATCATATCAGCTTCAAAAAAAACATAATTTTCCTTATCAATTCATCTTTTTCCATTCGTTTATAGAATATTTGGAATATGTTAATTATAATATGTTAAAAGATGTAAGACATGCCCAGTGGAATCATTAAAAAGTCCAAGTTAGCATTATCCAATCGCTTGTGGATTTATCATTTACAACAGTTTCTGTCAAGTTTCTGTCGATTAATAAAATGATTTTGATTTAAATAAGATATATAATAACTTCAAAAGCTCTTTAGCCTCAAATAATTTAATAGGAAAAATGATTGAATTATCACATAAGCAAAAAAAATTCACCTTTTCATTAATTTAATGAGAAAGCATCCCTGTAATCGTGTCTCTGAAAGTAACACAAAATTATTTTCATAGCTGATATCAAGGTGAGCCAACAAATTACTGCCCTAAGTTATATTAGTGAATTTATTCCTTTTTGACTAACAATCCGAATGTCAATGTAATAATAGCCATCATTACTTTGTAATTTCCATCTAATTAACTTGAAAGGGGAAAAAAAAAAACAGGAACTGTCTGGAAAGTTATAATTACCTGCATTTACACTCCAGGCATGCTTGCACATGGACAGTGTACAACCTAACTGTTATGACGTCTCTCTGAATTGTCTTGTTTGGTTTCACTAATCTATCCCCGCTGCTTCAGCCAAACAGATGTTGACTTGACTTTAAGATTCATACAGAAGCTCGCAGGCATCTGCACGGGGTTAAATACAAGGGTCACACTCTTGTACCAGCTAGAGAGAAAGAGACAAGGAAGGAAGGAAGGAAGGAAGGAAGGAAAGAAAGAAAGAAAGAAAGAAAGAAAGAAAGAAAGAAAGAAAAGGAAAGGAAAGGAAAGGTCAGACTATGTTTCATGTGAGCCTTTTATTCCTCCAAAAACTGTGTTGGTATTCGAGCACGGAAAACAAGTGTACTCTGAAAACATACATATTGAGATTGGCCTAAAATCCTTTTCTTTTTAATATTTGATGCCTTGTTAGAGGAGCGACACCGGTGAGGTGTTTGTCTCTGTTGTCTCTGCTGATCTCTGGCACACCGGGCCCTGTGGGAGTGAGTTAGTGAGACTTGGCCGCAGACATTTTCCTGAAGCCCCCAGAACAAAACAGGCAAGTCTTGACAGTCTGTCCGCCACCGAGTCGTCACACAATCAGTTGCAGGAAACCAATCCCTAAATAGCAGTGATTCATCTCTTCATCACACACAATGCCAGTGCACAGTGCACAAAGAAGCTCTCTCTTCCCCCTCTCTCTCTGTCTTACCCTATCTGTCTCACCCCCCCACCCCCCCCACCCCCCACCCCCTCAGTGTGGTCTCTCTTGCTGCTTAAAAATAAGTGCTTCTCCTAGCTTTCTTTGCCCTGTGATTTACTGGCAGTGTTTAACTGCAGGGCAGCATCTTTTATCGTTACATGATCTGGGGCTGAAAGCTGACAAAATGGAATCTCTGTGCAAGTACTTTTGTATGTGAGTAAGTGTACGTTCGGGGCAGAGAAGGGAGCGAGCGGAGGAATAAAGAACTTCTGTGAGAAACGTTTGTCTAAGTGCAATTCAAATCCTCCCAGCCTCCCGGTGCTGTGTGTGTGTGTGTGTGTGTGTGTGTGTGTGTGTGTGTGTGTGTGTGTGTGTGTGTGTGTGTGAGAATATATATGTGTGTGTGTGTGTGTGTGTTTGTCATTCCACTAAATGGTTTCTTCCTTGACTTGATGGAGCAAGTGTGATCTCAAGGGAGCGGGTTACACCACACGCTGAAGTAAAGCACTTTGTGACTGGTGAAAAGCTCAGAACATTAGCGCGATCCATTTGTGAAGGGAATATATATGAATACCGGGCGTCATTGTGCGATCCTGTCTTTTTGCCTGTGTATGTGTGTACATGTTTTTGTGTTGCCATGATAACTTTTCTCTAAAATGGCACGGGGCCCATCGCTGCATTGGGCTACCCACTTCCATTTCTTGCTTTTTCTTGGCGAGATAAATCTCCTTCAGACTCCCTCAAACTGTCCTCGCTAGTGACTGTCCACAGTTGGGATTTTGATATCAGTGTCAGTACAGTGAGTACGTGACCAGATCATCACCAGTGGATCATCAAGAGTAGCACACAGGCCTACACAACAGGTCCACCGTATCGTTACAGCCTTGATGATCCATCAAGATGACGCGTGAAGGTCAGAGTAGCCGTGACCAACACAGCTGTCACATCTCCTCCCAGCACCCTCTTGGCTAACTGGCCTTCCAAAACACTCAGCACAAAACACGGCCAACTGGGGAGCACAGGGGCCAGGGCCAACAGAACATGCCTATAACCCAGACTGGGCTCGGATCACGATGTGACTGCACTCCGTACAATCGCACAAGACGTGGTGTATCAGAGCTGCTTTGGTGACACCGCATCTGTGACAAGGAAACCGCTGGGCTACCCCGAAATGGAAAACATTACGAGGTCCATTAGTATTGCCTTTTAAACTTTAATTTAACACCCGATAAAGCCACGGTGTTAAATGACTGCCAGCTCTGTTGTACAAGAGGAGAAGGATACAGTGGAGCTGTGTGGAGAGCAGATGTGAATCCACTTTGATTTCAGTGTGTGTGGAGCTTCTATTAAATGGATCTGCTGTCTCCTTGATCAAGGGAGTCAATAAAGGGCCAGTCCTGTCAAACCCTGAGGGGTAAGTGTGTATGCACATATGTGTCCGTGTGTGTCCGTGTGTGTGATTGTGTGTTATGGACAGATTTTGAAGTACTCTGACAGGTGAGTGATTGAGTACTTTCATTTCCCTCCAGCGACAACAAGACATACGCACACAAACACATGTGTAAAACACACGCACACACATAGACACACACACACACACACACACACACACACACACACACACACACACACACACACACACAGTTGAAGATGGAGAACGAGAGACCAAAAGAGAGAGCTGTTGTTTCCTAAAGGATGCTGCTCCTGCCTGCATGCTTAAATTAGCTCTAAATGTTTGGATTACACACGGGAGCTCTCACAGAGGATTTAGCAGCCATAGCCTCCAGTCCAGGGGGTGTGGCTGTTTCCATCTACATCCACACGCGAACACACACACACACACACACACACACACACACACACACACACACACACGCACACGCACACACGCACACACACGCACACACGCGCACGTCCTTACAGTATTCAGATCACAAATGTAAGTCACTCAAATATAATTCACTGTTCCGGAAACTCCGAACAACCCAACTTCAGTTACATCCATCTAACGTAAAGATGGAGGGACGCTACGACTTTAAAGGCAATACGCAGCTCTAAACGGTCCAAACAGGAACAACACACGCTATTTCATTCATCGGGTTTTTGCTGTGGGGAGAACCAATTTTCTCATTACACTTTTTAAAGAGGCCATTCTTAGCTTCTGTTGGCGGGGGGGAGGATAGGATATGCTAGTAGACGCAGAGACAGCGAGAGACAGGAGGAGAAGAAGAGAAGGGGAATGAGGGAGGTCAGCGCCCCCAGTCTCAGATAAAGGCCCTCTCCCTCCCTTCTGCCTCGGCTTTCGAAGCCCCTGCCAGGATCGAGAGGCGTCTCACGTTACAGCTGTCTCTCAGTGTCATCGTTCAGAAAGAGGGAGCACAAGTGCAAGAGAGAGAGAGACAGAGAGAGAGACAGAGAGTGGGGGGGGGGGGGGCGGTGGAGGGGGAGGGGGTGAGTGGGACAATGCCACAGACTGAGCAGGGCTAGGCTTTCATAGTTGGACAAGAGAAAAACAACAACAGCAGCAGCAGGTTCAACTGGATGAGGAAACCCGTGTGATTTGGCTGCCTGGTAGTGTTTTTGATAAGTACTGTTGATGCAACATACATTTTCACGATAATGTAGAAGCATTTCAAAATCCCTGAAATGTGCTTCGACCTTTTCAAGACAAATTATTTTGAAATGTAGTATGAACTGGAGCTCGTCAGATCATTTCCTCTACACCCACTGGGACCAACTGCCGATTTCCTAACACACACAAAAAAGGGGAAATAATTTTTTTTTTTTAATACCTTGTTTTGTGCAGTGAGAACAGAGAAAGAGAAACACACTGTCCTTTGAGAAAGAGATAACAGTGACTTTAAGAGTGCGTGCTATAGGGCTTCGGCGGATTAGACATCGTTGAGTCGCCACTCTGCACATGAGTATCCTTTCTAACCTTAAAATGCTAAAAACAGCAGCTTGTCCCAGGTCCAGTAATGACTAATCCAATGAATAGTATTTCAGCCTGCAGTGCTAACAAGGTAAGGCCATGTAGGTCAGGTCTGAGTTAAGTTAAATTCAGAGTCACTGCTTACTTCTTTTCTGCAACTTTTTCTGGAGAGAAACAGAGGATACCCCTCGACTTCATAACAACTTCATGAAGAAAAATGAGCTGCATATGCAGATTTTATACACCAAACTATGGCGCTTACACAGCCGACACGGTGACAGTATGTTTTACATAAAACATGGCTCTGAACAAACGCATATAACTATTGCACAGAACAAAACTGCCTTCCTATTTGTTTTCCTCTATCCTTGTCATTTCTCATGGCGTCGCGTAGGAGTTAAATATTTTAAATTCTGGCTTAGCTTGGAGCAGGCTTTGCCAGCGCAGCTAAAATAAAAAGCCTTTGTGGCAGCAGTGACCAGATTTTAAATGCTGAAGAAGATCAATAAATGGGGGCTGTCGAGGCGCAATCTCATGCATTTATGTGTTGTGTTGTGTTGTGTTGTGTGTGTGTGTGTGTGTGTGTGTGTGTGTGTGTGTGCGTCCTCCCTATGCATAAATGCCTGCGTTCTGACAGCAAATGTGCGCGCGTCTTAACACCCACCAAGGCTCACAGCTCTCCTGCCTGCTACGAGCTATTCTATAGTATCATCAAGAACCTCAGTGACCCGGGAGGCGCATCAATAGAGAAACCAATATCATTCCCATTCCAGCATCCGAAACCTTCTTCCTATTTCTTTTTCATTCCCAGTATCCTTTCCCATCTGAGCGCACGGCCAGCAGGGGAGACTTCTAGAGTAATGTGTAAATACAGGCCACCCCGCTCCAGATTGAGAATGTGAAGGTGTGGTAAACATCAAACTAAAAACCAGGTTTTCCAGACATCATTGCCAGCTCCATAATCAAGTTCCTCCTCAAACAAAATGCTGGGAAACCAGATAAGATGAACAAGAATGGGGGGAAAATGAGAGAAAACATTTTGTTTGGCATCCTCAGGAAAACAAAATGCTGTTTTGTTCCAATCCAGCCAAGTTCAGTTAATGTTAGGAGATCCAGGATGTCTTTATTTCATGACGCCAAATAACAGTAATGTGATTTCCTTTCAAGAAAAGAAATGCTTTCATAATTTTGCCATGTTTTTTTGTTTCTTGTCACACTTATGTTTTATAAAAGGCCACATTAAATGGAGGCTTTCAGCTCACAAAAACAGATAACCTTCCTTGATATGTCCTTAACACATGAATGTGTGATAGAAACACAATGAATCATGAGGACCTGTGTGCTTGCTGCTCCATGGCGCCACAAAACATGAATTACATCTGTATTTTCATCTCCTCACTAATGTACAAAACAAAAAACAGCCCTGAAGTGGAAAAATCATCAGGACCTTTTGAGACTTCATTAAAAGAAACTAGCCTGGACTTTCCAAACAAGGCATCTCTTTGGAGGGGAAAATCAACCTTTTCACCTTGCTGGTGGAAAAACAGGCATCCCAACGAGACAGAGCATGCACAAACAACCTTGACTTTCATCAAGGAAATTCTCACATTGAATGATAAATAGAGGCCCAGGGGACGAACGGCAAAGAAGCAGCTTATCGCCTTTCCCTCCCAAATTTGGCCGCTCTGTCTTCTGTCTCCTGAAAGTCAACACGGGGTGACCCACTTGCACTTTACACTGCCTTTTGTTTGGTAATTAATCCGCCATATGTAATCCACACAGAAATGTAGAGAAAACTGAAATTCATGTTGATTTGTTTAGTCTTAATTAACAGTTGAGATTGTTTACTCGTTCCTACAACAGGAGGCAGATCTCATTAGCTTAGTTTCTTAAAATGCAGATTCACTTATCACCACACAGATGGATGCCGACAACTCTGGTCCAAAGTAGCCGCAATATTTGAAAAGACTCACGTTAAAAGCAGACATCACCAAGCATGCACTTTAGACAATTATTTGTGTCCCCTGATGATTATCAGGACATTCAGTGAGCATGCAGTGTTACCAAAATAGCAAGGTAACATAAGGTTAGGTAGATCATCTGAGAGCTAACCAACTTTCCAGCTGAGAAGACATTAACCTGCGAGGCCTTGTACACGCGTATCAATAAGTGAGCTGCCTGCCTGGACCTGTAACACACAGCACAACACAGCAGAGAAAAACAGACACAAGCAGCGCCGATTTGATCTGTAACAATAAGACGCATTATCAATCTAATACCCAGAAGCTTTTAGGGCTTTTGCAAAAACGCAGCTTCTTCTCAAAGGACCATTAGCCCTTATAGGATTAATGTCTACTTTAAAAAAAACATCTGTTAAAGTCCTCCGTTAGTTCTTACATTATTTCCTTTTCTCAATACTGTTTTCTGGTGTGTGTGCTTAAAAATTTATATGGAAACAACTGATGGATGAGTATGTTTAAGGAAATATGACCAGCACTCTTGTCTACCATTGGTTCTTGAATCATTTGGTAAGCAGTGGGCAGACCTCTACTTCCCCTCTAAATTTCACAGCTCTGTGTCAGCGCTAACATGCAGAGATTTGACAGGGCTCCCAGATGGCCATTATTATCAAAAGATTGTTTGTAGGTCTTATTAATCCCTGACTAAATAGAACAGACTGACATCGGTGGCATGACATATTTAGGCTGGGATTTATTCAGACTCACTCTTGAGCACTTTACATGGACCATAAAAAGTATAATTTACATACATCTGCATGTATATGGTAATACACAAGTTTTAATTTTCTGTTATCAATTGAACCTTCTGCTATTGTGACTACAAAAAAAAAAAAGCATCAGCCATATGAAATATCTTGTCACATCGAAAATATAAAACATACTCTAACCCCATCAGCAATAGGTTTTAATCAGCAACAAGGTCAACTGGTGAATATGGAAATCATTTAAAAAAAAAAAAAAAAAATCAAATAGCTGATCATTTCTATGTTCATTTTGACAAAAGGGACAACAGTATGGATGTATAATTTCCATATTGGCTGTAGTGATGCAAACGCAGCATGATTTAAAGCATAACACCACGGTTTTAAGTTCCTGCGACAAGTCACAGGTATGGGCACACAGTTGTTTCAGTACAGGACTTACTTTGCTCTTAAATTGTTCAACCTTAGCAGAACCCCTGAATGTCAACACCACCACAGTTGCCACAAGTAGAAAAAAGTTTGGGGTTATTATGGAAACTGAGCTGTACTCAAGCATAACTAAAGCTTTGAGAAACACAAGAAAAGTAGTGTGTTAGATTTGTCCATCCAAGAAACGCTCGAGAATTGGCGCATTTAAGAGAAAAATCTAAAATACATTAAAGTGCACACTTATGCATGTGACCTATACATTGGTCATATTTTTGATCGCAAAACAATGTGATCCTCTGACACATATTTAAGCAAGCCAGCCTCATACCGATGACTTGATTATTATATCATGCAAACCTAATAAATCTCACTTCACTTCATTTTCAAAAGAACACAAACTATGGGTTTCCTCCAGAAAAGAAGATAGACCCATATTCAATATTAAAGGATTATAAAGAATATAGTCTTGTGTGCACATGGGATTGTCTTCTCAAAAGCTGTCCAAGTTCTGTCAGATTCAGCACCCCCAGACACAGAGCTCGTGAACCTAATTTCACCTAATCAGCTTAGTCAATAGCAACCGTTTGCTGTGACTTTGGTAGACATGCAAATAGGGCTTAACTATGTCTATCCTTAATTCCTGAATGTTCAAGTCAAGCGGAAGTCCTCCTTTATCTCTTCAAAAACAACAGTTCCAATTTTAGCAAAAGCAGGAGAAGCAGAGAGAAAGAGAGAGAGAGAGAGAGAGAGAGAGAAAGAGAAAGAAAGAGAGAGAGAGAGAGAGAGAGAGAATAAAACTCCAGTGGAGTTGACTTTTTTTTTTTTTCTTGGCCTGGCAAGGAGAGACATCTCTGATTTGAGTGTGCTTGAGGTAGCACAGTGTGCTTTCATTTCAAACCAACATGGCAAACAAACTCTGACAGATTTGTTCCCCTTTTTTCACTTTTGCTCTTGCTCACTCTTAAATTATAGGAAAACACACTGCACAAATATATTAGCACTTCTTGTCAGTTTGTATGTTCAGCTGCGGCACTTGCACACGCACACACACACACACACACACACACACACAGTGCCCGAACAAATACACGCATATTCAAATGCACAAAATGACTAACAATAGACAGTTGTAATGGTGATAGAAAATAGAAAACTGGGAGACACTGTTCCGTTTCAATTCACTGATACCACTAATGGCTTCTTAGCAGCTCCATGAAATCAAGCAGCTGTCATGTCGATGCATCAGCAGTGAGAGGAGGGAGAGCCATCCCCATAAGGACAGAGGCACCGCGCCTTCATGTTTGGCTAAACATCTGCTCCTCTGCACTCCTGCTTTGCAGCAATAAACGGGCAAACAAAAGAGGTGGGAGGTGAAATGATCAGATTTTCCATTTCAAAGCATTTGTTCAGTTTGTTTTCTTTTCCCCTCCTCTTTTGTGAACTGCTTACAGGACATGGGGGGGAAGAAAGTGAGCGATCAAGTTTGAACTGTGCTAAGGAAAGAGCATATTCATGAGCTAAAACGACACCTTTTTGTAATATGGTTAACAGGAATGCATCGTTTTCCTATTCTGCGAAGCATCTCCTGTGTAAACTGTTGGCATAAGTCAGGGGCGATCCAAAACATGTGCAGATGCATAACATTTTTAACTCTTCAATCTGGCAAATCCATCTTTCATGCATTGATTCAACTTCACTCAAACAACAGTCCACCAGGGCAACAACCTTTTTACTATTTCATTATTTCCAACAACTTTATTCTAAGAATATCTAATCACTGTTATCTGTCAGTGACATTCAGTTAAATTCCATTATGACTGTTCTTCCCTTAATAGGATTCATGGTAATTAGGCCTAACATGAGTCCTTTCCTTTCTTCCTTCCCTCCTCCTTCCTTCATTCATTCATGTTTGGTTGCCGCACTGAATAAAACTACTCACGTTAATAGCTGCAAATAGCACAAATACGTTTGATTCACTGTGACTGGCTCAAAATACCACCATGCACACCTGTCTCTGTAAAAAAAAAAAAAAAAAATCCCTCATCGTGACATATAAAAAGCACGTCACTATATTTGCCTTTTAAAGCAAACGTCTCGAACACAAACACAAACTATTTCCTCTTTTGAGATTAAAAAAAACTGCCATCAAATGCTCGCTCACAAACTTCAAATTTCTTTCTAAAAGCCGCAGACGGGACGCGATCTCCGGCTCATTTTTTTTTTTTTTTCTCTCTAAAACTTTGGTAAAACTTGAGAAAGAAAAACAACAACAACAACAACACAACAACCCGTGGATCCATTTCCTTTTAAAGTGTGTGTTTGTGTGTCTGTGAGTGTTAGAGAGAGAGAGAGAGAGGAAAGGTAGCTTGAGGGACGAATTTAAAATAACCAAGATGGCGAGTGGCTTGTTGTTTTGGAAGGGGGCAGAAAAAAATGGAGGATATTGTAATATACACAAAGGGATAAATTTCAACAACTCGGCCAGGCGGCGGCGGCTTGCTTGCTTGCTTGCTTGCTGCTAGCTTGCCTCGCATGCCTCTCGGTTTGAGGAAGCGACCGCGATAGCAGCTCCCCGGCGGCGGCAGCAGCAGCAGCAGCAGGCTGGCCAGCAACACGAAGAAAAAAAAAACAACCCAGCTCAGACCCGCTGTGGAAAAAGAAATGAATATTATACGTCCAAGTTAATCCAAACCGAAGGGGATATTTATGTATTTGTCACTAATTGTTTTATTTAGGCGTCGAGGGACTGTTAAACTGGATGGCTTTTAACGGACGGACAGCGAGGACCAACGGCAGTCCAGCGCCTCGTAGTTAGTTCCCCCCCCACACACACAACCCCCCTCTTAGGTTGACGGTTACAACATCCAGCACCAAATACGCAACCAAAACCGACATTTACACGGTTGATAAAAAAAAAAAAAAAAAAAAAAAAAGCAAAACGGACGACACCGCGACACCTTTTTTTTTTAAAAAGTTTAATTTCTCCACGATTAAAACAAAACAAGTTATTAAATACGACCGTCTGAGTGCGAGAGAGAAAGCGAGAAGGGACACAAAGACGATTCCCACTATCAGGTCACTGCTCCGAAGAAGGAGGAAAAATAAAAAATAAAAAAAAAACCCCACTTCGTTTTTTCCACATTAAAGAGAACAAACTTTAACCAAATGTGGCCAGCGACCACCGGACAAACAAACCCGACTGGGCGAAATTACATCGCAGCAAGAAAACAAGAAACTATCTATAGAGCAGTTTTACACAAGCTTGAAAAAAGCCAAGAAACTCGAAACGAAGCCAGCAGCTCATCGCTTGTTCTGCGATGAGGCGAAAACAGCGTCAGAGAAATAAAAAAAATAAAAAAAAAAACACTTACCTTTTTTTAGTTTCGACACTTTACTTATTTCCAACGTGGGCTTTTAGCTCAACTAACACTTCGGCTCGGTCTTCTTCTCGCCTCTTTTTTTTTCCTTGGTCGGTTATGAAAAGAGGTCGGGGACGAATGATAAAGAAGGGAATTGGGCAGTAATTGAGTCTCGGTGTGTGAGTGAGTGTGTGTGTGTGTGTGTGTGTGTGTGTGTGTGTGTGTTAGTTACTAACAGCAGATTGAAGGAGACTCTTCTCAAGGTTTATTCAGCTCCACTTCAAGGAACCGACCTGACGTCAGCTCACTACTGCCACACAAAGAAAACTTATTATTTGTGCAGCGGCCGTAGTAAAGCAAGGATACTGTAATTGACCGTTATTACTTTAAATGCGACATTGTCAGGCAGCGTTGCACGAGCACACACTGGCTGTAGGGATGTAGCGCTAACTTTTATTTATCGTGTCATTAGTGGCATCGTGTCTTGTCGTGTAAACAAAACACCATACCGAAACAGAAACGGCCGTCGTTTTATTTAAATGCGCCCGTTAATGTCACAACTTTTATACAACTTTGATCATTTTAATTCATTATTAGAATGTCCGTTATAGTTTACATTTATGCTTTTTTTTTTCCTTTCATATATATATATATATATATGTGTATATATATATATATATATATATATATATATATATATATATATATACACATATATACACATCAAATCGTGCATACATGCAAAGATTTTGCAGGTTGCAAAAAAGGGAAAACAAAGTTGTACAATCCTCTGCACGTATGACACGACACTTAATTATGTTTTCTTAATGAATTTATTTTTAGGGGTGCTATACACGTTAATGCAAGTTGCATTCGTTGTTTAAAAAAAAACCTGGAAAACCAGAAATTTGCCTTTTGTGCGTGTTGATTAAGTTAAAAGATTTTTTTTTTTTTTAAATAACCAAAATAGTTGTTGATTAATTAATCAACCAATCAATTATTTGACTAATCCTATTTGGCTGTACTTGAAACTGAAGGTTGGAGTGATGTTGGATTGAATGAAATGTAATCTACACATTAGTTGTGCTATTATTTAATAAGTTAAAAATCTATCTGTCTGTCTGTCTGTCTGTCTGTCTGTCTGTCTATCTGTCTATCTATCTATCTATCTATCTATCTATCTATCTATCTATCTATCTATCTATCTATCTATCTGTCTCACATGGTACTGACTAATAGTTGACCAAACGATCGCTCAGCGGATGAGAGGGTACATGATCAAACAAATACAAATCAGTTTTACACAGGATCTAAATTAGATGACATTTGTGAAACAAAAACAGAAATGGGACAGCTCTTCCTCGGGATAGGATCAATACATTGCCTGGCAAAGACAGCCATCTGTGCCTAATTGTATGCTTTACCGTCCTCTTCTGAACACACAATAAGCAACAGGCTGAGCGCAGGCCCTCTGACCCAGACTGGGTTTCCAGACGGGGAAGATTATTTCATTCAACTGGAAAACAACAAGGGGGAGGGGGGGGAAGGGTGGTGGGGAGTTTTTTTTTTTTTTTTGTTTGCAGATGGAGTGGGCAACTGTTCTTATATGCCCCACCCTGATGAGGATGAGGATGGGTCACAGAGCCACAGCCAACTGGTGTGTCTCTCTGCTGCGTCACACCACCACTGGTTGTATGCATTTTAACAGGTATTACCCTGGATTAACAAACTGTTCACTGCTAGTTTACAGACACCTCATCAATCACACGCAAACAATGAACTCATTGTTAGCAGAGTGATGGAGTGTTGGTTTACGGGCACATTCATATTAATGCTTCATAAACATTATAAATGACCATAAATGCATCCTGATTTCTCTCTCTCTTTCTCTCTCCCCTCGCCCTCTGCTGTTATGTCACAACATCCGAGAGTGTCACCTTAACGTTTTTGATGCAAGAGTTGCAGCGATATTACTCAGACGTCAGTCATATTTATGTATTAAAAAAAAAACGAAAGAAAAAGGAAAAAGGTGGTGGTGGCGGCGGCGGCGGCGGTGGTGGGGGGTCTGATAAAACATTCATGATCACCGGAGTTTGGAGGCTGGACGCAGAAGCCCTTATTCAGCGTGTGGCGTGCAGTTAAAGCCATTTTATAAGCTTGCTCTCCATGTTCTTTGGTCATTGATTTTTCTCCCTGCCCCTTTCCATTACCTGTTGAGATGGGGGAGGGGGAGGGGGGAGGGGTTGTTCTTCTTCAAACACACACAGACAGAGATACACACACACACACACACACACATGCACAATCCTCTCTATCTTTCTCTCTAGCCACTGGCACCCTGGTGTATTTCTCCATCTCCTCCGCCTCTTGTAGCAGGAATGACAGGCCATGAGGAATGACAGTGGCTGTGTTTGTCATACAGTAGCAGCAAGAAGCAAGGATTTTTAATTGCATTGGAGAATCTTCATTAAGGAGAGCACATGGGGGCGGGAACGGGGGGGGGGGGGGGAGAGGGCTGCGTGGGGCGGCGTCGGGGGGCACTCTGAGCATCGTCATTAGGAGTAGGCGCTGGATGCATAGAAGGGTGGGCCCTCTTTGCATGCACACTGAGAATGCCTGCCGTACCTCGGTCATTTGTAACATAATAAGTGCCAGCACAATGACTGCAATGCGAGAAAGCACACCACAGGGAAGGGAAGGGGGGAAGGGAGACAGCATGTCTGTCTAAAAGAGGGACTTTTTTTTGTCTTGATTAGAAAGTATAATGAGCCACTAAAGAAACAGGAAAAAAAAAAAAAAAAAAAAAAAAAAAAAAGAAGGATCTCTCCTGAGACTGATGGAAAACAAATTAATCTGGTGATTTAAATTTAATTATTATTTTTCTATTAGTCCACCATGCAAAGACAGGGACAGCCATCAGAAGCGAGGAGCTGTGCTTGCATTTATTGATTTTTGCCCAGACACATTCAGGGAATACAGATTCATCTGCTCTCTTCCCCACACAATCCACTATGTGGGATTCCATTAACACGGGAAGCTTCCAGCAACTCTGAGATGTTTAATTTGAACACCATAAATGGAGCTTAAAATAGTGTTCACACACAAGAAAAGTGGCCTAAGGATGTCTTTTTATGCAATTGAATTAGTCCTCACTTATTGTTGTGTGCTACATAATAAGTATTAAATAAACACCCAATAAATTAAATTAAGACAATGTTCTGCTATATAAAGCGAATCAAGCGCCATTGTTCCTCTCTGCCTCCAACATCATACACTGATAGTTGAGTTTAATTTAATCTTTTGTTTTGCATTAATGTAGTAACCCTGCAACCGGACTGTAATTATTCTCCCCATCCATGTAGTATCTTCTCTTTGTTGCATCCTTTCAATAGATCAGTAGTCGTGAACACAGTGCCTTGTGAGATCTAATGATTTGAAAAGTCAATGATTTGAGCTGCCTGTGTGATTAAAGCACAGGAGACCAATTTGCGGCAGCTATATGTAGAATATTGGTGTGCCTCAAGTAATGCTCATATTCTCTCGCTGACATAAAATTCAGCAATTATGCCAGATGAACGCTGGTATTGATTGGTATCCTACTATTCCTCGCTGAAAACAGGTTCATCACAGATATTCTGAAAGCCTAACAACGCCTAATGGCATATGGGGATCCATGTGACAGTGATATATGCATTAATCCGTGACCTTCAACCCCGGAGACATCAACAGTCAGCAGGTTAAAGGACGTTACAAGTGTTTTTGTGACATCATTGTTTTTAATCCATCGTAATGATCCACTGCCAGCTCCTGAAAATCTTTTCAGCAAATGCTTACCGAACTAACTAGATAAAAAGTGATTTCAAAAGATCAACCGAATAATGTTTTCCGTGCGAGGTTGACTAATAAACCCCCGCATTGTCTAAATGAGTGCACTCGGAGCATGTTTATTGTGGTGGATGTAACTGAGCAGAACCCTCTGTTGCATGATGTAATACACAGAAGGGAGAAATCATCATAATAGCAGAGTAGTAGAGTGACTCATTCGTTGATGAGGTACATTCAGACTGTCATTCAGTGAGGAGATGCAGTCTGTGTGCACATGCTGTCAGTGTGACCGATAGAGAGATGGAGAGAGAGATGGAAAGAGAGAAGGAGGGAGAGAAGGAGAGAGGGAGGCAGCATTAGTATGTTCCTTTTCTGGGAATGAGGAGTCATTTGTGCCTGGGAAGTGGAGAAACAACTCTCAGCCCCACAGTGATGCATCCCTCCATGAAGAATGAGATCACAAGCAAATGTCACCCCAACCTGAGCAAAGCCAAATGACCTTGAATCAAATAAAAACATCTTTACCCACGTCAGTGTGTACACACACCACACAAAATGTCAGCACATTTTCCATTTGCTAAATCTGCGCCTAAGTGCAGGGGTTTAGCCAAGGTAAATCAACCTAGTATTTTCCTTCAAGTCCACACGAGTATCACCCCGGAGGAAACCTACTGGTAAATACAGTTAACTGTGCACTTAGTTTTCTAATCTAATCAACTTAAAATAAAGTGGCATGAAATGTCCCCACTTGTTCAAGCCCAATAATGACACAAAGGAAGGGAGAAAGAAAGAGAGAAAGAAACAGACAGATGTGCACAGAGACTGGCATTACTTTCATTCTGTGATGGTACAATTTCACTTGTTTTCTGCATTTAGTGACAGATGAAGCTGAGGGGATTTTTCAAGGGAAATGACTTTCACAGTTGAAGGAATTTCAAGCTTCAGCGCATTACTTTATCATAGTTTACATATTACTAGGGTTTGATTTCTGTCCACAGCAGATATATCTTGACAGAGGAGTATACAATGATAGATAAGTGACTGTTGTACTCAGTGTTCTACTATCATAACTGAAGATTAGCTATTTTTCTCTGTTTTTTGACCCACATATAAAGCCTGATATTAGTTGGTGGTAACACAGTTTGTCATGTGTTTAATTTTCTTACTGCAGAGTTTACACAGCCTATTCGATATACTGTATGCACACAAACATTACTTAAATAATGTATGGTAAAAAAAAATTGAACATTATTATAATTCTATGGGGACCTAGACCGACTTATTAAGTCACTCACTAGTGATTTGTAATGCAAAGGTAAGGCTACCTTTCATGAAATTCCACTCAAATGCTAATCCGCAGGAGGCTCTCATCTCATATTGACAGACATCATTGTTGGCAAAATCCGGCTTCAGGAGATTTAACAGCGTTCAGTTTCTGCAGGCAGAATGCTTTGTTTTTTTCTTTTCAAGCAGTGACTTTGACAAGTTTGATTTGGCGGAGTTCCCTGAAAATTTGGATCAAAGCAAAGGAAAGGAATACAGCTATTTACCCAGCACAGTGCAGAAAGTGGAACTTGTAACTAATCTGAAATTAGCTATGCTTTGTGCTACATGATCAGCATTTAGTGCGAACAACTTTATTGGGACAAACCAAACGTGTGAGGGAGAATTTAGCACTTTCATTCAATGAACTTTCAATGTGCACAGGGACTAGTTTGTGAATAGTTTTGTAGATAAAAGTAATAAGGACATTTAGCAATTTTTGGATATGTAGTGTGACGCTGACTCACTCTACAGTAACCTGTACTGGAATTCAGAATTGCAAGAGTCATGCTGAAACTGCTGACCATCTAAGATTTTTTTTTTCTTTTCATTGTGAGAGTGTCTGCTGAAGAAATTCCAGTTTTTATTAAAAGAGAAACTTTCCTAAATCTTTTCGTTTATTTTACACTAAAATGTAATTTGGTAAGATAAAAATGTGTCACGTGAATTAAAAATGCAGTAAGTGTTTGTGAGGTGGGGTTACTGGTTGCGTTCAAGATTTATAAGAAAACTATGTATTTACCTTTAAATGTCTCTGTTCAACTATATGTCGGAAAGATATTGCACTACTTTCATATAAAAAATACAATTGTTGTCTGTGGCTGCAGAACGATATTGAACTGAGATTATTATGTTTCATGCCTAAATCAGTATATGAGCCGCCTGAAACATGAGTAGCACCCCCACATGACCACATGTGTAGAACATCTTAACATAAGATACCTCTGTGTATGTTGATGTGGATACCATAATAAAACCTTTGAGAGTATACAGTATATTTGCGTGCAAGGTAAATTAAGCTCTGGTTTGTCCCCCATGTTGATTCCCAGAGCTATTTGTCACCTCTCTTATATGGAAATACATTGAATCGAAATACAATCTACGGTCTAATTATAGAAGTCTCATTTAAATGCAGAAAAAATGTCCACGCATACCATATGAGCTATTTTCAGATAGTGTGTGTCAAGGCCATCAAAAAGCCATCTATTGAAGAAGCTTTCATATTCATTTTCGAGGTGTGTTTGAACTGAGTAGAAGCCTTAAGAGCTAATCGAAAATGTATGAAAAAAAAAAAAGGCACCCCCACCCTGCAGACATAATGTCCACATACATATTGCTAGTCAGCATCAGTATTCTCGTTAATCAGCAAATGCATAAAATACAAAAGTGTCTGGAACATTGGGTTATGCTATTAGTGTTTTGAGGCATATGACTTCCTCTATTGTGAGGTCATGTTTTTTTTGTTTTTATTAAATCTCATTCTAAAGTAGTTCAAAAAGCATGTGACATTTTCACTAAAAATGTAGGTTTTTCAAGCCAGAGATGAATGAACCAGACTTTTTTTTGTTCTTTTTTTTTTTTTCATGCAAAGGCCTTTGGTAATTTTGGTCCGTTCTTAATGTCCATGAAAGTTCAATATGAATATATAAGTAAAACAATAAGTGAAATGACAAATATTTATGCTTTTGTTTAAAAAAAATAGGTGAAATTTTGATTATTTTAATGCTCTTACTAAAACCTGCACATTAGTATTTTAAACATACAACAAATAAAACAGATGTATTGAAATCGTCAAATATTTGGAGTACATTCTATACTAGTTTTAAAAGATATTTCTCTGTAAGAAAATCTTTAAGGCCTCAGAGTAATACCAGATTGGTTTATTTGCATCATGCACTAACATTTGTCCCCACTCGTACAAAACTAAGACTTTCTATTTCTTCATTGTGCCCACCAGCCTGCTTAAATCCACAACTTTCCTTCAGCTCGCTATTGATGTTTTGAAATTAAAACATGAAAAGTAAACGTAAAAAGAGTAAAAAACAAAAACAAAATATCCGAGAATTTCTATTATTATTGGTCACAATAACAAAATCAGAGAGTAACCTTTTGTAAATGGTATGGTGTCTTGAATCCTCATGGAAATAGATATTTCTTCATGGAAGACAGGTGCACTGGGCACTTCAACAATTACATCAGTACTGCAGCATAGTTTATAAAAACGATAAGACAATTATACAATACTTTCTCTCAGTCTCCAAGCGACAAAGATTTAAAATAAAAGTTAATAACATCTGTCAGTCAGGTTGTCACACCTGCACGTCTGAAAGTTTTATTAGGAATAATAGCTGCTAAATGAACCCCTTAATATATAGTGGTGTCAAAACGAGCACTGTCTCTTGGAAATTAAAAGTCAGGTTTGGTGTACAATTATTATCCACTTTAAAATTACAATATAAAGTCAAAACTCTTTATATATCAATTCAAACGCTGAGGATTACCAATTTATACTAAATACACACTTACACAACTGTTCACTCGAAATACTCTCAGTGAGTGTGTTTCTGCTAAATAAATTATTCAACAGACAAGTTCACACTGAACAGGTGTTGGGAGGACGAGTGATGAGTTGCTGAATAACAATATATGAATAATAAAGGTTTGACGTTAATACAGGTAAAGCGGGAAATGCATGCATGTGTGGGACAGATACAAGTCCATGTTTGACCATTAAAAAGGACGAGATATCGGATAAATAATGAATCACAATGCTTGGTCAAGGAAATGAAAGTAAAACTAACTAAAACAACAGGACAATGAGGTTAAGAGCACGTCCTCAATCCTTCGTCAAACTGCTCAGATTCTGTATTTGTTGACAAGCATCTGCACTTAGACTTAGGTGGGCCTGTGGGGGTGGTCTTAAGACGGTTTTAGGACTGATGAAAACAGGCTCTGTGTTAATTAACACTGGCAGGCCACTGTTCCTCCTGGCAGTGTGCAGGCAGACATTCTGGCCTGCCCTCAGTGACGCCTGGTCAAAAATAGGGCACTACACAGCACAGTAATGATCACAATGGTGACATCATCTTTGCCTTCAATGTGCTCTCCCCTCAGTGCTCCTCTGAACAAAGAGCAGCAGGCATGCAGGGAGGGAGGCAGATGTCACTTTGTGTCTGGGGAACATTTAGACCAACAAATGTTCTTTGAATCCTCAGAGAAGCCTTTTCGTGTGTGCGCGGTAAAACACTGCTTTGCTAAAAGTCACTAAATGGGCTCTTTCTTTTCATGAATGAAATGTGAGATTTAAAAAGATTTAGGGGTGATTTTAAGACGTGAATCTAAATAAAACGCACACAGTTGCCAATTGGAACAAAGCATACCTATCTGGAGAAGAGTGTCCGCAAATAGCTCACGAGTACTTCAGACGGTGACCCTCAAACATGTGACGCAAAGTGTTTACACGTGTGGCCTTGCTTTTTCACCATTGTTACTGATCTGCTCAGATATATGCTTCCGGTGCGTGTGTGAGTGGCTGTGTTCGTGCAAACTTTAAATACAGCCTAACACCACCAAATAGATCAAAACTTCCTCTTTAAAAATAGTAAGCAGTTGCCACAAGACCATCACAAATGGAGACATTGCACTGCAAGCACTCAGCTGAACTCCATACAACACAGATCTTTTAACATATTTATTACGTGGATTGTTCTTCGACACAATTTCTGAACCTTCAAATTTTGTATTTCTTGGTGAGGTTTCTGAAAGCAACACAACCGAAAATTCCCCTGAGACAACATGTTCTAATGTGTACTTAAGTCAGTTCACTCGTGTGTTTGTTTCTATGAATACTCCTTTTATTTACACTGGAAATAACTCCCAACCTTAGCCTGGATAGTCCTTCCCTCAGGTTTCTCAGAAGGCATGGACTCTTGGTCTTTGTGCTCTGGAAGACACTGGGCTTGTATTGTAGTTCTCCTATAAACCAGCCTTTGTGGTATTCATGCATCTCCACAAACAGAGAGAGAGAGGGAGAGCGAGAGAGAGTGAGAGGAAACAGATTCTCAAGACCTGGACTAGCCGTGGGAAAAGAGGGGTCTTGTAGAGGAAAAGCAGAAATGTCTCAGGACATTCCTTTGTGATTACACAGTGCTGGACAAATCCAGACATTCTTGCAGTTATTCCGTGTCTTACGGCTCGAGTTAAAGTCAATTTCATGAGCAGAGTGTAAACATCAACATCTTTATATTCCCACTGATGTTATTACACACTGTTTTCGTGCAATTTGATTTCAATAAACGCAGTCCAGAGAGGGAACCTGAGGGAAAAGTCCAGCACCAATTTGCAATAATTATGCATTTCCTCTATACTGTAGGGGAACTTTTTAAGTAGCACCATGCCATGCTGTGCAGCTGCAATAAAAGAACAACAGCTCAAACAGACAGGTAGGTATCTGTCTCATATCCACAACACACACATGAGAGGATTCAACCAGAAGGGGGGAAGGGGGGGGCATTGTGTGCAAATCTCAGGTTACATGCCTGGGATCCTAGCTGAAAGAGTTAGCTGCCCCCAGTGGAAAAAAAAAAAAAAGCATGTTCCTCCCTTGTCACAGCTCCCATGAATGAAAAACAGCTCAAAGGAATGCTCCATTATCATCCTATCAGCAGCACTGGGGGAGGAGAGCTTGTAGTCTCCCTTCACTTAGCAGTGTGCAGAATCATGTGTCTGAAGGTGGGAAGGGGGGATGAGTGGCATTGGCCTACAGACCCGCAATTGGGTTGAGCAGCCTCCTCCCCAACTCACCAGACCTTGCACTTCCTCATTTGTCTAGGTCATGCGTCCTTTTTGTCAGCAATTAATCTGCAGCTCCACCCTCCTATATTTATCCCTTTCGCTCTCTGTTTCTCCTTCACCTCCTGTTCCGTTAGCCTTGGGTAGATTTACACTTGGTTTGATCACTGTTCACCGTTGTATACACGCAACTAATAATGGATTGCCGGGCCCTTTAAGTGCTACATTTTACCGAGCATGATGACTATCTTGTTGACCTTCACATTATTATGCATCTGCTGTGCAACAGTGCTCCCACTCTGCTCCAAATCTGACCTTTCTGGACCCCCACGCATTTAACATGAATTCAGTGTTTGTGATTGTAAATTAATCTAACGTGATTAAAGAACAACAGCAACAAACAAAAAAAAGAACACAATAACATGCACTATAAAAAAAAGTAAATGATGACACTTATCTCTGATCAATGCTTCCTAAGACCTACAAAATTTGATGTGAGCCAAAGTATGTAAATCATGTGAATGCTCCTAATCCTGGATTTACTGTGATGATGGGATCTACAATGCCTTTCAAAGCAATTATTCAAATCAATCTAATTAAACCGGTTGAAATTGGCTTTAATTGCCTCCCTGACTAAACAAACATCAAGTTATGGCATTCAGTGCAGTTCAAAGGATATGGAGGTAAAAAGTGTGAACTACAGTGCCGCCTAGCGGCCATCAACTTCCAGTGGCTTTCATAATGACGTCAGCCCTGAAGAGCACAGTGGATACACTCTCTTCCAATCTTTCTCTGGTATCTCTGTGTGTGCGTACTTATATTGCTCATGTTGTGGGGACGTACATGTGTTTACGCAATCACATTGCGGGGACAAGCGGTGGTTATGGGTCTAGGGTGAGTCTCCAAGAAATGAATGTACGTCAATGTATGTCCTCTGAAGAGAATACAATGCAAATCTGTGTGTAAAGGCTACCTTTGAAATAAATAAGCCAGATTCTGGTTATTATTACGTAAAGTCAGACCATCAAGAACACCAGCAGCCCTACAGAACACTACAAATGACAGTTAGTGGCTAGAGGCACTTAATTGATCCGCCTACAGGTCACAATGTATATGCTGATGAACATTATGACTTTGTTAAAAGTGCCCATTAGATCAAATGATTTGTGTTCACCAGAAATTCCCAAACTTTAGAAACTAAAAGGCCCTGTTTTGTAATGAGTGGCTTTGATTAAATATCAGTTGTTTTGTTCTTATTAACGATTTCTCGTATCTGCCATTATAGTTTGAAGCTCCTGTTGGAAATGTTTGTGCTTGGCTTCAGAGCCTCTAAATGTATTTTATACATTCATGTCTTGCCCTTTTTTTTTTATATATATATTTAATTCGATCTCCACTGCTTATTTCCTCTTATGTTCAAGTCTCCCTGGTTTCTTTAATTCTGTTTGATTGCAAGCAGCACTTATGTCAGCTTACTTTTGTGTTCAAATGTACTCTATAAATAAATCTGACCTGATTTAACATGGCTTTAAATGAAAGAGGCCATTTCAAATTTAGAGCAACTTCAGAGTGTCGTTCACCTTGAAAAGAAAATTGAAATTATCAATAAGGTGGTCATTGCACTGGTTAGCATGTCAGGTCCCTCCCTCTCTCTGTCAATCACCACAAAGCCTGTGCAATAAGGTAAAAGTATACAGAAAGAATCTAAAAACAGAATTTTGCTAAACATTGTGAAATCAATATTTAAAGGCATCAATGTGACTCCATGATTCCTACCTAATAGGTACAATCATTAAAATCTATGCACTTAATTATTTACAATTACCATTGCTGTGCAACAGTAATATGTGTGATTATGGAAATAAATAAATTGCTGCTCTTGCTGCCTAAATTACTGAAGAGTAAGTTCACTCAAAATTCCCCAAAAATATTTTCAATAGTTTCGGTTTTATTTGGTTTTATTTACCTAGAATTTGAGATCTTCATCTCCGCCTCCTTCATAGTAATACATTTTTAATTTAATTTGTGCAAATACTAACAGAAAAATAAATAAAAAATTTTAAAAAATCAAAGTCTATTTTGCAGGAAGAAAGTTACTGTGGATAATCCACAGGCTTTATTGCAAACTGCTTTAATTAAAATCCCTTTGTAAGAAATAAAAAACATAGTTAATAAAAACAGTTCACTGTGATTTCTGTGCATGATTTTATCTCTCGTTCTGCTAAATTATCACGTTTTCTGTGTTCATGACTCATAAAAAATATAATGTATTTGACATTTGTTTAGCACTGCTGGAAAACATGTAAGCAGCTGTAGGCTAGTATAATTTTCACCTATTAATTTTGACTGGAATTTACCGTGGCTCCCTTGCGGCCTTTTTTTTTTTTTTTTTTTTTTTTTTTTTTATTAGGAAAATGTCAGCATACCATGATGCACTTAAAATGGATTTCCTGCCCTAGTTTAGTCCAAATCCAGTAAGTGGATGGGATATTGTATGTAAAAGACAGATACTTAAAAGGAAAATACATTCACACAAAAAATACATTTTTACATTAGTTTCAAGGCAACCTCCTATAATTTAAATGGCTTAATGGATGGATTCAACATTTTAATGAATATGTAAAAACAATGATGGCAGATAAACCTATAGGCTTAGCAAGTCCAACACAATTTTTGCTGCCTTGCTTCCCATACTACGTTTTCTAATGTCATCACATGAGATTAATAATTTACATCCTCTCTTTTTTTCACTGTATCTTAAATCACAGGCCCCTGATTTCATTAATTTTTCCTCATCTCTGCCTTGTCTGCTCATCTCAGATGTCAAACAAAAATGGAAAGAAGGTCTCACTGCTGTACCACGCTGCAAAATAATTAATGATGCGCATAGGTCCTGCAGTTATGACATAATTTAAGAAAATGTCAGCAACATGTAGTTAAATATCAAAGGTAAAAGTGCTCATTAATCACAACTGCAATATGATCCCTTTACAGATTTTGCATTATTATTAGGCAATACTATTCTTTCCTAACAGTAGATATTTAAACAGCATTTTGATTTTGCTGGTTTAATTTAGTGTGGAGCAGTTTAATCTGTAATATTGAATCCTATTTCCTAAGACTGTTGTATGTTTTGTAAATCTTTGTAAACGCTGTTTGTAAATCTTTCAAAATACATGTATTGGAGTAAAAAGTACAAAATTTTCCTCTGAAATATTGCAAAGTTGGAGCATGTAAAAGCATTTAATGTAAATATAAGGTAAATAAAATAATGCAACTGAGCTTAACATACAGTACTTGAGGAAATATCCTTAGATACTTCCCTTTACTGCCTGAAATGTATGACTGCAAATAAAAAAAATCAAACCCAAACAGACCGCACATTTTTTAAATAAAATAACAAAATACAACTTCTCATTTATTCTCTTTTTCAGCCTCCTCAAATAGTACACAACGTCCGATAGTTACAGTCTAAAAAGTACGGCAGCTCACCAGCCTCACAGTGTACACTTGCAGAATTATATCTGCTTTGTTTGCAAGTTACACCTGAGACTTTAAACTCAAAATAATATCTTCTATTCCCAGCTGGATTTACTGGATGATATTTTCAGCCACTTCAGCAGTTTTTGCCAAACTCATGGAAGAATACTTGCTGTGGTAATGCTTACAAATCTGTGGCACATACAGTACTTTCAGACGTTATTGGCACTTTTAATGCAGTTCATAATGCTTACTGGTTGTGTTTTTAATCAACTTTTTTTCCAAACATCTTGCAAATCAGTCCTCTGTTGCGAGAGCATAGGAATTTTAACTCATCTTAATTCATTCTTTTTTAGGACTGTAAAAGAAAGAGATCTCCATGAAGCAGTTCATATCCTGTGCATTCAAAGTGCAATATGTAAGATTAAAGTCCCGTCATGTAATACCACTTTGTACCTGAAGGAGGATCATGACGTACGAATGTGTTCAGTCTGCTCTTGGTCCGGTTTTCACAGGTTTTCACAGTTTCGGCATTTTTACCGAATTGTGTGTATTTTTGCCCAGCTGTTAGTTATAGTCAGCTTTTTTGAAAACTACCCTACAACAGTGAAGTTAGATTATTGAGCCGGTTCTGAATTGACTAAAAATAATACTTTAGAGATAGCTTGCTTGTGTCCATTTTTCAAAGTAGGAAAGAAAACAGCCACGGTTACAACACTGTATTAATGCAATTGAATTGAATTGTATGAACGAGGTTGGTTTTGTTTGCGACGTACAGTCGCCTCAGTTTGGTAGCTGGAGGATGAGTTACATGAGCAAATTACACGCAGCTCTTCTAACTGGTCTGAGCCGCGCGTCAACACACGGCTGCATTAACAGTGTCGGTAACTTTATACATCTGGCTACCTTTACAAGGTGTAGACAACGTTGGCGTTGACAGCTGTTTACTTACCAGTCCAGAAGAAGCGCTGTGAGCTCAGCATCAAACTTCATGCCTGCAGAGGAAAGCCATGCAAATGTTAATTCTTTTTTTTTTTTTTTTTTTTTTTTTTTTTGCTTCTATTTGGTTTATTGTTCTGTTGTTTATATAAACAAGAGTTTAGAATAAGCAATTTCTTCTTCCTCTCATGTGCGATTGAGGGCAGACTGGATGCTACAGTGACTCACTGTCGCCTCTTGAGGTGCAGGGTGGTATTACGCGACTGGACGGACTAGAAACATCTGCGCAACACAATACAAAACAATACAATAAAATCTTTGACATGACGTCAACAGCGTTACTTCAAAATAGATTTAGTTAATTTGTGAGTTAACCTAAAAAAAAAAAATTAAAAAAAAAAAATCATATATTGCACCTTTAAAAGGTTTGAGTTTTGACACTGATGTGATGACACGAGCATTACTGCAGTGGGTATGTGACATTTTTTGAAGAGGGGAGCAGACTTCAGGTTTGAGCGCGCAGCTTTACTGGAAGGTCAGTTTTAAAGGTTTGTCTGACCATAAATCATATACCCACAAGGACCCTTTTCACGGCAGACATTTTGACTCCATGGAAAGCAAAGTTGTATGTATGATGGCTCAGTTCCAATAAACAATGACAAGACACCCAACATGTACAAAAGCAGGACTTCCCCTGAGGGAAATACAAGCCATCATTAATACACCTGAGTTTCCCCCCAGCTGTGAGCCAAAATGTCTGCCGTGTAGTCGGGGTGGACTTCATCTCGATAGGACTGATGTCTTACCGAAGCCACACGGGGGTGTTGTTTTGACTTTGCTCGGGAATTTATTATGATGAGACAAAGTCGACGAGAGGAAGGAGGTTAAGTTTTTATCAGTGGCGTAAAAAAACAACAACAACAACAACAACAACGTGCCTGTTATTGTTCTCGGGACTGCCTTCATTTAGTGGCTTTCAAAGCTGAACTCGCGGACGGACCTGGTGCGCGCAGACGAAGCACCTGAGAGCCGCCGTCTGAACCACTCCCACCGACCCGGTGACCCACCGGGAGTCGCTTAACCCTCCGCGTCGTACGGCAGAGCCAGCAAACAGACGCCATAGTTACAGGCGTGCTTAACGGAGGGACCGAAACCCAAAAAAAGGTGAGGGCGTCGCGCCGACATCGAGTTGTCCTGTGTATTTAGTGGGAACACGTCGGCGCGTGGTGCAGACGGCGACTCTCACGTGCGACCGGGTCAAACGTTCGAGCGTCGCGCGACCGATGCGCGTGAAACGTCCGGGCTTTTTGTGGGAAGCTAACCAGCTAGCCTGCGGCTAACGGAGCCGGAAAGAGTCGGAAAACGGCGTCTTTGAACTATTCCGTTATATTTATTATCTGAACGAGCTCTAACGTCAACCCAGGAAGGTGGTGGATACTCAACGCCTTTTTTTTTATTTATTTTTTTTTTTAATTTATTTTTTAATATTTATTTATTTTCCTCGTCAGAGTTGTTAGTTAACCGCTAACGTGCTTTCTTCTGAAAACGTTCCTCGTGCAACGTAATCGCAGCAAAACAACAAGTGACGTAAAGTTTGAAGGCGGAAGCGTTAACCGGAAATGACGTTTAGTTTAGATTAATGCTAACTCACGGGATTTACGTGTTGTCGAATGGGAAGCTGAGCCGGAGAGTTGTTTGACAAAAGTCTTCGGTATCGGCGTTTGGTGGCGAGGAGGGAGTTGGCAAATTTAATACATGACAAACGGCAAAGCCCCTCACGAGGCAGTCGAGGTAATGTGTGCCCACCTTTTTAAAAAAAATAAATAAATACAGGGCGTCGATTAAACCCGCGATCAAAGTCATCTGTTCCGTTAAAACTACGCGGTGCAGTTGTTGGATGTTCAGGCTCGTTAATTGTCAGGTCCTGCCGTTAATTACTGTTTATTTTAATTTACTCCTAATTTGCACCTACAGCTGAAATGTTTGCAGTCTTACCACTCAAACAGCTCTGCAATAAATTGCGCCTTCATGAACGCTGTAATGGTCATTTGAATTGTTCTGTGTTCATTTAACTTTAAGGTCATTATGGAGGCTGGGATTTATGGTGCTGTTGAATTGCGTTGCCCTCTTTGATATGAATGGATTAATAACACTTTTCAGTTGGGCGATGTGTCGGTATTTTATTGTATCATGATATGAGACTAGATATCAAGTTAGATTTAGGATATCGTAATATTGTGAAAAGGTGTAACTGTTGTTGTTGTTGTTTTTTTACCAGGTTTTAAAGACCTGATTTCAGTTTCTAAACTTACCAGACTGTTCTGTTATTTACCTTCAACCACTCGGTCATTATATCCCCAATACTGATTAATTTTTTATTTTATTTTTTTACCAGAAATCTCAGTATTTTAAATATTTTGTGAAAGCAGTCATCTCTACAATATTGTTTCAAATATTGACAGAATTTTCTGGTCAAAAATATTGTGGTATTTTATTTTGTCCATATTGCGCAACCCTACGTCTTGAGTAAAAGACAACATAATTAAATAGTATTTCAAACTAAAGTCTCTGAAAGTAGAAAGTAAAACATAAACTCCACGCAGCTTGTATATCTTTTCGACGGCTTTAGTGCTATTTTGTAGTTTATAATGTTTTTACTGCACCTCACTTGAGCCTGACAGGCCGCTGGCTCGCTCGGCTATCTTTCACCACAGGTGCTGTTACGAATGTCTGTGGAAGCATATCAATACCAGGGAGTAACTCAAAACTGTACCACCTTATGTCAGAAACACTCAACTCTTTCTTCCGGGTGCCCTGCTACATTCGGTAGGTGCATCCATTAGTGATTAAGGTCACTTCAGTAAACGCGTGAAAATACTGCAAATGTACTTGACTCGACATTATGCGTGTGGATTTGGTAAGGCTGCCTAATAATTCAAGAGCTGAGTGTCTCCTAAGTGTCAAAGAGCGTCTTGTTTGCGTAGATGCAGTGCTGCTGTTCGCTTTTTGGTAGTGTCATGTTCATGTGACAGAGTTCATACTCCCAAAGATAGGTACTGGGACTTTGATACCGAGTCCAGGATGCAGCATGGAGGCAAGTTTTAGTGTTTACAGACACACCGTCACGTGTGCTTCACCAACAAATCAGACATGCAGGCACATGTAGGCCTCGCCGGGCCATGTTACCCAACAGATTGAGAGGTCGCAGGCCCTTTAAAATTCCGTGCCGAGAGGTGTCGATTTCATATCCTGTCTTCTTGTTTGGTGGGGATGCATTTATACGAAAGTTAACTTCCTAATAGCACATCTGAACACTGCAAATACATTAGTCTCGGATGGTGTTACGTTTTATTGCGCAACAGTATCTTACGATTTGTCATCTTGATCTCACAAGGTTCAAGACAATCCGTGATGGACTCCAGGTCTCGCAGACTTCCGTTTTGTCTGTCCTCAAGATCGTCCTATACGTCCAGTCCGTCAGTCTCCTCCTCATCGCTGGGATCCAGTAGGTTGTACAGCAGGGACACGGTGCTGAATAATGACCGCTTTCCAAGGGCATCGTCTCCTTACAAAGCTGACCCCGACAAACAGGTAAGCTGATGGTACAGCCTTCAGGCTTTTTGCTCCAAATGGCTAAAGGCTAGAAACCACACTTATCATTGCTGTTTTATACACAGTGGACACTTTCATACATGAATTTACCTGCACCATATATAATTCAAATGCATTACTCCCTTTGTTTACTGTATCATTTTTTTGCTGTCTTGTATATCATACTTCTAGTTTCCCATTAGATTCATGCTTGTTTAGAGATTTTTATGTTTGTTTGGTTTTTTTTTTTTTTTTTTTTGCTTTAATTTTCCTTGAGCGCTAGCTTCCACTAATTCAGCTCAGATATGCAAAAATTATACCGGATGAAAATGCCAGCTGGGAAAGTGTTTGGCTTAAGTAGGATAAAAACAAACAAGGAAGAGCAACGACAACAACTGCACTCGATATCTGTGTCTGTATCCTACTCGGGGCTTTAGTCATCTGCCTTTCTAGCGGATGCCACAGAAAGGACATTCAAGTAAGCTCTTTTCTTACGGGTTCCCTGAAGAGCGTGATACAGCAGCAGACTTCGTATAGCAGCAGTGCAGCAGCAGACACTTTGGAGGTCTTTTTATAGGCTAGCCTAGATTCCTTGGCACATGTTGTGTGTATTTCAGTCCTGCTGCTCGTCAAAGCCCATCTCAAAAGATAGTGTTACTATTGGCCGGGGGCCCGTCTGGTCTGGTTGGTCCTGTTTTTACCAGAAGACTCTATAGATGCTGAGACCCATCAAACCACCTTCTATTATCTGTCCTTTATTTATTACCTATATACTGAGATGAGCACCAATTTAAGCTATTTTCTAAAGAGGGTGGACAAATCTATTTAAATTTCTTTCTTCCAACCTGAGTCACATGAACACCAAGCGCGTATGGGGGGAAAAAAAACAAAGGTTGTACAGACATATTTTCACATCTGTTAGTGTTCTACAGTTACAGTCAATTATCAAACAGAAACAAACACTCACACACGTCCTTTCTTGCACGACACCTCGATCTGCTGAGGACATGTCCTTCCTCATGAAATACTTACGAAGCTAATCTGTTTAAACCTGTCTCCATGCATATTGAGATCAGCTCACAGTCTTCTTCCATTTTTGTCTATTGCTAAGTTTCTTGACACCTTTACAGTCACCAGTGTAAAACTGTTAGCAGGAAGATGTACTGCATGACCTCCACGCATGTGTCTGTGCTACTAGAGCATGCGGTGCAAACGAAATAAGGAAGCGCATTATCAAAACAATGTTCAGGCATGAGCGCTAACTAATGCCTCGTGTTACACTTTCCTCTCCTTTCAAAGAGTTCTCGTCTCCTGAGCTCATCAAGAGACTACAGCAGCTCCGACAGCCGCTCCACCAGCTGGAAGTTGCCCTCTTTGACGCCCTCCAGCAGAACTTACGACCGGCCGTTGGCCGAATCCCCTCTGAGCGCCAGGAGCAAAGTGGTACTGAAGCTGTTCTGTGATCAAATACAAACTGGTTAAATGTACTTTCTAAAACCATTGTACTGAATGATGTCTTTAGAAAATATATTCATATTTCAATGTCTGCCTTCATTTCCCCAGACTGATTCTGAGGCGAGGTTTGGACTGCGCTCGGGTCTGTTGAACGCCAGTGATGATGCCGATTCTAAAAGGGCCAAACTGTCATACAGCAACCGAGGACTGTACTCGAGAACGCCCAGCACCTCATTTACAGGATCCACCTACTCCAGTAATGGGCTTAGCAGTGCAAGAGGTACATAATACTGAACTTCTCAAGGTCCTGAGAAAAACTGTTGCCCACAGATACTTAGAGAAATCTCTGAACTTATGAAATAATGTTTGATGATAAAACAGAATATTTTCTTAATGTACTGGAGAATTACATTGAGATTCAGTCAAATTCTATTATTTCCTGTCAAATGAACTCGGCAAATCTGTAAACAGTTTGTTTAATCTTTTTCTGAACAGGTACATTTGAAAAACAAAGTGACTTGCTCGATTCGTCGTGGAGCTCCAGCCGGTTTCTCTCACGGCCGTCATCTTCCTCCTCAAAGCCGCTGTTGTCCAGGAGAGAGCCAGAGACGAAGAGCGAGCCCAGTCGCTCAGGTTTGGGAGAAAGAAGAGTTCGGACTCCTGGATTGGTTTCCTCATTGTGTAGGCATATTATATGACGTAAACACGCACATAGAACACAACCTGTCTTAAGTGTTTTTGTCAAACATGGGTCAGTCTTACACAAACTGCTCTTCTCTTTGCTCATTTCAGATCAGACGGACCGAGTGACCTCCACATATGCACAGGGAGCTCGCCCCAAACAAACTACCTACTCGCCCTCCTCCTTCTCTTCCTCCTCCACTGTCAGAGACGCCTACCTAAATCCCCACCTCTCCTCTTCCTCCTCCCACCGGACTTCTCCTCTGGTGCATGACTTCAGCAGCAGAACCACAAGCCGTTTCTTGAACGGCTCGTCCAGCCGACACTCGTCTCAGGAAAAAACAGGAAACCCTGGAGCCTCCTCGGATATCTCCTCCTCGTACTCCTCCCACACACCCCGGTACACCAGTCCCCCGGCCAGACCAGAGGCCACTCTCCCTCCGAGGCCAGCTCCTGAAGGTGGAGAGTCAGATGGCCGCCGCTCTACACGCCGCCTTTTGTCCCGTCTCTTTTCGCGGCGCTCCAGCCAAGACTCTTCCAGTGGCTCTTCTAGCGTTCGCTCCCTTGACGACGACAGTCCATCCACGGGTGGGGAGTCTGTGGACAGTGACGAGGGAGCCAGGATGTCTAGTGTGGACCCTGACAGAGGAGGGTCGGACACGACGTTGGGTAGCCTCAGGAAACATAGAGCGGACCTCAACCCTATCCAGGAAAACAACAGCGATGACTATCACAGAGGCCCGCCTCGGTCCAGAATGGCATCGTGGAGAGAGCCTGGCGTTGGCAGTAGTCATAGCAACAGCAGTGGTGGAGGCAACGGCTCCTCCTGGCTTTCTTCCTCCCTCCGTGGCCGCTGCCCTCCCCTCCTCTCCCGCCTCAGAAGACATGCCGAGAGTACGCAGGCAGCTGCAGGTTCAGACGAAGGCATCAGTCGTCCACAGCATTTACTGAGAAGGTGGGATGACCTTGAGCATAAAGCGTCGCAGGAGGATGATGATGAGGAGGATGATGAAGAGGAGGATGACGATGAAGAAGAGGAAGGAGCAGTTGGTTTAGAGGCCTGTGGTGCAGGTGTTTCCAAAATCGAGGATGAAACGCTACCTGAACTGGAAGATACCTCGGTTGGATTTTTGCCTCGCCGCATAGCCAGACTGTATGAAAACCTTTCAATGGGTCCATCGGATCGTGGCGAGAGCCAGCTGGAGGGCCAGAAGGAGAAGACCATTTCCAGTAGGGATGAAGAGAAGCTGCGCAAGATCAAAGAGAAGTACTGGACTTTTATCTCCCACAAAATATCCTTTACAGGACAAGATGAAAGCCTTATTGATGTCTCTTAATTTATTTGCATTGTGAAAAGTGCCCAAGAAGAGTAGAACTAGATATCCTCTCTTTCCTGCTCTAGACTGCTGCTGGAGGATTCTGATGAGGAGGAAGGGGACCGGTGCCGAATCTGCCAGATGGGGGAGGAATCTTCATCCAACCCCCTGATTCAGCCGTGCCGCTGTACAGGCAGTCTGCAGTACGTCCACCAGGAATGCATCAAGAGGTGGCTTCACTCCAAAATCAGCTCGGGTACGGTAAACACTGCTTTCACCAAAACCACATCTCATCTACAAAGTCCCTGATTTGTTTTACATTTTAAAATGTTTCCTCTTTCAGGCACAAATCTTGAGGCCATCACAACATGTGAACTCTGTAAGGAGAAGCTGCGCTTGAACATTGACAACTTTGACATTCAGGAGTTATACAAGACTCATGTGCAAGTAAGTCATTTCCTCTACCTTTAATAAAAATCATTTTAAAATCCACAGTCCTTAAAATAAACTACAGCTGATTAATTCAGTTATGGTGATTTTTATAAAGAACATATCTGAAGAGTTGTCTGAGCTGTGTAATTTTGATGCATAAAAGCATGTTGTGTTACACAGATGGATTAACATTAATGGATAAATCTAAATAACACAAGCTAACACGATGACTGCTCGTATTTTGATTGAGAGCTTTGAGTACGGAAATTATATAAATCTTCTGATATGTTGATACCTTTTTGTTCAAAACATCAAATAGTTACAAAAAAATGTTCCGAATCTTTGACAAGCACCATTTCAGTCCCTTTTCCCCCGTTGGTGCCGGCTCTACTCAACGTGCTTTCAGTACTGGGTAATACTTTTCTGCATTTCGTTTTCCTCTGTACATAGTACCCCCCTCAATGCAGGGCCGTTACTACAGCAACGGCACATTTAACTACCGCGATGTCTCTTTAAAGTGTTGCATTCGCAGTGATTGTGACGATTCACTCAGCCCGATCAGTAGTCCGCAGTGTTTTCACATCCCCTCTGTGTTTCGGCTCAGCTCGGTTGGAGCCTCGGGGGAGGTGATACCAAAAATAGCAACAGATACCATCTCCATCTTGGAGAGTACAGCAAAGCCAAGCCGCCTCTGGGAGTGGAAAACGGTCTTAAGTGGGGCTTTGTTTTGTCTCCCACCTCTACATGCTGTAAAAGAACTGGGCAGTGTGCTGAAACCTTTTTCTTGCTCTACAGTCAGAGTATGATGAGTTCATCAGCAGCGGCCTCTACCTGGTGGTGCTGCTGCATTTCTGTGAGCAGAGGTTCTCTGATGTCCTTGGAGCTGTCGATGCGGCCGGGGTGAGAAAACGCACGGACACGCGGCACATTTACCCATGGTGATAGTTCACTAGTCTTTCTCAACACCAGCTGGAAGAGCCGCTTGTCTTGTTTGTCAGATTACAGTATACAGCACACCATACAGCTGTTTTTCTAGTTTGTGTATACTCTGGTTTGCACGGACCTAAGTGTTGCATTGTGGCAGAATTCATATCTTGAAAAGAGGCAAATCTTCCCTTTCTCACCCAGTTATTCAACCTGGTGAGAATTCTTCATGAACACATGGACAATCTTGAAAGTATGTTGCTCAATTCTTCTCAAGCGGGCCATCATCTGTCATTGTGTTGTTTCAAGCTACCAGTTTTTCTGTGCATTGCTGTGAACTCCAGATGAGTGTTTTTGTTCTCATGTTTATGCGGCCGCACAATTTGACTTCATGTGTCTTGATTGCAGCTGGCCACGGTGAAAGTGACGAAGAGGGGCGAGACAACAGACCTTCTATTGAGTTTTCTGACCTGGACGACGATCTTGACGAGGAGTACTAATGTGAAAATGGGGGGAGGAGAGGGTGAGAGGAAAAAAAAAGAAAAAGGAAAAGAAAAGTGGGTCGGATGATCTTAAGTTGCCGGGCTTGGCCAAGCCATATGGCAGCTCTGCCAGTTTTCGCACACGCTTTGACACTGTTGTGTTCATCTGAAATGCAATAGCAGTGAGAACTGCCAAATGCACAAACATGTCTCGCCTTCGTCGCTGGTGGCTTTTGCAGATATGCAAACTTGGAATGAACTCGTGCGTTAAATATTTTTGGTTAATACCACTGTTTTTTTTGTTCCTTTCAGCGTGCACTTTATTCAATTTAATTCAATAAGAATGAAAGTCTTTTTAACTGTTATACCACAAGTGCTTTAATGTTCAAACAAAAAGGCGGAAATGGAGTAGTCTTGTCGTGTGATGGCAAGATAATGCTTTTGGGAGAGAATATGAAAAGTGTTTATTCCTTCTATCTGTTTTCCTCTGAATTCTCCCACTGAGAACTTGCGCCATCGACAAATTTTCTTCGTCAATGCTTCATAAAGGCTTTATGTATGTACAACTCCAGTTTCATGCTTTTCATTTTGGGAATAAAGATTGACTGCAAACTGCCTTTTCTCCTAAGTCTTCTTTACAATTACAAATGGATTCACTATTATCTGTTGATGGAGGCAGAGTGTAATTAAAGGAGGTGCTTCTTATTACAATCGGGCTGACACGATGTAAACAGAGTGGTATATCTTTGCTTCATTCTCTCAGCTAGCAGTAAAACAAAGAGTTTCACGGAGTTCACTCAAGAGTTTCCAGTGACTCAACCGACCGTCTGGTTAACTCAACAGGTAAAAGATTCCACTTCACCAAGGTTGTTATTAATGGTTCAGATTCCACCTTGGCCTGTTGATGGTGATTCAACTTTTAGTGAAGTTAAAATGTTTTGCATACACAACACATTACAGGAAGATATTTACTATCACTGCAGACCCCCTTGAAAACACGTATATCTACTATCCATTTGTCACAATGCTTACCACCTGGGAAGATTAGTGGCACAGTGGTTAGTGCTGTTGCCTCTCAGTATGAGTTTGGATGAAGTGCTATAGTATGACTTTTATATCACATTTTAGACGACTTTTGGGTCACTTTTTGGCCACCGCGCCACGGGCACACCGATCGACGAAAACAAATTATTTTGATAACTTTTCATTTCAAACATGTTAAGAGGCCACAGACTAAATTTCAGGTTGGTCCGACAAAATCTGAAGAGGGAATTAGTTTAAAGTACAACCTGTGAGTCGCCAAAGATGGTGACTAAATTCAAAATGGCGGACTTCCTGTTGAGTAATGGTGTCCACCATATATCATGCATGTAGGTAAATGGAGCCACCTACTGTTTAGGGGGCGCTAGCGAGTCATTTGGCCACACCCACTCGTGACTCCACTAAAATACCAAATTTTTTCACCGGGGTAGACGGCTGTAGCAACTTTCATGAGTTTTTGAGGATGATAAAGCCTCCAAAAATGCAGTTGTTTACAGAGAATAATAATAGTCGCTTGGATAAACAACAGGGCTTTCGCACCTTCGGTGCTCGGGCCCTAAAAATACAACTATGTTTAAATCCAAGTATAATCTGTTACCTTTAAATGACTTTACACATGCAGTGGAGTGACTGACATCACTGCAACCTTTGGCCCTGCAAATTATGTGCAAAGAAAATTAATTAGAGTAATTATATAACTCGCAGCAAAACATCACACACAAATGACCGAGATTGAGGACAGGAAATTTTAATTGGAAGAATAATGTACCTGATTTGTGCTGATAAAGCTCAGTGACAGGAAAGTTACAAAAAAAAAAACATTTGGTTTGCGACTTGATATGAACGGGTTAAGAAGCCACGCTGAGACAGTTCCTCAAACTTAAAATGAAAGATCAGGCTTTTAACATTGAAACAACTCAGAGCATCTTTGGTTCATTCTCAATTAAAAAACAAACATCACGTATTTACAAAGCATTTACAGCAAACACCAGTGCAATCTGAACATCTTTAAACACTCGCCCAACCTCATTGTGCTTAAACTGGATCTCCACAACATAGTAAAGTGCGTTCTTGCTCAGTAGTTAAGTGCATAGAAAAGTCAGCTCTACATAAATTACACAGGCAGGAGTCTGATTCATACTGAGGCTAAGACAGTGTCCTACACTTTCGAAAACAAACCAGTAGGACACATATTTCAGATTTTTCAGTTTCAACATCTACATCAAAACTATTTTTAAGCATTAATAAATCAATGAAATCAGTAAATACATTTAAAAACAAAACCAATCCCACTTAAAAAAAAGTTCAATTTCTTTGGAAGTAATGATGTCAGAAGGCACAGTGAGTGAGATTTTGATCTATGACAAAGATTGCTGCTTATTCAAAGGGATAGTCCAAGTAAAAATACAAATGACCTGAGTGCTATCTCCAAATCCAGACAGTTTCCTATTCATGTGATTTGTAGAGGTTTGGAGATGTCAGTCACAGTCAGAATCCAATAAACAATGTGAAGAGCTTAACGGTGCCCAGAACAAGTTCTTCATACATGTGAAATATGATAAAAATGTTCACATGAGATCAACAGTCTCCAGCTTCTTCATTGTGCTTGTAAACATTAATGGGGCATCTGGCAGTTTTTTGAGTATTTGAAAGAGAAACTGTCTGAATATGTAAAAACAAAATAGGTAACATTGTATTATTAGTTATTCTGTCCTTCTAAAAGTGTATTAATGTGTTAATTTTTGTTCAGCATGTGTAAATCAAACCTTAGATTAGACTGAGTGATGATATACAGAAGTAAAAAAAGAAATTACAGCACATTTTGTTTCTGAATGTTTGAAGTCACTCCTGCTTCAGTGCAATCTAACCCGTTAAGGCTGAATGGGAGTGCAAGACCGATTTTGTCCACTTGCATATTACTGTAAACCAGCTCTAAATCCCACCGCTGTCAATAAGCAACATTTACCATTTAGAATCAGCCCATGCATTTACATTAGGTTTAACATGGCGCTCTTAATAAACACAATCTAAAGTATTCCAAATTAAGAAACTGACTTGGTAGCTATTCACAATTCTCAAACAATATTTACAGTTTTACACATAATTCTAGAAAGTTTTCAGGCTTGAGCAAGATAAATAAATAATTACATAAAAAAAAAGAGGGAAGGCTGCATCCGCTCTAGCCGAGAAGCACTAAAATGCACGCGAAGCAGTCATATCGATACTCCCTGAGGCAGATTAGTTAAAGCGAACTCATTCTGCTTCTGTTATTATACTGGTGGTGTCAGACTCATCGTAGGTCCTCTTGTACCGGACGGTGGAAGAGAATTGACCTCTCTTCTTCTTGTAGATGACAAAGCCGATGGCTAAAAGGAGAGCGATGACGACCACGATGAAGAGACCCAGTGCCACTGGGGAGCCTGCAGACTCTGAGGAGCAGAGGTGGAGTCAGTGCATGAGTCAGCCTCTCAGAGGTTTTTGTGCTCTTATATAATGGAAAGAATATTTGAGCTAAAACGTGCAAAACCACTAAGTTATACTGCCAATTCAAATACTTTGTATAACCTTTCGAAATCTGGAACTGTGATGCCAAGAGATGTGTTTTCACACATAGTGTATATCTGGAGCTTAGTTTGTGGCCTGACATGCAGCGTTATATAAACAGGTGTGTGCGGCTTTCTAAACTACTGCATGTCCAATCAATTCAATTTGAAACAGGTGGGTTCTGTTGAAATCTCAGTGCTTTGTAAATGAGAGACTTCAGCTATTTAATTTGAAATACATTTGAAAACGTCTGTAAAAGCACGTTTTCACTTTCTCATGATGGCTTTTGAATTTTATTCTTTTAGAATTAAATCTACAGCATCAAGTGTGCAAAAAGCAAAGGGGTCTCAAAACTTTCTGCATACATTAAATGTACCATCCAGATACAAGAGTGGTATTCAAATTCTTCTTGTCCGTCTCTCGATGAGAAAAGAAGACAAAGATTTCCCCAAAATGTTGACCTTTTCCTTTAATACAGCTGTGATACTCACTTGCTTCAGTTTGGCAGATAACACGACTCTGGCTACCCGTGCAGCCGACCACATTCCAGACTCCGTCGTCTCCTGCCATCATGACGGCACAGCGGGGCTCCGACTGCGCTCCATTAAACAGACCCACAGACTTCCAGTTCGAGTAAGCCAGCGCTGAGCCATCCTGCCAAGACGCAGGCTTACCTGAGAGGAGGAAGCGGGTAACGAGAGGGGAAACAGAGAAGATCTTCCTCAGTTCAAATGTCCCAATTTAGGTGTTTCTGTACGATTCTGAAGGTAATTATCGGACTCAGATTTGTTGACACATTATTTAATCTTTTGGCCACTTAGGACAGCGGAACACGCTGTAAACACGGCACTGACAAATTACTACCTCGATAAGGTAATATTTGTTAGCAAACAGATATCTATTTACAAATGGAGCACACATGCAGCAGCATTTGCATTTGTTGATGCCATGTTTCTATGGAGAGAAATTAGACTCAAAATTGTAACAAATGTGTGATCTGCAAATGAAAAATAAAATTTAGGAATGTATACAACAATTTGTGCATCATTTTAGGTACAACACAAATGCTTGTTCTGATTGACACAAATACCAAGCAATTTGAACACATTTAAAACAATTTTACAAATGCACCCATCCCAACCTGAATAAATAAAATTTAATAAACCTATTTTTAATTTCACCTTCATTGATCTGAATATTTTCCCTTTTGAAAAGGTGTCGAACGAAAAAGGTGTTCACGGCCAGATAGACAAAAACATGCCGCGTTTAAGCGCTGGTGACAAGCGGGACATCTGGGCTTTCAGTGAGCTCATGTGAAACTTCAGTGGTTTTCTGAATAGAAACAATAGCTCATCACTCCTCCATTAGAACACATGCATTTACCAAACGTAAACTCTATACAGTCGCCTATGAATGTAAATATATGGTTTGCATAAGCTACCGCTAAGTGGTGGACTTTGCTCTTCTGCTGGAAAAACAGCCAGTCGAAGCATGAACAGACAGAAGAACAGACTTCGACTTGTCAGGTGTTGTGTGGTTTGGGTTTGGTTCAGCTGGTGTCTGCTCTTTGCTTAGACTGGCTGTTTTCCCAGCAGAAGAGCAAGTCCACTACCAAGCAGGAAACCTTGTGCAAGGTTTGGATTTGGCTCAGTTGGACGAGCGGGTAGCCCTCTAGTTGTAGGGGTTTGTTGTTCAATCCCTGGTTCCTCCTATACACATGCCGAAGAGTCCTTGGGCAAGATACCCCAAGTTGTTTTACAATTTTTGCCTCCCACCCTTTTGGTGTGCGTGCGTGCATGTGAGTGTGTGTGCGTGCGTGCGTGCGTGCGTGTGTGTGTGTGAGAATGCGAAGGTAAGAGGGCACTATATTGGTGCAGACCATTTACAACCTGAAAACATAATGCCTCCGGCCACAGATACAAGAGCGCCTCATCCTCATTTAATGCCTCAATAAAAGACTTAAAAAAACTACAAAATGGACTTCTAATGTTACTAAATCCTGAAAAATATTTGACTAGTTACTAGTGTAGCTGTTATTTCAGATGATGGGGTTTACCTTGAGAATCAAAATCCATGCTGAGCCACACTCGACTGGTGATGGAAGGATCATCGGAGATGTACTTTGCCAGAAAGTCATTCTCCTCTTTGGTTTTGATGGTCAGTAGTTGAGCATCTGTCAGCAAAGAAAAAAAAAAAAATTAGTGGACTACAGATTCCTCAGATGAATAATAATAATAATAATAAACCTTCATACAACAAACAACAACTCACCCATCTTCTGACAGACTGCTTTGGCCTGCTCCATGCTGTAGACTCTGTAGTTGTAGAGGCTCATGTCAAAGGCGTAACAGTGATCTTCGTGTTGAACCCACTTGGACATGCTGTTGCTCTGAGGGCAGTGATTGGGCTCTGGGGCAGTTTGCAGTCTGGCTCCTGATTCATAACAACACAAAAACAATATGGCCGACAGTCAATGCCACTCCAAAACAAAGTAAATCCCAGACAGTAGATGTGTTGCTTTTACACAATGGTACACTTTGCCATAATGCACCAAAAGATTCAGTGATGCTAATTTTCTACCCTGAAACATCTCTGCAGGCTAAACTATTCAACACCTGCTGAATCCAGGCCTCCTGTTTTCCTACATGATCAAAGAGAAATAATCTGGTTGTATAGAGAAAACCGGTGCGTGTCTTCTTACTCTGGGAAGCGGTGGTGATGGTGGTGGTGTAACAGATGGCGCCGTCTATCAAAGTATCGCAGCTGGTCTTCACCCAGGCTCCAGCAGGGTTTATAAAAACACAGCTGGCCTTCAGTTTGTCTGGGCTGGAGTCCCTATGTGAGTCAGGGAAGGTGGCGTCGTAGTCAAATTTCGTCCCATCAGACCATTCATAGGCTAAGTCGCTGACCTGCATAGAGAAACACACTGTTAGCAGTTGAAGTGAAACTAGAACAAAATAATTATGTGACACCACCAAGAGAAAGAAATCCAAGTGAGATATACTTGGGTTGAACTCTCTGTTTCTGTTCTTGCATCCTGGTTAGATAGGCCAATCCAGAGCGAGAAGCCGTCAGTCTTGGCGATGAGCTTCACGTGTGCGTTGTGCTGGATGTCGTGGACACTTGCCAGGTGCCCTCCACGCTGACTACACTCTTGTAGAGCCTGGTACCAACTCATCTTCCGTTTCACAACCTCATAAGTTAAGCTGCCGTAGTGTTGGAAATCCTTGGCTGACTGGTTGTACTTCTGTTTGGGCTCTGAGGAGGATTAAAGAACATAAATCATTCTTTGAAGCATGCAATATTCTGAGTAATGACGACAAGAGAGATGGACAGAATAATATGAGTTATGATGTAAAGTGTGATACACCAACCATAGTCTAGTTTGCAGGTGACAATTGACTTCTGTTTGAACTCTGGGTGGAGGTTTTTGTTGGTGATGAGAATCCAGGTGCCGTCAGTGGTGAGACCAGCCATGAAGGTTTCCTTTACATCCGGGCGGCCTCTTGCCCAGTTGGAATATTGGACAACTGTGCCATCATACCACTTTGTCTGGTTATCTACAGCAAAATAAAATAGAAATAAAATTCACATAAAGGTCCATAGAAGAGGCTTCCTGCAGAGATCACATCGTCATCAAACATCTCTTACACAGAGATTTTCAGTCAAAGTCTAAATAAAAGACCAACCGTTGTCGTCCATGAACAGTCCCAGCCACACAAACCGGGCCAAGCTTTCAAACGGTACGAGGTGGCTCTTGATAAATTCGTTCTCCTGAGCATTTCGGATAGTTAGGATGTCTGCATCTGCGTCTGAAACATAAATAAACCATCAGAAGCGACTTCAGCAACGTCAGTCAGTTACAGAAAGTTTTATAAGACCATCTCCTCATAACAAGATGTGTCCAGTAACTCCAGATTCTTACGCAGTTTTTTGCAGGTGTCCAGGATCTGGCCTTGGTCAAACTGCTCCCATCTGGAGGCGACCAGCTGGAAGGAGTAGCAGTTGTTCTTCCAGGGGATCCAGTTGGGACCATTCATTTTATGGGGGCACTTCACTGTGACGACCTCTGGTGTGGTGATGATCTCCTCTGTAATAAAGAAGTTTACATTATTTTAGATGGTTTTAAAAACGGCTGGCACGGAGGTGCAGTTGTAAACACGATCCGCTCACAGTAAGAAGGTTTTTGTTTGAACCTGCTGGTCAGCTGGAACCTTTCTGTGCGGAGTTTACACATTTTCTCCACATGCTCTGGCTTTCTTCCGAAGTTCAAAGCCATGCATGTTCGGTTCATTGGTGATTGTAAATTGGCCGTAGGTGTGAATTTGAGTGTGAGTGATTGTCAGTCGGTCTGCCTGTGACCCTGTATAGAGCTGGTATAGATAACGGATGGATGGATAGTTTTAATATATTATTCATTTCTGAACAAGTTAGACTTTTGCGTAATGACACGTGCTGACAAAGAAGGAAAAGGTTTTAGATGAAATTAAACCTGTGAAGCTTTCAGACCACAAAACTGAAAAGCAAAGGATGTAGAGGAATTATTATTTTAGAGTGCTTTTGTTGAATTTATAAAGTGCTTTACAACCAATGAAAACAAAAATGAACAAATTATTGTTATATTACTGCCAAAAAAAAGTTAAGAACAGAAGAGTTAAGAAAAAGTCTCAGGTTTCTGAAGGATTCAGACTTTGCTCTTTGTTCCTCTTCTGTGAATCTGTTTTTGCAACACAAAACCCAATAAAAGATCTATTCGGCAGATTTGTAAAATTTGCTCTTCCACAGATTTCCCTGTCTGAGAAAATGTTTCAAACACCAGCTATTCTGTTTCTCTGTACTCAACAGCCTCACTCACTGCTCGCTTTGTGGCAGATAGCACCTCCCAGCGTCTCCTCACACTCGGTGGCCTTCCAGAAGCCATCGGTGTCCAGGTAGACACACGAGCCACTGGTGGCATCAGGGGTCCAGCGACTGAACACAGTGTGGCTGTGGTCGGCCCAGAGGTAGTGGATCCCGTCCTGACCACAAGACAAAAGAAAACATTTTTAAAGCAAATGTAGAAATAGTGAATTCAAAGAGAAACTTTTTCTTTTTTTGGTTACACTTACATCTTCGCTGAAGAGGCCGATCCACATGGGTGTTTGTGCTCGGCTCACGTGCACAGTCAGGGTAGACTGCATGAAGGTGTCAGCCACACTTGCCAGTTCCATGTCATTTTTGCTGCATTGCTCTAAAGCCTCAAGCCAGGTGAGATTTTTGACCAGCAGCAGGATGGTGTGATTATTGACGAGGAAGGGCTTTGTGGGGGCGTGGGGCTCCTCTGGTTTATCTGAAATGAGTCATGACGTGTTTTACAAAACTGTAAAAAGCTGTGCTGGAGATGTGCCTGTCTTGCTGCACTGCCTCGGTCGCACAAAAGGTGGATTTGTCTCCTTGTTTAAAGTCTTTATCTGGGCACTTTGTGTCTTTTATTGGAGAGATGATGGGAAATTTGGATTGAGGGAGATGAAGAACTTCACAACGAATGTCCCCACTGATTTTCGACCGTGGATGTTGCAGCACCTTGAACCTGAGATCATCAGCCCCAAAAGAGGCTGCATTGTTTACTGCCCTTTCAAATGTATCTTCCAGGGTCATCATACTAGGCACTAACGTTTATACTGAGTTAAACATGAAACAAAATAAATCCCAAAAAGGACCATGGCCCAGCCGATTGAGTAACTTCATAATGTGTCAGCTCTGCAGTATAACTCGCATAATAATGAAGTGAAATGGTTGTTGTGTTGGAAGTGGAGATTTACCTGCATAGTGTTGGCAAAAGGCCAACTTTTGAGGTTGTGTGCAGGAAGAATAGTCCCAGGTACCCAGCATGCCTGAGCTGGGGTTGTTGAGCATGAACACACACAAATCCAAACTCTCTTGATCCCATGTCTATCAAAAAAGAGACAAAAATACAAAACAAATTGAACAGAATGTGAATTCTAAGGTGTTTGAGCCTTTTTTCTGTTTGAAATGTTCCTCTATTTTGAGCAACCATTGTCCAATTCTTTTAATAAAGAACATAGATAGATAGATAGATAGATAGATAGATAGATAGATAGAGAGAGAGAGAGAGAGAGAGAGAGAGAGAGAGAGATAGTTACTTTATTAATCCCCAAGGGGAAATTATTTTGCTACAGCAGCATTTATAGATACAGGAAAGAAATAAAATAACAGTAAAAAATATTAAATATAAAAATGCACAGTATATACAATAAAATAGAATAAAATAAAATAGAATAATTAACTTAAAACTAACTAAACAATAGTGCAAAGTTGTTTTTTTTAATATTTAAACAACCAAGAAAAACAGACAACAGACAACGGTGTTATTGTTGTGTGACATACTGTATGTGTCTACAGTCTGGGGCTCTGATAAAAACTGGATGAAGTTTTCCTACTAAAATAATACTCCACCAATTAAGTTAAAAAGATGAAATTTGTTGTAGCAGCACTAGAGATATTGTCTTTTTTATTCCACACATTCTTCTTTCTGGCTCCTACAATACAGCTTGCTCTCAAACTTTTCAGTTTGGGATTTGGGTTTGTAATGCAAGTAGCGGTTAATGTAGCCATGAGTGCTAGCCTCAAACTGAGATGAGGATCAGTCTAGAGACAAATTCATTTCAACTCCATACTTACAGATTTTTCATTTTAAAATTTTCAATCCAGATTAAATTGACATGATTTTAAGAAATGTATCTTTGATGTAGAAAATCTGTTCCCTGTTTATGCAGAGGCGAGGTGACAGTAAGAGGGACTTACATTGACTTTAATGGCCTTGTGCATGCCCAGAAGAAGAGAGTTGAAATTGAGGTAGTTGACTGGAGACTGGTCCACCCATTCTGGGTCCTTTTTGATTTTCAGACCAATCCATATTTTCTCCACATTTACCATCGGCACGAGGGAGTTGATGAAGTCTAAAAAAATGAAGGCGCGCGCACACACACACACACACACACACACACACACACACACACACACACACACACACATGGTACAACATTTCTTCTCATTTGACAGATCAAATAAAAATGTTGTCAAACATAGAAAAAAACATATTTAAGATTATTATGATAGAAATGTTCACCATGTTTGTTTGTGTTATTCATTTGAAAAAAGAAAAAAAATTGTGATCTTCACCTTGCTCCACCTGATCTGATATAGTAACCAGGGTTCCCGTCAGCGTCTGGCATTGGTCATTGGCTTGCTTGTAAGTCATTGACTGCGTGCTGTTCATCACTGTGTAGCACTGAAAAAGGACACCAGTATTGTAATCACTACAGAATGAAGTGTTTTATAAGATGTATCTACGGCCCCTATCGTATTATCTACAGTATATGCAAATTAATTTTACATGTGATAAAAAGTGTTAAACACTCTGCACCAAACTGCTAGTGTAATAGAGACAATGCCCCTCTAGAGATTGAATATAAGGGGCGTTTCTTCAATCTCATGTTTTCACACTCACTTAGGCACTAACCAAATAAAACTTCACCTCAGCTGTTTTCACACAGAAAATATCATTTAAATATCTTCTGTTAAACTCAACTCAATGGAAATATCTCTAACGGAGACCGTCTCTGTGGGGTCATTTCTTCAAGTGTCTGTGTGTGCATTCTCCTTTAAAGTAAATAAATATCATTTTAGTTTTTAATGGCTATTCTGTCTGGTATAATCCTTCAGGGCTTGCAAAACAAAAAGACCATGAGAATAGGAATTTATCCGTTTTAAAGCATCCTGTATTAAATGTGTGAAAGTGTCAGACCTTATTTCTGAAGGACAGAGATTTATTTCCACAGGGCAGTCCACCAGGCTGAGGCTCCGCAGGGTTTATTTCCACTGATGTGATGTTGTGTCTTTCACACACAAAGGAATATCGCTGCTGGCAGCTGCGATCAAGCTCTGCAAATAAAAATGTCACAGTGATTGTGTGCATGAGTTGAAGATACCATTAGCATCATATCAAATCAAATAAAGTGCATCAGAGCTCTCTGAAAAGATTGGAGTCAGATTAGTTCCTGCAAATTTAACCTAACTTCTCTGGACAAATTCCAAGAACACTTAAATTATTTTCTCCAAATACAGTTGATTTCCAGGAAGTTACTCTTTTACGCAGTTATGCAAAGTACAGTTTAAAGCCCCTGAAAACCTGCTGGAAAGCATTTCTCCAAACGGTTAAATATTCATCACTAAATCATGTACTTATTAGTACAAACTACTAGCAATCTTTGGTGGTGCTTTAATGCCACAAAACACATTCAAACAAAACCCACAACTGTCTTCAGATTTTGATTAAAATATGGATGTTGCTTTACTCTGATTAGTGAATGGAAATAAAATCCTACACACTTCAATCCAGCAATATGAGCTACACATTTACTAACATTATTTTAGCTTATGACCAGCTGGACACCATTTATCTGAAGTTTGAGCAAAAATAAAACACTGGATTTCTCATTATTTACAGTATTGTACCAAAGATTTACACGCTAGGAGCACATTTTTTCATAAATTATGCCATGAATAGTTTTGACATAGATTCCCCAAGGCACACTCATATGCTCCCTCCTAATGATGGGTTTCTGTTCCTCACTGACTTGGAGTTGTTTTCTGTCCAAACAGCCAATTTAAATATAACCTTAATTATTCTCAACTTTATACAAGCTCTATGAAGTTCACTTACCTGGAAAAGAATTTTCATAGCTTATGAAGGTGCATTTCCCCAGGAAATATGAATGATAGAAGAACATCTGGGTGTACCTACAACATACATTATTACAATCAAACTCAACATCACCTGTTACCACATACATTCATTAATTGAACAGTACGTGTGCATGACTGTGCTGGCTTACGTCATGGGGAAAAACCGTCCCGGCTGTCTCAAATCGACCCACCAGTTCTGCTTGAGAGACTTTGACAACTGTTCAAAACATGTAAATTAATAGATCAATTATGTTATCAAGATGGCCTCAACATCTGCGTAGGCCTTTATTTCATATGTTGTAATGAACTGCAAATTAAAAGTGCCTCTAATATTTCATGACACTGATGTTTATTCGTATGAGGAATTATGTAAGCAGAATTTTCTTCTACTTCATTGTGTGTACTCTAACGTATTACGCAGTATATTCTCTGTTCTGCTGTTAAAGTGCTTCCAGCTGTGTTCTCATGAGTAACTGCCAGCTTTCCATGACCTGAAGATAGTGGAAAGAATCTCCCCGGTCATAAGACTACAAATCAACCGCGGACACCAGCAGGGAGAATAAATGTAAACATGATGAAAAGCAAAACTAGACATGGAAATCTACTTCATTTAAGCTGTTCACCCCTGTCATTCTTATGTGCCTATTTTCATTAACGTTTAAGTTGCCTTAACGCGTACAGTTATAATTAGCTGCCTGTTCAATAAAACAGCTGATAATGTAGCATCTTTATTTGTTTTACATTAGTATCATAGGCTAGCCTTTTAGTACGATATCGTTTATGGATTATGTTTTAGCATTAGCTCACGCTAGGTACCTGCAGTAAGTAGCTTATAACTAAATATGAGCGTGACCTGATTTTGTCTGCCTCTGTTTGAAAGCAAAGACCCAATATTTCATGCAAACTAGAATTTTGAGTGGTATATTTGCCACTGCTTATACTGTAACCTGCACACTTACGGTCTTCTGTCACTTACACTCTTTATGTTCAGGTGGATCTTTTCCACAGCAGTGGGACTAAATGGAGCCGCCAGTTTGCTGCCATTCGCTTTGCAAAAGAGCATCGCCTCCTCAAAAGTGAGCTTAGGCTGCGGAACGAACCAAAACTCTGCTCCGTCTAGGAAGATAGATGTCTCGTGGTGGCCACCTGAAAAGCACAACAAGCAACTCTAAGGCGGTGACACATGCATGGATGCAGCTATTCTATGAGTAGATCATCTGAGAAAAGAAATGTTTAATCAAAAACATTCTGGTTACTGACAGATCCAAATAAGATTTTCAACACTGAACCTGAATAGATGTGGTCGTTACCTGGATTGTACCATTCTGGGTTTTTTGGTGTCTTTCCTGTTGAAACATCAACAAAGAATAAGTTAGAAGTAGAATACAACCAAAAACACAAAGTAGATTCATGTTGAAGTCCATAAAAAAAAAAAAATTTAAATCACGAGGTAAAAATACTTTCTTTACTTCTTGGCTGTGTTATAATAAACTACAAAATACCTAATTTCATTCCACAGCACCTATCACTTTCCATTTATCGTCCAAGCTCTATTTATTTATTTAAATTTGATTTGTTTTTGTGTATATAGTCTGTGTGTGCGCATGTGTCTGTATTTATTCATTGCTCTTATTTTGTTTTTCTAAAATAATTATTTTTTATCTATCTTATTTATCTCATACGTATTTGTAAATTTTTGTTCATATTGTGTGCACCTTTTTGTCTTTTCTATGCTGCTGTGATGACAACATTTCCCCACTGTGGGATTAATAAACTCAAATCTTACCACGGGGTATTTGGCAGACCCACTCCAGGCGGGCGCCACAGTGAAACGGTGTGGCGTAGAAAGATGTGAGAGGTAAATCGTGGAGCAGAAACACCAGGTGCTTCAAGGTGCTCTTTGTTGTCTAATGCGGAGAAAAAGTGTTTGCACAAATATTATCATCAAGTAAAAAGTTTCATAACTGTGACATTACAGATCTTGTTGCTCCCTGCCACTCAGTGATGGCTTAATAAAAACAATTATTTCTGTCTGATAACATAATCACCAAGGAAACTTGAATGAGAGAAAAGGTCAGAGACTGAGAGGCAAGATCAAAAAGTACTTCTTAAATGGAGGGCAACAGCAAGGGAAATTTTCAATACAGCAAAGAGCAGAATGTGGCCTCATGATGAGAAAAATAAAACAAGGAGCCACTGCTCTGACTGCCTTTTCTGGGATTTTGTTTCAAAACAGCATGTAGGACATGAAATCAGTGGGGACGGATTTCAGCTGTGGCTCTTCTCACGACTCCTACAAACAGTTGAGCAAGATAACAGAACGATAACTAATTTCACCAAAAAATAAATACCCAACTAGGAGTGGGAATAGAATATAAAAGGCCCAACAAACGTTTATTTCTCCATTAAAGTCTCCATTTAGTCATATAAATCCAACCAGCCCACCTTGAATGCACTGCAGTCCCGACTGTATGCATCATCCTCGTGGAAATCCTGGTGTAAAACATCCATAGATACCTGTTGCAGAGGCATTGGATAAACACACTCAAGTAAATGTGATTCAGTACAAGAAGTTCAAACCACATCAAATCTGTTTTAGATAAATAAAGGTGAAGTTTAAGCTTTCCCTCCAGGAAATCCCGATCTTGTGATTGCAATAATTAATGCAAATTCAGGCAATCCCTGTAATATTCCCAGTAGCTTGCAATTTTGCAAAATTGTATTTTTTTTGTGAAGCTATGTAACTTTTGTGCAACTTTTTTCCTCGACTTGCAAATCTTGCCAGTTTCTGCATTTTTACCGCAACAAAATTATTAAAAACTCTACAAATAACATCACAAAATCAAGCGTTTTTGATCACAACAATCACACAAAGCCTCAGCAAAATCCTGGAGGGACTGTTGTACTTTATGCTTCACCTATAAATGTCTTTGATGTTGTGGCTGATGGGTATGCACTTTGTATAATTTGTTGAAAAGCGGGTTTAAAGTTGGATTTATACTCACAGGCCGGCCGTCACTCCACTGCCACGAGCGATCGGATGGGTTTCTCCTATTGAGGCCGACCCAGAAGTACCGATCATTGCTGCAACAAGATCACACCGCCATCAATTAGTACACTTAACAGATCTCGTTTCAAAGAGAAAAAACATCCTCACACGTTGAGAAATTTCATATTGATATCAGCATTTTGTTGTTTTAAATTTTGAACAAGTGTGAAATGTGATTCGGGAGAAGGTATGTGTTTATTTTAATGTTCCAGTTAAGAGCTGAATGTTAACGTGAACACAGAGGCATGTTTGACCTCCGAGGTATGCACCTCCAACCCTGCATGTTAGAAGTTATCTTTGTTGAAACAACTAGTAGTAACAGTCTGACTATCACCACCTCCCATTCACAGTGACTAGAAATGGTTGAAGCATCATCAAGCTGTGGTTTGTTCAAGTCAGAAAGTCACATGCAATGCTGCCAGCGGTGCTTTAAGAAGGAAATACATACAGGACTTGTGTGCATACCTGACACTTTCTCTCATGATGCTGTGCAGGGAACTCATCTCTGCTGTACTTGTCAAGCTCGGCAGGTTGGCTCCCAAAGCCTGACAGAACCTCTCGGCTTCCTCCCACGAGCGTTTCCGGCTCAGCCTCTCCTCATGAAACACCTGACAGGGTGAAACAATAATTTACAACAACTGCAAAATCAGTAACAGGCTGGAGTAGATCATAAGGAAAACCGATTCAGCTGTCAGATCATGTCATTTAAAAAAACAAAACAACAAGACAGCTAGGAAAATTACAGGAGAATATGATTGGCCCATTGCAGAAGGAGCTCCTATACTATAGAATACTTTACTAGACTATGCAATTTTTGGAGAAATTGCAATGGGATTGTTATTATTATTCCTTCACCTCTCAGTAGTAACGACGTCATCACCTTCTTTATTAATAAAATTGTCACCATTAGGGAGAGAATCGGGCAGACTCTTCCTGCCACTGTCACTGATGTGTTGCTAGGCAACCGTGGGACCAGATTTATACCTTAAACATTCTGTTGAGCTCTCTGAGCTAACTACAATTATTTCCTCATCTGGAACATCTACCTGTCTCTTAGATCATTAAGGAAGTCTTCCCTTTAATTAATACTTCCATATTAGATCAGATCAACCTATCTATTCTAACTGGTTATGTACCGCAGGCATTTAAAGACACTGTAATTAAACCTTTAAAAAGCCGACTCTTGATCCAGCCATTTCAGGAAACTACAGACCAATTTCCAAACTGCCATTTATTTAAAACAAATCCTTGGAAAAGTTGTTGCAAATCAACTTTGTGATCATTTACAAAGTAATAGTCTGTTTGAGGATGTTCAGTCACGCTTTAGAGTTCATCAAAGCACAGAAACAGCACTGGTGAAATTTACAAGCCATCTTCTAATAGCCTCAGACAGTGAACTTGTTCTTCTGGGCTTCAGTGCTGCTTTTGACCCAATTTTATTAGATCAGAGATCAGAAGATGTTAAGAGGATCAAAGGAACTGCATTCGACTGGTTCAAATCGTACTTATCAGATCTATTTCAGTTTGTTCATATGAACAACGAGTCTTCCAAACAAACAAGAGTTAGTTATGGAGTTCCACAAGGCTCAGTGTTCGGCCCAATACTTTTCACTTTGTACATGCTGCCATTAGGAGATATTTATTATTTACAAATGATGACATTTTGGGATTAAGGCAATCAAGTTTTGCTTTCTGAAGATTTATACACATGTGTGAAGGGGTGCTGACTGCCTGTAAACAAACTGTGATGTGTAAAAATGAGAGCAATTCCCTTTTAACTTCTACATCACCATTTCCGGCTCATTCAAACAACAAAATCTGCACGAGCACAAGTGTTCAAAGACACGGACACAGACCTTGTAGCAGTATTTGATGGATGGTCTGGACACCCATCCAGTGGGACAGGGTGTGTTAGGGTCCGGCTCCGGTTCTGGGGCTGGAGGTGGACTCAGGTCGGTTCTGCAAATGGTTCCAGCTTTAAAGTTGGTGCAGTTCTTCACCTGCCATCTGCCCAGAGGTTTCTCAGTGGAAATCACTACACAGGCTCCATCCCGATCTAAATTACATGCGTAGATGAAAAACAAAGAAATTAAATCTATAGTGTGGTATTAGATATTTTTTGACAATATAAATTACTGTACATACATTTTAACATTATTGATCCAAAAGGTTTAATTTTAGATGGAAAATCCACAGTTCTGTATATTTTTTGTAAATTAAATATGTTGGCTTGTTGTCCTGTTATGCAAACTCAACTGATGTAAGCAAACCTTTTAGAGCATCAACAGACATTCAGAACTTTGATTTTGTTGTCTAGTGAGAGACTTTGTATAAATTAGTTTGATGAAAGTAGTCTGTTGTGATAACAGGTTCCAGTGCTCTAATATAAAGAGGGTGGTGAAGCAGTCCTTTTCTGTATCATATGGATCACTGTTATCTGGCTATATATACATTTTTATTATGTATGCTTCCTAACAATTGTATAAAATAGTGACATGGAGGAGTGAAAAGTAGGATTTGGAACAAATAAGAACTTTTCTTTTTTTATGAGTACTGAGGCATAGAAACATGTTTTATTCTGAACTCCTTATACAACATATATCAGTTGAAATGAAACATGCTTTGTTTATGTTATTGCCCAAACAAATTTTAATCAGCTATAAACAAGTTAGATAGAGGATGTGTTTATGTTTTTATTATTATTCATTTTAGAATTTAACAACCATTTCCTTTTTTGAGGGCGTCTGCAAATAAAAGAAAATATTTTTTTTTTGGTCTTTAGATACTTATGATAACTTTTTATTTTTATTTTTTATGATTATTCATGCAACCAGTAGTCCATCATAAGGCTCCTATCCTGTACATGAAACAGTGGGTGGTAAAAAGTTTTTTATGCATTAGCAAATCAAGAGAAACCACCTTATTCTGTAAACAAAGGTTTATCATTACAAACAGCAAATTATAATCCGTCATTACCCAGGAATCCGTAATGACATGCTGTACATGTTATTCCTGTGCTAGGGTCTGAGTGGAGCAATAGCCATGGGGTTTTTACTGACCTGTTTCGAACCAGCCCCAGTTGGTGTATGTAAGCAGACTCGGGGTCCCGTCCGGGCTCAGCCACTGGTACTCCCCTGTGTTGTTGATGTCCTGCAGGCCTATCCAGAAATACTGAGGCGTGGCGCTGATCTGCTCTCTAAGCAGACGGCTGATAAAGGCCTGCTCAAACCTGGAGAGAACAGCCAAATATGATTGACTTTAAGTTTAACTATATGTGTGTTTTTGAGCATGTGAACAAACTCTTACCTGTTTCTTATTGTCATTTTACAGCGGTCTTTGAAGAACACTTGTTTGGTGTTGACTTGATAACAGGAGTTGCCATGTCTTCTCCAACCCTGGGCCATTGAAAATAGTAAGACTTAAATTACAATCAAATTAGAAGCAAATATGGCCCAGTATGTCTATTTACTGCTTAGTCCTAGTTCTGATATGAATCCAGTCTGCTGTAATGGAACCTCAATCAGAACATATCAGTGCTCATGGTTTTTTTTTCACCATCATATATATTTTGCATTCACACATCTCTCTCTGGAAATAGTTGCAAATATCATCCGTCCTTGACAGTTAGTTATCTTTAAAATACACATTTGCACGGCGTCTATAGTCTTTGTGAAGATAACATGATTATTTCTAGGCATGAAGGTCAATCACAAGATGTGTGGAAGGACAGATATCACTTCCAAACATAGATGTGAATGAACGAAAAGATCATTACAGTCTGGATCTAAATGACATTATTCCCCACTATATTTAAAAGGTAAAATACTGCAAGCTTCTCTTTAAAAACTGGGTCGCATAGGCAATACTCACTTCGTCAAAGCGACATCTGGCCTCTGCTGCTGATTCCTTGACCTCTCCTTTCTTCTGACACATGAAAGGTAGCCTCTGTGTGCAGTTCCCAACCCGCCAGCCGTAAGACTGTGGAGAACAGAAACGCATTGGATTTTGCAGGCCTCATGTAAAGAAGAAAACAAATACAGAGCCACACACGCACTCCACACCAAAAGGCTGGATGCAGAAAGTCGTGTTACGCAACACACACACACACACACACACACACACACACACACACACACACACACACACACACACACACACCTGTCCAGAGTAGAAAACGCAGCTGGTGTCCAGAGTGGACTGGACCGGCTGGTTTTGGTCCCAGTAGGTGAAGGTGACGGGCGCAAAGTTGTTCCATTTGAAGACAGTGGGGTTCATGCCAACACCGATCAGACCGATCCACACATCCAAAAACTCCCCTTCTGATGGATCACAACACACGTGGAATGTTTAAAATCACACTCAAACAGTCAAGGCATTGGCCAGGTGAGAAGAAATGAGTCAGTGGTGTGTAAATCAAGAGAATTGAGTGATCATATTATTGCTGCCTTAAAAAGCCAGATATATACAGATAAATACTCCAAGGCTTATTGCCAAGTAAATAATTTAAACATGAGACTTCTACCTTGCTGGAAATTGGTGATGATCATCTCTTTGCTGTCAATGGAGTGGAAACTGGCTAAAATTCCTCCTCCCTCTGTGATGTTACAGTGCAGCTGGGCGTCTGCAAAGTTTCGTGGCTCGTCCTTCACCAACTTGTAACACCAGCTACTCCATGGGACCCAACCATCCGCACACACTGTTTCTTTGTACACAAGAGACTCTGCAGGGGAAACAAGACAGACACGAGACTGTCAGGTTTTATCAATACGTTCAAAAAAACAAAAATTTTACTCAGAGGGCTTAAAAATCTGTAAAACATTTGGCGCTTTCTCGCTGTAGGTCCTTGATTTTAATGAGGACAAAAAGAACTTTGACGGGAAAAAAAGCAAACATGAAACAGCTGTTTTATTAATGAAGGAGGACGAAAGAGAGACAGGCTACAACAGACACTGAAGCTACAAGTAGCAGTAACACAATTAATACAAAGCTAATATTAGTAAATGTAACATGGCAAACTAAGACCGTGAACATGGTTAGCATTAGACCTGCGTGTTAAACAGGTCTAATGCTAACCATGCTAAATATGATTCAGCAGAAGTGTGAAAGCGAGAGCAGCAGCTAACCTACCTGATGCTGCCGTGTCAGAGGCATTGACGCTCTTCTTGCAGATGTATGGCAGCCGTTTGTTGCACGACTCAGATTCATAGCTCATATTGGAGTTCAGGACGCCACAGTCTGACTCGATGATCATGTCCACAGAGGGCATTTCTGTCAAATATATTCCCACACAACAGAGATATTAGTATAATCACATACTGACCGGAGTGGAAAAGTGACAAATACTTCTGGGAATCTTTTTAGGCTCAGATAGAAATTGGCTTTACACAGGAGGTAGAATAGGAGGAATGTCTTATGTTCCAGTAACAGTCCAACATGGTACCACAAGTACCAGCCACATTGACATGTTGTAAATTATAGCAAAAACAAAGAGCTCATATCAGTAGAAACCCAGATGGCAGCAGGATCCTTGACATTCTCACTAACACTCTCGCTTTGACCAGAAAACAAACAAAAAAAAACACATTACAATAGAAGCAGGCTTTAGAAAGCCCTCCATTCAGTACTATTAATGGGTTATGCAGCAACACTAACAATCCCAATGTCACACTATGTCCAATAACCAGGCACAATGAGCTTCTTTACAACACTAGTCTCATTGTTTCTCCGACTGATACTAACTCTCGGTTTATAGAAGGGCTGCAACACACAGCAGATCACAACAGGATGCAGGTTTTTGTGTGCAAAGAAGAGCAGGTGTTTCTGACAAGTGTAACTGGGGCACTTTGGTTTTGCAGAAGCATTGCTTCCAAATTGTGTTGCAAAATTCATGGGATTTAAAACACTTTAACGTACATGTAGCCATGTCTCACCATTGTTACTGAAAACCGCCGACCTGATTATAGCACAACATTTACTGTGAAACAATAACACTCCTCGCCATTTACACACCAATCAGCTCTGAGAGAGAAAGATCACAGAGTAAAACGGGTGAAAGAAAAGAAACAAAACATGATCACCTTTTTCCCAGCGCACGATGGACAGAGGGGAACCATCTGACCACTGCCAGCCCTGAGAGATGTCCAGCTGGTGGAGGCCGATCCACATCCTCTCTGGCATTCTGAGGAGGCCGTCCAGCACTGCACGAATACATTTAATACAGGTCAGTCTAATGCAATATGAATCATCAGTATCACTCATAACTGTGAGAAACAAAACAAAAACGAAATCTGATTAGGAAGGAGGGAGGAGAAAGAGCTGGATCATAAAACTCTCAGGAATCTTAAGTGTGTCGGTGCAACCCAGACCGATTCAAAACTTATCAAGAGGAGCCGACTTTTAAATGTCACCAACAGCAGTTGGTTCACAGAGGATGGTCAGCCTGATTAAGGAAACTGCTCGGGTCACATGATGTCACTCTTCATAAGAATTTCATCTTCAGGAAACAATTTTGTGGCTCAAGTGTCGCAAATGCAAAGAGGTTGAACTCTCACGCAGATAACAGCATTAACTTGAGAACATGAGATATTCTAGATGCGAGCCATGTGACAAGACACATAAGCATCTATAATAATCATGCAAACTGCACAAATGTTTCAACAAAAGACAGTCTTGCCCACTGTTTTTGAGATTACAAAGGAAGTTCTTATGACATGCAAACTTTAGGAAGTCACTCAGGCCAAAAAAGCATCTTTGACCCTACGGAGCTGTTTAGTTTCCTCTGTAAATATCTCTGGATGCTTGAATTTATCTAAATTGTTGTCAGATGATCTGAGCCACGGAAGTCCGATGACCAAGAAGAAACAAGGAAAGAAATAAAAAAAGAACAAAAGGAGGAAGAATAGAAAAAGGGGTTCTGTCTTTTGTAAGTAGACAAGTTTCACTTTGCCAGACAAATTTACCGGATGTTCCAAACCAAACCGCAGTTTCTGATCAGACTGAAAGTGTGCAGACGATTTGAGCAGCCAATGGGCACCTATCTGAGGAAGATTTAAGTGTTTAGGTCATGACGTCACACCCACAAATAAGATGGTTCTGATTCATTCCAACGCCTCTATTTTCTTTACTTTTCTCCCATAAAGAATGATAAGTTAAAGCCAAGTAACAAACTGACAGATGCACACCTACAGAAGGAAGAAGAAAACAATAAATAGCGTCATTACAAGGACCTATTTGGGTGTTAAAAGGGAAGGAATGCCCTTCTCAAGACCACCAGGACCAAAAAATTAAACCTGATGGGATTTTCTTTACCAGTGATGCCAATCAACTTAAAAAAAAAAGAAAATTTTTGATATTATTCACATCATATCATATTGGATCACTATTGTTTTGTGTAGAGTAAAGGCATGATTTAAATATATATTTCTCTTCTCTTTGCAATACATGTATCGTGCAAGGCTTTGAGAAGCACATGCCAGTACAATAAAGGTTCTTTTTCATCCATTCTCACAATTCAAAATCACAATTCAAATTTCGAAGCCCTGCCAATGTAATTATTACTGCAGTTGTGATTGTGCTGATGCCGAATACATAAAGTCATGAAGTTGATAACTCTGGAAACTTTGTGTTATTGATTTTCAGATAGTCAGAGAAGAAAAAGGAACAAAAGAAGAGGGTCAGAAAGTGGTGGTAGTAAATCAGTCAGCCTTACAGGTTTTGGAGTTGAGATCGTCGGGCCCAGACAAACTGAGCAGTTCGGCTCCCTGACTGCGACATGAGTCCAAAGCTTCGTGCCAGGTCACCGCAGCACCAGAAACAAACTCATAGCAGGATTCCCCTTTTGGCCCTGTAAACAGAGTCTGGCAACCCTCCTCTGCCAAAGCAAAGAGACTGTGTCAATAGGAGTGTATCTACAGCGTGTGTTTCATTAGGCTTTGTTGATGAACTTTAAATATTACAAAGAAAAGTGGGTTAAAAACAGAAAACAGCCACACATTCAGCTGCTAACAGACATTTCAGGGCATTAATATCGTGATTCTGTCCTTTGAAACATCAACAAAATCGGTTTGTTATTGTGTCACTTTGGTGGTGTTTCTAACATGGTACTTCGGATCTGAACTAACACCACAGTCATGCAATAATACAGTCATATTAACTCATCGAGGCAACGCCTGTGTGGTGCAAGGTCAAATTACTGTTTTTTTTTTCTCCAAAGAGCGATAACGGCTTCCGATGGAAAAGGTTGTCTGATGGTAAAGCAGTGAAAATACTCTAAATTTAGAGTACACTTGAACTGATGTCGAGTTTTTTTTTTTAGGTGTTTCTTTTCAGGGAGCTAAACTACTTTTTGCTGCTGACCCCGTCCACAGTAGTACAATGTTTAGCTTACACGCTAGAATATTTAAGTACAACATACCAGGCGTTAGACACTGTCCCTTGACTCCGTCCTGGTCGTAGTCTGAGGTGGCGGCACACCAGGACAGGCCGGGGACTTCCGTGTCAGGGAGGCATCCATGATACCAGCTGCCGTTGTATTTGAAGGGGAACTCGCAGGGGGCGCCGGAAGCGCTCCCGTCGGTGGTGTGAACAACTGCACAGACGAGGAGAACAAATACAAAAGATTTATTGCAAGCCTCTGGTGTTTGTGCTACTTCTAAGACACCTACATCACGACACAGCAGAGAATCGTGAAGCTGAATTGGATCTTCTGCTGCGTACACCAAAGCACTTCTTATTTTCAAGAGCACGAGTTTCTAAATCGACACTTCCCCCTAAACTTACATCAGATCTTGGATGGAGGCAGTTTAAGTCATGGAAGACACAACAATATGAGGTTTTTAGGTAGAAAGAGACAGAAGAGAGATAAAATATGTTATTGATGAAAGACAGTTTTGATTCAGATAAATGCAAAAAGCAGCATGTGAATGGTTCTTCACCCCGGTCAAAATCATACCCCATTATCTTTTTAAATATTTAAGCTTTTTTCATATAGAAGCACACAGCACTCAAACTCATTTTCTGCTTCCCCTTGAAATAAATACATCTAAAGAATGAGATAATGAGTTCAAAACTTCCTGCCACAGTCATACAGAGAGATCACCTCTCAAAGTTTTCTATTGTAAACTGTTTATGGCAAACAATTTGGATCAGAAGGTTAAATAACTTAAAGAATAAGTACTGTGACTCTCAGAAATGACACACAACAAGGAATGTGCAGTTTTATTCAACTGAGTTACATCATAAAACCACAATTCTTTTTAAAATGTGCAGTTAAACATTGCCCGTTTATTCTTACGGTTTTGAATGTGAAAGCAAACAGCAGTCATGCAGTGTAAAACACTCTGAAAAGAAAGCAAAAGTCAGCTTTAAGGCTACAAGGAAACTTGTAAATGTACTTCAAATGATTGCACAATCATAAAGCCGACAAAGGAAGCGCCTTAAAATACAAAAGACTGGTTTCTGACAAAGTCCTGCACCTTAACCTGGAATTTAGCACGCCATGTTGTGATCTAGCCTTAAGGAGCAATAATTGATAGGGGTGAAGACACTTGACCAGTCAGACTGGGTTTTAAATATAACACAACCTGCTTGGTCATAAACAGCAGCCACAACACCTGCATAGTACAGTTCAAAGGTGGAATAAATCACAAGATTGGAGCAACTTCCCATTTGATTGAGGAAGAGAATCCTCTGATCAAATTGAATTTGTCAAACTCAATATAAACTAAAAATTTAACTCTGCTTTTAGTTCTTGACCAACAACTTTCCTCAGGCATTTATCAGCCCATGTAAGCATTTTGTTTCTAAAATAAAAAAAAAAAAGACGAAAGAACACTTACCACGATAAGGCGTCTGGCAGATGTTGTCTTGGGATCCTCCTCTCACCCAAGCTTCTCTCGTGTCCCGTTTGGCTGCGACGTTGCCTTCGCTGTGCGCCAGGCCCATCTGGTAAACCGTGTAAACGGCCTCGTCCTGGCAGCGCCACCACAGCAGGGTTTTGGAGCCACAGTCGACCAGAGACAGCGTCTTGGAGCGGACGTCCAACGCCATGCAGAGGGACGTGTCCACGTGGAAGAGCCGGTGACCCGAGCCCCATTTCCACAGCTGGGACTTGCTGTTTGGGTCGCAGGTGTCGAGGTTCAGGTCTGCCGAGGCCCCTGTACCGAGACACTTCCCCGTGCTCGAGTGCTGGATGGTGAAGGCATCCTGGTCTGCGATGATGGGACAGAAAACACCAAAGTTTAACAGATGACTGAAAGCCTTTTGTTGTCATCTGAATCTACACGAGTTCCCAGTCTAGAGTGATCACTGAGTTGATGTGGTCTTATTAGAGAGTACAAGAAAAATAAAAAAAAAATAAATAAAAATAATTTTCTACATTACACAAAATCATATATTTTGTACTTTTCTAGGAGATTTAAAGCGACAAAGTACAGACTTAGAAAAAAAATGACAACCAGAATTGGTTAAAAAAAACACGACTGGCTATTTATAGATTTCCCAAGCTCGTCTTTTGATTCATAATAACCAAAATCTCTCATTATCCCTCAGTAAAACCCCAGATAAACTTATAGCACAGGACATTTAGGTCTTATAAATACTTGACTGTAAGCTAGAAAGTCATCACAGTGAACTGACTGCAGGTAAACCCTCCAACCAAGGAAGGCTGACTTGCATTTGTCTATGAAATAAACTGCATGGAGAAGCTTAATCTTAAAATGTGAACAATATGTAAAATAAGACAGCAAATAACAATTATTTTTAATTTATTGAATGTCACAAAATGTTGAAAAATGTGGTTCACTCTTTCCCAAGGCCCAAGAAGCAGCCTCAGATGTACTGTTTTGTCCCCACCAATAGTCCACAACCTAAACATATTCAGTTTATTACACAAAGGACTGAAGGAATGAGAAAATATTCACATTTCAGAAATTAGAACCAGACAATTGAATCCGTTTTTCATTAAATAACTTACTCAAAGTTATTATCAAGAGTGGGCAAATAGTCTTCTGTCCTTAACCAATAGATAAATGAGTTAATGGTGTCTAATATAAAATAGGGGAAAGTTGTTATATGGGATATGCAGTGTATATGCATGTCATACTTAACCTATATAGTCTATAGTCAAGTAATGTACTTGTATTGCATTTCCACTTGTGAAACCACTAATCTGACTTGATAAAAAACAAAAACTTTCTGTATGAATGTGACTACTTCTTACTTTTCAACAAATCGTCCCCACCCACACACACACAGATTTTTTCCAGACACTGTAACCCCCCTCCTCCCCCCCCAAAAAAACAAAAAAAAAACCAGCATCTTAATGCTGAGAAAGATATACATAAAGTAAATACAGACAGAAGGGTGGGCACATTGTAGATGATAACCGCTAAATAAGAAACAAAAACAACTCATTCAATTCGTGCCCACAGACTTTCTAAAATAGAAAACAATATCACATTACAGCTTCACTGCATGGTGCTGCACTCAGGCTTGTTTTAATACCAGTGTAAACAGCGTTAGTACAAGTAACACGAGAGACGGATAGAGCTGCAGAGGGAGGGATGAGTATGCAGTTTGTTCGACCTGTCACATTAAACTTACTGGGGGATGGGAACAAATTCAAATTACTGACCAGTAAACTAAAGCCGTTTCTATCTGCCTCCACTCAGTCAGACAGGTTTTCTAACTATTGTCCTCACATTCCCGTCGCGCTTCCCAGTTGTTATGCGACTGAGCCGATTGTGAAAGACAAGACCGACGCAGTCATGGCTGAAAATATGAAAAGTGACGCAGAAATGAAAGCAAAGTGTCGGAGCTCGGTAGTAGCACTCACCAAAACCTTGAGCCTGCGAACAAATTCCCCAGTGAGCCTCCAACACAATCAACAAACAAAGGCAAAGTGTCGCTCTGCGTAATTTCAGCATGGTCACGGCAGAGTCCTTTTGTTGTCGGATTCATAAAGGATCTGCTCCCTCTGAGCGAGGAGCTGCGAATACAGGCCGATCAATAACCTGAACTCCAAACCGAAAGTGATCAGAGAGGCAACCTAACCCACTCCTCCCAGCTGTCAACTGTGCGTGTCATCGAGTCCCGCTCCGACCACACTGTCAAGCGGGCACTACAACTTCCGGTTTAAACATGAAGCAACGAGGAGAGACTTTCCGCCAGGAAAAGTAACACGAAACATTGTTGCGCAAAAATACACGTCTGGTAAAACAAACCATATGAAATTACAGGCCAGAAGAAGGAGATACTCGGTTGAAATGATAAAACACCACACTAAATTAGATAATAAATAAATAATAACAAAATAGGGCTGTCGTTATTACGATTTAATATTATTATTAAAATAGTTATCAAATACTCAATCGAATATAAATCATAAATAAATGTATGATTTACCATGAAGTTATAATTGTCAAGAAAGCCTACTCGGTAAAAAAAATATATATATATATATATTTTAAAAACAGCCTGTTGTAAAGATACTAAATGAAAGTCTTAGTGAGTCAAGAATAAGAGTTAAAAAAGGCGCGGTGAGTGAAAAATTATAAGATATAGGTCGCAGATTCTGTGAGGCAAAGTCAAAAAGACACTTAATCCAACATAAACAAGATCTTTTATAGAAGTCACATAACGGGGCATAAAATGGACGGTCTGCATGAACAGCTAATTGTACTTTATTTTGAAAGCCAGATAACTCATTTTACGCTTTCGCGTCTGCACCATCTGCATTTTGACTGCTGGTGCGCTTTCACTTCGCATTCTCTAGTTATCCGCTTCTCGCCCACATTGCTGGTTTCCATGAAAAGAATCGCACGGATGTTGTGTTTTCGCATTGGACCAACAGCAATGGAAGTCCCCATTGGAAATACCAGCTTCCCCCTCCTTCTGCACATACAGCAGTAGTTACACTATACAGCTGTTATGAATTATTAATCATTGTATATTCTCATGTCAGATATTGTCGCAGAACCTGCCAATAGCAGCACTTCCCTGATACTTTTTTTTTATTTTTTTTTTTTAATTATTTTTAGGCTTGTATAGTGTTTTGCTGAGATCAATAAAACATTAGGTAATTATTTTATTATTACACAAAGGCCTACTGACTCAGCATTGTTTCCACAGTGTAAATGTGTGCGCTCCTCACTAACGCAAGTCCTCAAGAGATTGAAATGACAGAGTACCAAGGATGGGAAAGAAACAGAAATTCTCCTTTTAAAACAAAAAGAGACATAGTTGGTCACTATATCAACATCCTACCTTCTTATGGTCTACAAGGACTGCATCTAACCTCTGACTTTTGGTAAAACAACCAGTGATCTGAACATATCAGGCCTGAGAGTTGTCTTTTTCAGGCCTATTTAGTTCTTCTTTTTCACATCAGTGTTTTTTATTGTCAACTTGTCTCAAAACACAAAAGAAAACGCAGAAAAAAACGCCAAAAGAATCAGCGCCTCGTAGTTGTATGCTTTCGCCAACCAATCCAGTTGCAGTTTACATCTATGTTGGTCCTGACTCATAATGTAGTGAAGTCTTAATTAATAGTAAATTAATCTTTACGTGTTCACATGTTTGGCCAATAAATCTGATTCTGATAGGACACTGATCAAATGAAGAATCAATTATTTAACTAACCTTCAGTTTATTAAAACACAAATGAAACTGTGCACAATACATCCCTTAATTTGCTTTGCATCAGCAGACAAAACTGAAAGAAGTCCCAATCATCAGTCATGCCTTACACATGTTATTTCACAACACAAAAAAAACCTCTGGTATCAATATCCATCATGTATACAGAAAACATCTTTAAAAAAAAAAAAAAATACAAAAGTAATACTAACAAAATAGCTGTACCACATGTCCAGATCCAACAGCTGGTGAATTCTGAATGAAATATACAAAAATACAGAACAAGTATCACTGTAACTAATATTTTGTCATCTATCTTCCTCTTATTTATGGCAATGAGATGTTTGACCCTGACAAGTAGACCAAAATATTCCTTCTCCTGTTTGAATCTTATAGAAAAACCTTTTGAAGTTATTCTCCTTAACCAATTGTACCTTAATAACTCCTCATACTGAGAGACAGTTACAAGCATTATGTGTTCGGTACCTCATTTAACAAGTTAAAAGCTCCCTGGCATTTCTTCCTTAATGTCCTTATTTATGTGAACTTTGTTTGTCTTCTTCAAAAACATATATCCACAAACTTTCTTTTCATCAAAAACGGTCTCGAGTCAACGTTTTTCAATGAATGAGAAGTAGAGAGCAGCTGGGGTCCTTCAAACATTCTCTCAAATAAAACAAATTTAAAAAAAAGTTGACCGTCTTCATCTCACCACTGTCCTGAGGAGTCAGCATCACAGCTTTACAGTGTCATGTGGCGATCATACCTGATGGTGAAACGGTGAGAAACAGACAGAGAGGGGGAGAGCAACAGAAACCATGAAAAGGATAAGGAGTGCTATTCTCCTGAGTGAACCTCCAGGTCCGTGATCAGCACGTTTCCATCCGACTCTGTGGCCTGTGAGCTGGTTTGTCTGTAATAAGCGCTGCCGCGTGTCGGGAGCCCTCGAAAACGTACAGAGTTCCTCTTGTAGAGGAACCACATTGCCCCTGCCAGCAGGGCAAAGATCAGGACGGCCACCAGCACCGCAGCGAGGATGACACCGTGATGTAACCCTGAAATACACAACGGGACAGCTCTTATGTAGCCGTGCTTTTGTTTTAACGCGAGAAAACTCTTATTATATTACATGCAAAAGGCGTGAATACCGATGTCTGTCACACATTCTGTGAACAATTTGCTCACAGTGTTAAATCACACATACTGTATCGCCTCCACGCTAAAGCAGAACACAGTCTCAGTGTGAAACAACGTGCTCTTTGCTCACTGCACCTTTAGGACACATTAAATCTGTCCTAAGTTTTAAATTATTCAATTTAAAGCGCACTTTACCTTTTAGAGGTTCCACTTCCACCTCAGTAATCACATCTGTGAAAGAACATGTACAGTGAGGTTCAGTGAAAGTGTATCACCTTGGGTATTCAGACCATGTGGTGCACACGAGGAAAAAAAAATCCACACTGACAGTACTTATCAAAAGTTCCTCCCATGAAATGTGATTTTGTGCAGATACAGCTGTCAAAACAATCATCACAATGAAAAGCTTATTTATATTATCTTAATTAGTGTGTCCAGAAAATCTGTCCAACTTGTGTCTGTGTAAGTATCACATGTATACTTCTGTAACTTCTGTAGCAGTTTGTAGCAGTTTCCATATATCTGAACCTCAAAACAGCAACTTTGCCAGTGAAAGCACTTCTATCCCAAATGGACACATTTCTGCATATGGTGACAAATGTAGAGGCTTTAATAACATTTCCAAGTCCAGTTCTCACTCTATTTTAGCTCTGGTTTTAGTCTCCATCAACTGTGAGGGAAATAGCCGACTTCTTAGCTGCAAAGTGCTTCACAAAATCACTTTAACCTCTCAAGTCTTTATTTTTATTCTATTTTTATGTTGTACGCCACTCGGGTCAACTCTTGCCGTCTTTAAATGTGCCGTATAAATAAAACTGAGTTGGCTTGACACTGTGTTTAGCAGCTAGTGGCTAACTGTCTGCAGATATCATACAGTGGGTATATTTATTTGGAACTGCAGAGTCTGGTAGTAATAATAAAAATAATAGGGCTGCAAATAATGTTTATTTTTGTATTAATCTGTCAATTATTTTCTAAATGAATCAATGAGCTGTTTGGTCTTTAAAATGTCTGAAAATAATAAAAAAAATGTCGACCAGTGTTTCCCAAAGCCCAAGTTGCAACCTAAATGTCCTGTTTTGTTCCAACCAGCAGTCCCCAACCAAAAGATATTCAGTTTGTTATCATGGAGGACAAATAGAAGGCGCAAATGTTCACATTTAAGAAGCTGGAATCAGGGAATTTTAGCAGTAAATGATTAATCATTTATATAAAAAAAATAAAAATTGATTTGACTAATAATTGCAACTCTTATTAATAATAACAGAAGTAGTCATGTGATCAATTGTAAGTATAAAAATTATGATTATAGCCTCTTTCAATTTTGTAGATACAGTAACTTAAACAGCTCCATAAAACATTTTTTATGCCAACATAATTTACTGCTAATTCTTTGTTAATCCATTTTGTCTTGCTGAAGCTGAATCCTGCGGCCCTGGTCGAGGAGAAAGCCACACGATGTTCAAGAGAGCTCCACAGTTACAGCTGCAAGCTGCAGCCCTCGATTCAACTTGCCTGAAATGGCTTTGCAGATGAAGCCAAGTCGCTCCGTGCAGCGTGACAGGTGCCACGCACCGTCAACCACCCTCGTAGTAACACAGGCATCCGCACTCAGCTGCTTGGAGTCTGGGGCTTTATTGGGCCAGTTGGTGTAGTCCATTGGTGAGCCATCTACCCAGGCCAGTGAATCAGCTAAAAGCAGAGGCCAAAATTTAATGAAATCCTACTGCGATTGTCAGATGGGAACACGAGAGTAATAGATCCTTACTGTCAACGTTGAAGTACATCCCCAACCAAAAGTTCTGGTGAAGGAAGCCCGACGACCACATCTGCTCCAGCACGAAACGATTCTCCGTTTCACTCTCGATGGTCAGGACATCTGAGGTGTTCACTGTAAAGTGAAAGGAGCACAACAAACTCACAGCGCAGTTTAAAGGAACGCTTCAGTATTACGGGAAAATGTTTTTTACTGAGAGGTAGATGAGATTTTAGATTCCAACCAACCGCATGTTTGCACACAAAATGTAAAGCAACAACCAGGAGAATATTAGCTTGGCTTAACAAAGAGACGTGTGACGGGGAAACACCTAGATCGGTCTTATTGTGCCCGTGAGGTTGCCAGGCAACAAGAGGAGACTCCAGGAAGTCAATATGGTAGTCAAAGTCAGGAACAGAAAAATTCAGAAAAATTACAACTACACTTTGGCTGTTGTACAGTATGAACAGGTGTGTGTTGATAGTTTAAGAGTTGCCAGAAGGTGTGTTTGTCTTTGGACAGAGCCACGCTACCGGTTTTCTCACGCTTCCAGTCTTTTCACTAAACTAGGCTAACCAGGTGCTACCGGTGGCTTTATGTTTGTTGTACAGACGTTAGAGTACTGACACTTTCATTTAACTATAACCAAAGAGAAGAAGCATATTTACCAAAAATGATTAACTATTCCTCTAAAAACACCTTAAGTAAACATCAAGTCTTATAAAACAAGATACATTGAAAACAAAGATGGTACAGAGGAACATTTATAATCGCTCGGTTTTAAGTAACCACATTTTTATTTTATTTTTTAAACCTGGCACATTTCAGTGCAATTCCAACTGTTCACCTGTAGGGGGAGTATGGAGCTCACCCAGCAGCCAATTCTGTCTTCTTTTTTTTTCTAATATTTAATAACAACAAACAAATAAAAACTAAAGAATTTAACAAATACGGGCAAACTGGTTAATGAATTAAGTTCAACTTAATGAACACCTTACCTTTATGCCTGCAGTGCTCTCTTGCCTCTTCAAATGTAAGCTTCTCCACCACAGCCTCAAAGTTGTAACAGCCATGTCCAAATTTCACCCAGGTGGAGGGGCACACCGTCTCATACGAGATAAATGGTTTGTTACCTGTGAGAGGCAGCGGGGGAAGGCAGAACACGGGGTGTATTTCCACACGTTTTATCATGAATAACAGAAACTGGACAGCTGAAGAGACGCAGTGTTGAGTGCAAAGATTTTCGTGTTTCACTGCAGCAGCACTGACTTGGTGCGGGGACATGACACAGGGCTCCTGGTAGCATAGTCTCACAGTCGGCTCTCCGCCAGCCTCCGCTCACATCCATGTACACACACTCTCCAGTCACAAAGTCATCGTCATCGTCGGCTGCGTCCCAGTGTGTGTACACCATGTCACTGCCATCCGACCACTGATAGTTGATGCCACTCTGGAAGGAAGCACAGTCACAAAGATGTCAGTCAATCAGTGGTTCCACTCTGTGGATTTTTGTGCATGCATAGCAATTTGTTCAACAACAACTCATTTACTTATTTTCAAATTACTTTTGTAAATAATCTATTTTCAAAATGTGTTTGTGAAAGACACTACTGGGATTCTGCCTTATATGGACTATGTAGTTGATTGTTTTTTCAATTCACAAAATCAATTCATAGTTAAACATCAGAAAATGTTCACACCAAATCAGTCCTAATTACTGGCTTTTAATTGAAATTTATTTATACTAGTTTTGTTTTTCTCTCAAATCTAAACCTAAAAAACTCAAATTAAAATAGTTTATTTAACTTCTTATCAAAGAAACAATATGCACCATGCTTTACTAAAGCAGATGCATGTTTCTGAGAGGAAATCCAGCTTCTGATTCATCAGCATTGACACGCACTCATAGTTCTATTATATCACGATCAAGCAACATGATTAGAAGCAGTCATAATAGTTAAAATGATAAAAATGCTATGATAGTTATTTGTTAGTATGGAACATGAATGATTACTGTAATAATTAGCGTAATCAAAGTTAAAACAGAGCATTTAGTTCATGGGACAGACTGAACAAGATTGGGAAACTTGGAATAATAAGAGAGGCAGAGAGTGAGCTCTCAGCTTCCTGTGTTCACTTTTCTCTTATGACTAAGATATTCCACTGGGTCTCAGCAATACTTGTTTTCAAATGTTAAGTCTCTGACTGTGCGCTGGGAAAGCATATATCTAGAAATAGAACATTTCTACACGGGCAAAAGGCCAGAAGAAAACCCCTGTATTCACGAGGGGAAACTGTAACTATGTTAAACAAACTAAACAAAAATATTAGGAAGTCAGAGATCCTTTTAAAGAGTGGGGCGACTTTCCTCTGTACTTCAGACAACAGAGTAACATATTTTCCCTGACTAAAATTTACTTCAAAGCTTTTTTATTTCAACTACAACCTTTCTGTGTGTATGTATTACACAAAAACAATTAAATATCAGGTAATTCTGTGTTGTCAGGTGGTGCAATGTGGCACAGTACAGCAGTGTAGTAAAAAAAAAAACCTGCCTTAAAAGTATTTATCTACCAACATTTTAAATGCATTTCTTGCATGCGGGTGTGTATTGTGCTGGAGATGGACCAGCTCTCAAGTCTGACCATTAAATACGAAGCTAAAGCCAGTAGATGGCTTAGCTTAGCATAGCTGTTTTCCAGGCTAACCCCTCCCCCCCTATTTTTCAATCTTCAGACTAAGATAGATTACCACCTGCTGGCTGGAGCTTCAGTCACTGCACAGACCGAAGGAGTGCCATCAGTCATCTCTTGATTAAAGGAGCTAATAATAGTAATAATATTTAACATTTCAAACACTTTGAAAGTGGACAAACACACATACACACAATGCCATCTCCCCAACACAAACACACAGTAGACATACACAGTGCAGAGGTATACAGAACATATTGCATGAGAGGGTACATACGTCTTGACTATACAGTCCAATCCAGTGGGGGACTGCCAATCTATTGACAAGGACAGTAAGGAAAGCCTGGTGGTAGGCATCTGTAACGCTCACTAGGTCAGAATCATTCTCTATGCACATATGCATCGCGTCGTACCAGCTCATGTTGCCAGACACAAGCTTGTAGCTGCGGCTCCTGTACTCAATATTGTCAGGGAGCGGGTGGTGGTAGGAATGGGTGGGAGGTTTGGATGTATCTGGAACAAGAAGAGAGGAGAAGAGAGTGGGGAGACGGTAAGATACCGGAAGGATGGAGCACAATGATTACTTCAAGGTAAGCAATGAATGCACAATTGATTTGATATAACTCACATCAACCCCTAAAACAGTAACTATGGAATAGTTTGGCTGAAAGTTGGAAAGCTGATCTGAACAGTTCTAGGATACCAGTGGAGACTTTAGGACTTCCAAGAAATAGTCCCACACATGAATTGTTTTTGAGTGGTGCTGATTATTTGTTATCATTGGACGGAGACGGGGTAACTTTCTCCTGACTCTACTTCCATTTTTACTGACAAACACAGTCCAGAAATTAAGTATGTGGACAGTTAGATATATTTTGTGTTCCTCAGTTTCTGTATCCACACACAATTTGAAATAAAATAATGGATACCACATTAGGTGCCAAGTCTCAGCTTAAATTTTGGTGGATTTACATCAGAATTGAAAAAAGCGTGTGGGACATGTCCATAAACGTCAACGATGGGATCAATTTGGCTCCTCAGTGGACGTCATTTGAACATCAGCAAAGACGTTAAACTGACATGTTTTGTATGTGTCTCTGCTCAGTGGGAATGAGGTGTTATACTATGGGCTTTTCCCTTTTTGTCTTTACACTTAACCTTTTTTTTTTTTTTAAATCATTTTTTTAACCAGTCAATAGAACATTGTTTTAAAACTCTACTGGTTTTTTTTTTTTTTTTCCTTTTGCAAATTGCAACCTGTGAGACTAAGCAGGAGTTTGCATCTTTGATGAGGAAACATGTACATTTAAAACCTAGAGAGCATCTTGACAAGCTATGCAGTCATAAAAGGGCTTTCTTCACCTTGCAAATTATTTTTAAGTCATCCACAAGACATGTGCTCCTCATTACCAGGTTGTTGGACATTTTCTTTTTTCCCCTGTGTGCACCAGATTTTTTGAAAGAGGTATTGATCTTAAAATGAATAAGCACATTTTGAAAGTCAACTGTCAAACTATTCATTTACTGTCTAGAATCAAAGGTATGAATTACATTTTTTTAAATATTGCAAGGCCATAAGAAAGGGAAAGGGCACTTCACACAGAAATATGACTGGCAACTGTCAAAATGGTGTTAGAAACAGCCAATCACTCAAGATTGAAGTTTTTTTTTGATTTGCAGACAGAATAAATTAGAAGCATTTAAAAGACCATCGGAAAGCTCGAGTGTTCTGACACCAAAGGAAAAAAAACCACTCAGAGAAGCGCTGAAGGACAGGCTCGCAGAAGAAAACTTGAAGAGAAACAAACTGAGGCAACCTTACCTTGAGATTTCTGACAAACAAAGCCGTAACCACTCTCGCTGCACTTCTCATCGTACCATTTCCCCGTCAGGTGGAAGTTGTGGTTGTTGGACAGAACAGTACACAGTGGCTCATCAGCGAAGCCCCTGAGCCATTCATCTTCCTGAAATTCATAAAGTCCATAACTGTTACACGCAAATATACACAGACCTACTGACAAAAGTACAATCATGAACGTGAGTCCTCTCAGTTAAAAAAATCTTTGGTGTTGTTATACACTGCAGTCATTATTTGTGTTGCATTTGCACTGGTAAAACAGTGGTTACAGGTTTATTTATATATATATATATATATTTGTCAATGCAAGTCTGGCTTTTTTCTTGCAAACTCGAAAGACTTGTTTTGGTAATCCAGAAGTAAAAGTTGTGATTATGTTCTGCCTCGATACTGTCAGGTGACTAAAGCTATAAGAAAACAAACAAAAAAAAACAATTTTTTTTTTTCTTGGTTTGTTTTTTTAAATTAAAACATCAATCAATCAAGCCAGTGTACATCACCATATAAAAACTTGTGATGAACATGATGTGCTAAAATCTACATGATTGTAATTGTCTATTGTCTGAATATTTGGAAAGACTAGATTTTAAAGCTTTGGCAACACCGTTTTCCACATGTTCATGCCTATAAAGTCTTTTGAATTGAATTAATCGGAAATATAATTCTTTGTTTTTGGTTGTAACTGCAATTCAAGCCTCTGATTATCTGCTCCACAGTGGCTGAGGCTCATGGCTATTGTCTTATTTAGAGCCATTCAGTGTACTAAACATGATTTCTCAGTTGAAATAATTAAAAGTGATGAAACTGACATTGTTCAATTATCTAAGAAAATTTGGATATTATTACAATTAGACAATGAGAATTTAGAGCATTACAGACAAATGTGAGAAACATGTTATAAATCTGGTGGCTTCCCCCACTTTGCTATTCTGTTGACATTTGTCTCAGCTCATTATGCTATGTTCAACCGTTTAACACAGTAAATTTGGTTGTATACACTGGGAGAGCAGTGATGTTAGACACTGTATTACGCGTCCTTTAAAAACAAATACAGGAACAATATAGCCCAAAGAATTAGAAAAACGTTTGTCGAAGCCAGGACTCTTTTTGTCCTGTGGACTTGTGAGGGTCACATAATCACACAGTCACTTACAGTCATAAGAATAAGCAATAAACTCAAGCAGCTGGCCAAAGCAGGTCAACCTAAAGAACTCATTAGATCTTACAGTGAGATAGCTCTTTGGTTCGATTGGAGACCAGTTGGTGTAGCTGACTGGTTTGCCATTGGTCCATTTCATGGTGTCCTCCAGACCAATCCAAACACCCACAGAGCTTCCCTGGAGGAACATGGTGATGTAGGCTGCAGAGAGGGTGGCATGACAACATAGAAATTTAAAAAAAAAATAAAAAAAATAGATCAGTATTCCTCTCTGAAATGCCTATCAATGGAGATAAAGAGCAGAAAAACAAATCAGTGACGGTGTTTGCATATGAAAGAGTCATCATCAGATATTTTACCTTGTTCAATCTCATCTTCTATGGCGACCAGCGTGCCGCAGAATGAGGTGCAGATGGACTGGGCATCTTTCCAACTCTTTCCCTCCTTTGGACTGGCAGGGAGGTGAAGCAGGAGACACTGCCAATACACACACACCCACCCACACACACACACACACACACACACACACACACACACACACACACACACACACACACACACACACACACACACACAAAACATGAATATCACATTGTGAAATGCTAATCAGTATTCCCAGATCATCACCAAGAATCTCATTTGGGCTCAAAGTTAGAAAGCAGAGGGGGTAATTTCATCTCAGTGGTGAAACAAGAAAGAAGCAGCAAGCAGATTATATTCAGAGCTTCATATGGTTAAATCTGAGAGAAATTGGGTCACATTAAACAAGGCAACAGCACCACCACTGTTGAAATACCTCGAAAAGATGTACATTTTAAAACTAAGTGGATAGGGTAGACCTTGTGGTCACGCCTTTATGATTTAAGAGAGAATCTGCTGGTTTATTTGAAGCTGACGCAGCTTGAGCACCGCCATCGGGGGGTTATTCAGAAATTGACAACATAACTCGCCACTAAACAGTGAATGTAAATACAAACATCCTGCTTCAATCCTGCTTTTCATCCAGCTGGGAGTTTAGAGAAGTGACCTTTTTATAGCTGATTTGTGGGGGAATTCAGGCCAAACGAGCCATTTTAAGGGCGTTTATAGGATATAATAAGTATGTAGTCGTGTATAATGGTGGTGGACTGTCATTTGATGGAAACACTTCACAACCCACCCAAACCTCTTTATAGAAGAAGATGTGGACAACAAATTTATCTACAAACAGTATGTGTCAGCAATTATAACTTTGCTCATGAAGCTATATTTTTTATAACAATTAAACATTTTATTAAATAGCATTTATTATATATGCTATCATTATTATGTAATTTATGGGTACCAACAGAGGGAGTTAAAGTTACTGACACACCCCTTAATAAACACTTATATCAGCATATTTTATGAACTGATTTTAAATGCTTATGTACTGCAAATATAAATGAAAACAGAGGACTTCAAGTGTTGCCGTTAAAACAATAGAAAAATAGGTGTATGCCAACTTCATCCAGCCAAATAAAGTTAAAATTACGCAATATTTCCTGCTGTTTACTTGCACCCATCAGGAGAACTTTCCTAGATGAGTTTACATAATGCAGGCTAATGAAAATTGATTATCGTCCTTATTTGAGGTTCATTCAAATGAATTATTCATAAGTGTGTCTGAGCATGTGTGTGTGTCTAAATGCTTATCTGAACCTTGTGTCCGAAGTACAGCCAGTTCTCTGGACATCCTCCGATGTAGTGCGGCTCCCTGGGCGTCTCCACCACGGACACGGTCCTTCTCTTGCACACGTAGCCGTGGAGATCGCTGCATTTACTCGTTGACCACTTCCCTGCAACAAGTCGAGCAAATTTTATCTCTGGCATGTGCAAGTTGACAAGAACCAGGTTGTGTTTCTGCATGTGTTTACCTGATGAAGAAGACATGGTGACACACAACCCATTTTTCCTGAGGGCGCCAGCAGTAACACCTTCAGCCCAGTTCTGAAAGTCTACTCCCGTCTTGTCACTCCACCTTAAAAAAACAACAACCAATAAACACAAATACTATCAGTGAACACTGTTGCAAGCCTGGCTGATGATGTAGCCTTAATGAGACTGTCAGGTGGTTTTTAGACAGTCTTGTACTTTTGTTTGATCAGGTAGGCTAATCTTCTCCTCTTTAATGTGAAGGCTGAACAGGCCTCTTGTACTGGAGTGCCTGGGCGACTCACATCTCACACCTAACTCACAATGTTGAATAAAGTGCTAAAATAAAATCAATAGCACAAACAGGAAAAGTTTAACAAGATCCAAAGCGAGCACACACCTGACCTCCTCTCCAGGCTGCATGATGGACAAGCCAATCCACCACTCAGTACGGCCCAGGGAGAGCTGAAGAGACACAGTGAAAGGAGCAGAGATGAAAAAGAAAACTTTACTTTTGTCCTCACAGGGCGAGAAGATCAGCTTTTCAGAGCCTCTCTCATGAGCGGCCATTCAGGCGCCCTCCTTGGCCTGTGCACCGCTTCTTTCATTGCCTTGTTTTGTTCCCATTATCCCCTCACAAGCCTCGACACCACAAGAGACCTCTTTAGTCTGATCCAAAAAGGCTGCTGCCAAAAGACAGCCTTTTCCTTGCTCCCTGTGTGCAGGGGCACTCGAGCATTAAAGTGTTCACATATGAGGTGCATTTCAGCTCGTCGATGTGTGTCTGTAAACACTTGAGTTTGTATGAGAAACGAGTGCGCCAATTGTGTTCACACTTGTCGGGTTTTCACTGTATGTGAACTGTTTGAAGAATGGGTCTATTGGGCCATTCAGTGGGCACAAACCTCTGTGATTAAGTACATTTCTTTGGCTGTGTACTCAAGAGTCTGTTACAGCTCACTAAGAACCAAAAAGGGTTTATGTTCAATGCTTCTGATATCAATGAGATCCCGGGAGATGGCGGGAGTATTCTCACCGAAAAAAAAAGGTAAATATCAGATGCACCTTCACTTTAAAATCATAGGATGGGAGATAAAAAGGAAGGAAAAATATAAACTATAGAAGTTGGACCTGCGCAGAATAATAATACTGTTATGTAAGTAACACTGTTTCACTCTGGAATACACTAATTCTAACTTTGTGTAATTACGCAATAAATTCTGTGTTGTGAGCTAAAATAATAACATTTCCATTTAAATAATTGTATCATTTTGTTAAATAAGAGTTATTGAAAGGACCATAACACTTTTGCCATATAGTATGTTTCACAATTAAACAAATCTTGAAAATAGAGGTTTTGCAACATAAATTTGTTGTTTTTAAACTATATGAATCTTATACTATATCATAAACACATATGCTGGATATCTTGTGATATTTCTTTTTCACTATTTTAGTTTTTTACTGTGTTAGCCAACATATTTATTCTATAATGTAAATTTTGCCAAATGTGTGTTTTTGGATAATTCACTTTCATCTTTGATTTTAAAAGGGAACATTAACAAAAACTATCAATAAAATACCCAGAATATAATATTCTGGGTATTACACTAGTGTTTTATGTTACGAAGTTAATTAGAATAGATTATAAAATAGATGCAAATTCAAAAATCTCTACATAATAACACATTCTGTTGATAATGAAACTTTATGAATCTTTTTCTAAGAGCAGGAGCAGTTACAGACCCGCCGCAAACGCTCCTTGACGAAGTGCAGCTCCTCTCTGGAGTGAATGGACAGCAGGTAGGATCCCATCATCTGACAGGCCAGAGAGACAGCGTCCCAGCTGAATGGCTGCTTGGCCAGCAGGTACTCAGCTCCGCGGTAAAACACCCAGGGCTCGCTCTCTGTGGGGAAGGACAATAATAAGTAACATGAAACGTGTTCAAGTAATGATATGGGTGCAATGAATCAATGCACAGTTGTTATTACTGACTGACTGATGATCAAAAAATACTTTCTATTGACTCAGATTTACTACAAACACGTTGCGTCAATCAAACAGTACAGTGCACCCCAGGGGAAATTACTGAAATAAAAAGTTTAGAATATTATAATGTATGTGAAGTTAATATTAAGTTAAATCAGTCTAAGACTGTACACATTTTTTGGACTTTTCGTATTAAATAGTCAGTCAACATTTTCTGCCAAATGAGAAATGTTTTTCACTTGATCATGAGAAATCTCTTTAGCTCAGTTTATGTGATTTACAATATAATAATGAAGTAAAGAAGTTGACTTACGCTCGGTGTACCAGTAGGGTTTTTTCAGTTTATCTCCTGCAACGTAAAACAGAGTTCATTAAATAATGCCATACGTGTATGTACAGTATGTCTGTGTGCAGAGTGGTGGTGGTGGTGTGTGTGTGTGTGTGTGTGTGTGTGTGTGTGTGTGTGTGTGTGTGTGTACCTCTGGACATCTTGCAGATCCACTCATGTTTGGTGTCACAGGGCTGTGGCATGAGAGTGTTGCTCAGGTTACTGTACACCGCACAGTCCCTCCTGTCATCCTCCTCGTTCTTATCTTCGATGAAGGATGTCACCACCTGCACAAAGACACACACACACGAGGAAAAACAGGTGTAATGCTGTACATTTTCTGGATATCAGTGTGGATGGACTGTTACTTAAGTGAGCATCTGTGTGTACTTACAGGAGAACCGTCGGACCACTGCCAGGCTCCGGGAGATTCAGGGTCTCTCTTATTCAAACCCACCCAGAACCGGCGACCCTCTGTTCTAAAGAAAGAGGAGCAGAACACAAACACACTGCAACACAAGTCCACAAGAAGTCCTTCAGCTTTTTAAATGTGTACTTTGACAACAGTCGGTTTACCACATTGTTTACCACATTATTTTGATCTGCATTATATCCTAATAAATTGTACTCTAAAGTATAGATTGTACATCCAGCCTGTTGTAAAAAACATAGGTGGATTTTCTTGTGATTCTGGTCAAAGGTTTGAAAAATATATTTGCTAACTTGTCCTATACTGTTACTGTAATGTCATCAATATTCATAGTTCAAGCAGTCTTAAATTTAAAGGATACAGACGGTGTCATACATTACTGGATTATTGGTACAAAAGGCAGCTGCTGAGATATGGGAAGGCAATAAGACTCCTCCACCTTTACCAACACTACAGTGGTTACCCATTTCTTTTGTATTAATATTATATTTTAGAGTTGCTTTCACCGTACCAACCTGCTGGTTGTTCCCATGTCTAGATTTAAGAATAGTTAATTGTTCTTTCTATTGTTGATTTACATCCTGTATCTTGGTTTTAAATTATTTTAAAAGAGTATTTTTGGGGCATTTTTGCATTTAATCACAATAGTGCAGAGTAGATAGACACTAAATGTGAAGAAAAAGAGCAGGGGAATGACGTGCAGCGAAGGTCCGGCCAGCTGAGAGTCAGCCGGAGACACAGCGGGCATGTTGGCCCATATGTACCAACCACTCGCCCATCGGGTTCCCCATGAAGCCCTTTTAAAAGTGGTTTTGAAAAGTGCTATGAATAAAATCAAATTCATTCTTACAACTTTATTCTTTGTTTGGAGTTCCTGTCTACTACTACTAACAGTGATATTATAAAAATCCATAAATCCATTACTGTCATTAAACAGCCCTGTTAATTGACTTACAAGACTGGCTGATGTAGCTCTCTGACACTTGACAAATGTCTTGCATCTTACACAACAGTAGGTGTTTAGAGATGTGCTTGTCTCTGCAGAAAAGTAATTATTTTTATGTTTATGTTATGAAACAACCCTAAAACGCATTTTATTATCAAAACCAAATAATTAAATCCTGCATTCACCTCTCTATGCACATGAAATAAAAAAAAAACAACCTCAACTGATGCATTCCCACAACATTCCTGCACTGATAAGCCCCAAAGGGCTGTACCAACCCTTTAAACATGGTACTGAGGAGCTGCTTGACAAACACCTGCTCCTCATAGTGGTGGAAACTGGCGAGCTGAGCCCCGAGGGCCTGGCAGAAGAAGTCTGCTTCCACCCAGGAGCGCTTCATCAGGACTTTCTCATCGTGGAACACCTGGAAGAGCAACACTTAGGTTCAGCTGAGAGTTACAGGTGGTAACTGCAGAAATGCATCATATATAATTTCTGTATTTACCTACATATAAAATCTTAATGTTTTTTTTTTTCTTCACATTTTCAAACCTTTTCTATGGGCAGGTGTAAACATAATAGTTTTTTTAATTAATTATCCAAAACCTTTTCTCACTTCAAAATATATTTTTTTAGTCTGTTCTCTGTAGCTCCATCCTTTCAGAAACCCACGCTGATACCTGTCCATAAAGCTGAAATAATAAGTCGCTTAACCAATTATTCAAGAAACAGACAGTTAATGAGCAACAACTCTGAAAAGTAGATACATGAAATGGATTATTTTTACCTAAATATTGCAAAATGGTTTTAGTTTCTTACATATTTTTTACTGAACTGAATATCTTGGTCTGCAGTTTAGACAAAATAAAACACCTGAAGACGTCACCATGGGCTCTTTAATTGACCATGTGATTAATCAATGAATTGAGAAAATAACTGAATGTTTAACTGAAAATTTTTTCGCTTTGCTGCTGTAGCGAAAAAAAATTCCCCTCGGGGATTAATAAAGTAACTACCTAATGAAAATATCTCATATCTGCAGACCTTGTGGAAGTTGAAAATCATGAAAATAAATTGCCTGTCGGTGTGAATATGTCTATGTTAATCCCGTGGTGGATCCTGTGTACCCTGCCTGTTGCTCCGTGCATGCTGGGATAGCACACAGTCCCCACTGACCCTTAACAGCAACAACAAGTAGGTATGGGAAATGAACAAAGGAATAGTTTTTTATTTAGTTGAGCAAATATCCTCTTAAGTTTGTTTCAGTTGGAGTTGGTGAGATTTTATGTATTCTGTAAAGTCCAGACTATCACCATTTTACCAAATGATGTACAAGGCTTTGGGAAAAGAAGGAAACAAAGTTCAGGGGTGTGAGTTAGGACAGAGCAGAGGAGTGAAAAGATGAGGATGATCCGACCTTAAAACAGTGGAGCAGCCCAGAGTGTGATTCCCACCCTGGAGGACAGGGGGCGGAGGCATCGATGTGGTGCTCCGGCAGCTGAACGTCGTGGTAACTGCTGATGCTCTGCTTACACACTGAAAAGGCCTTGAGCGACTTGCAGTCCTTCACTTCCCAGTGACCCAGCGCAGGTCCGCCTGACATGGCAACACAGCCACCAGCACTGACTGAGGAAAGAGGAATGGAGGGTGTCACATGAAAACAAATCTCCAACTAAACCCAATCACGGCGTGCTTCTTCATCATCAGGCTACCTGGCTGGTGTTTGTTCCAGTTTGTGAAGGTGAGAGACAGAGAGGAGCCATTGTGAGGAAGCCATCTGTACTCGTTCATCTTGTCCCCGTCAACGAGGCTGATCCAGTAATACTTGCTGCTGTTGGCGCCGCTCTCGCTCAGCAAACTGTCGACAAACGCCTGCTCAAACCTGCCAGCAAGAGAAAGACGAGGGGCCGGGTGAGGAGACGGGCTCAAATGCTACCACAAACTAAAAAGTAGATATTTTGAATCGACGTAATAAAATATTTGCTCAATAAACCACCTGTTTTCCACAGTAAGAAGAGGAGCTTTGCAGTAATATCCCTTGATCGCATCTTCAAAGCTCTCCTCATGACCAGTCACTGTGTAACAGGAGTGGCCGTGTCGCTTCCACCCCTGAAAAAGTAAACAAAAACCATCCAGAGATCAATGCTATATTTCAAACTGCAGCTTTATTATGAAACGCACCAGAGAAAAGCCTTACGTCACATCAAATATGAATTCTTTTTGAAGAGTTTCACATGATACAGCTGCTTTCAGGGTCTCTCAGATAAATGGAAACCACAAAGCAACTTCTTTATGAAACAATATTTTTATTAATAGGTTAAACAGACAAATAAAACTAATGGGAATTCATCTTTTTTTTTTTTTCCAATAACCTTCAACCGGGTGGTTAGATCTTGTAGACAGGTTCAGGTTTTTAAATTTTGTAGCTGCTCTTAGAGTTAAAAAAAAAAAAAAAAAAAAAAAAAAAAAAAAAGCGCCTTTAAAAGCCAACATCTCACACCAGCTGCTACTTGAAAGTTGGTAACCCTATTTTGGGTTTCAATTAAAATGGTTCTGTAGCACAAAAATAAAATGACTGAAAAACAGCACTGATAGGTGTGATCAAATTTGAGATCTTTCTTATTTATAGCATTCTTTGATCTCTTTATAATTTAAATCAGAAAATTTGCTCAATTTAATTTTGGCAGTTCAGTTCTTGTGCACGTTCTTATATTTAGACAATAATAATTAGTATTTGGCTTTGATTAGAAAATGAAAAAAAAAAAAAAAAAATCCATGGATCAATTGTTTGACATTGCCATCCATAAAGTCAAGCAGCTAACTTGGCTAAAAATCAATGTTTGTATTTCTTTTATCTTTAAAAGTATCCTTTTGGCATCCTCACCAGAACTCAGGTGTCGTATTCGTACTATTATTGAAATATCTGTGGAATAACATGCAGGTCTGCGGGTTTATGCAAGAACGTGTGCGTGCATTTGTGTTTTGACAAGTGGTGTGAATTTATCCCCCTTAACCCTTATATCCCATCTACCCCCCCGCCTCCTTATACTTGGGGTCCCGAGGCCAACACTAACATGAAGGCATGTTTCAGAGCTTTCTGTAAAACTGCAGTATGAAATATGTTTTTATTACAGATGGAGACATTTTGAGGACAAAACCACACACTGTTACCTGCATTACCTGGTGTTACACAGACAATGAAGAGACTAAAGTGGAGGGCATAGTTTTGTTTGCTAAAACCCTGGCAGGAATCATCAGAGACTGCTCGAGCATGGCCACTGATATTGTGCCCGCAGGGGCATTTTTGGCCTCGTGTTCAGAGGCATGAAGTAGCCTGATGACTCAGGAGTCTGATATTCTTGTAAATAGAGTCAAGGAGCAACACGAATGCCAGACAACACGTCAGCAGTCGAGTGAATCAGCTCATTGTCCCTCTAAAGGAGCGACTTGCTCTGAAGTTGAACTGCAGCAGGCGTGCGGCTCTGTCTGGTGCAAGTCCTGATCTCTATGGAGCCTTTGTAACCCGGCGCAGCACAGCACAGCACAGCACAGCACAGCACAGCACAGTACACAATCGGCCTGACACTTGAAAATCTGTCACTTTAAAATCTGTCACTTTTTTAAATAAAAAAAAAACTTGTCCATTTTCTTCTCCGAATTTAAACATAATTTTACCAAGTCAACAAATCAGAATTTCTTTAGTTTATTTGAAAAAGCATTGGGGCATTTTTCACAGTACAAAAGTAATACTTTGAGATTTTTAGCTCAGCTGACATCAGCAGTTTTCATGCAAATGGAGTTCTTTACAAAACAAAAAAACTACTACTGCTATAAGTAATTGTTATGGAACAACGTGAAACCAAACATCTTGTGCTTCTAGATGTTACCTTGCGTTTATAAACACCGTGGCACGCTGTAGGTAAAGATTTATCAGAGAAAGATTAAGAGGGGTGTTATGTCATCGTGTTATGTGATAGGTTCGCTCCACCTCGAGCCGGACATTCAACTGCGAGGTCAGAGCAGAGGTCGAATTAAATAGTTTAGTCAAAGACTCATCAGCAGTTGAGTGCAAGCTGACGTGGACGTGTGTGTGTGTGTGTGTGTGTGTGTGTGTGTGTGTGTGTGGATGGATGTGTATGTATGTATGTGTTTGTGTGTGCATTCATGTTCCTACCTCAGGACAACCTTCATCCCAGATTCCAGGGTGCTGAGTGGGACTCTGGCTTTCTCTTCTGCACACAGCAGGCAGTCGCTCATCACAGGAGGCTAAAAGCCAGGTACCTTTCTGTGAAAGAGGTTAGCGGTTTACTCTCATGAGGACAGCAGCCGATTAATGTACACACACATCATAAATGGCTTACAGTTGACACGATTAAACAGTTATTTCAGTTTTCTGTTTTTTAGAGACCAACCAATTAATTAATCAAACAGGGAAATATGAGTTGTTGTTTTTAAAAAAAAATAAAACAAACACAAACACAGGGTTTCCCACCTTCCTGTCCACTTTGGCACAGAGTGTTGCATCCGTCAGGTTGTGCAGAGGGTGATACTGGTGCCACAGAGTGAGAGTCACTGGTGAGCCATCAGACCACTCTACTGTCGGTGACGATGCCCGTTTCCAAAGACCAATCCACACCTCCGAACTCTCCCCAGAAACTGTTAAACACGGGCACGCGCACACACCACAAACGAAATAACATTTAGTGTCTATAACAAACACAACAACGTGTGTCTATATTGCATGATGCTTCTTACAGTTAGCCAACAGGTTGAGCAGCATCTCCACCTCAGACAAGGAGTTGAGGCTGGTGAGGTTTTCCCCCCGAGAGCTGCAGGCCTGGGACGACTCCTCCCAGCTTCCTGCTTCTGTTTCTGACAGCGCCCGGTAGCAAAAACCATTATGAGGCCACCGGCCATTCTCACAGTCTGTATGGATGTACTGCCAGTTCTCTGTGAGGAGAGAGGAGAGGAGAGGAGAGGAGAGGAGAGGAGAGGAGAGGAGAGGAGAGGAGAGGAGAGGAGAGGAGAGGAGAGGAGAGGAGAGGAGAGGAGAGGAGAGAACAGGTCAGACGAGAGTAAAACAAATTCACAGCGGACATTGTTTTGGTCTAGCTGCCAACAGTGCAAAAGAGTGGAAGGTCTTAAGTTCACTCCCCAGGTGCAGAGCAGTTGCTGAGGCCAAGAACTACAAAACTTTAAAAAAAAAATATTTATTTTGCATTTAAGACTCATAACTCATTCCTTTCACAGTCTAAAAGCCAGGGAGGCGGTCCGCATGTTCGGTCTTAATGTGTGTGTCTGTGTCGTGCATCGTGCTCTCACCTAGAGGCTCAGCTCTCCGGGTGTCGTTAGGCGTCTTCTTGCAGATGTAAGGCAGAGCAGACTCACAGGAGAGACTCTGCCAGTGACCGTCGAAGGCTGAGTTGTAAACACCACACTGTCTGTTGTCCTGCAGCGGGCTGGCAGGCAGCGCTGACGGGAACACAGTCAACACGCAATGAGGTTTTATTGACAGAAGCTGCATTTTTTTTTTCCAGAGTAAAAGTTACACAAAACCCAAACAAATAGTTATTCTTAATCTTAAATGAAGAAAATTCCTGATAATTGTGAAAAATCATCCAGTTTCCTTTATATAACATTTATTATTCATTATTCTTTTCATCTGATAATATTTTCTTATTAAACCCTATTTTCTAACTGTTAATCCATCCTTTTAAAACAGACTGGGCTTGTACATTCAATGACTAAAATCATTTATACTTTACTTTAAAAAAAACTTCACTCACTGCCTTTGCTTAAGCAACTTTTTCATTTGCATGAGTAAAGTTGAGTGATTCCTGTTCTAGTAACACTCCAGTGTTAAAACTTCAACAAGCTAGTGCATGCGATGAAATAAAATTGTATGTTTGGGTGACTGATATTCTCACTGCATATATTTCAGTTAAAATCTCGGGCATTTCCCTCTCACTTGCTCCCCCTGGAGTAGACAAATAATCACTACCTGTGGTGAAATTGACCAATGACAGAGGTGCTCCGTCAGACCACTGCCACCCACGTCCATCTTTAAGGTGGTTCAGCCCGATCCAAACCATCGCTCCTACGCTTGCCAGTCGATCTGCCACGAGGCACAAAAACAAAGCACGCTGTAGCAAATCGATCGGATGTCTGATGAAAATAGTTTTTTGTCCAGTCTCATACATCACTGTGGAATTCAAAGATATTCCAGACAGGAGACAGTGAAGAGATAAATACAGAGTTATAAAAAAAAAAAAAAGAAGCCAAAAATAACAAAAGAAGGGAGGGGCGAGACCAAAACCTAAAATGAAGTGGTATGAGTGATGAATTTGTATGCTCTATTGAGCAACAAAAATCTAAACATCAGATTTTCGAGTAGTGGATCCAGAAGGAGTTCATGGTGGAAGTTTCTCTCAGCAGCTTCATGGCCCCTCTGTGTTTCCTACCAGATGCCTACCTCTGATATACCTGTGCTCTGCCAGGCTGGTGATGCTGAGCAGGTTTCCTCCCTGAGCCTGGCAGGTAGACAGCGCCTGACTCCAGGTGAGGATGGTGTAAAGGTTGAACTGGTAACATGCACGCAGCTCCTGGTTAGACTCCCAGAACCGCTCACAACTGGAATCTGTGGATAAAGCCATGAATAATAATAATAATAAAAAAAATTAAAAAAAAGTGAGTTGGAAACTGATCGAGAAAGAGTGAAGTGAGTCAGTGTGAACGTGTCTCCAGGTGTCCGCAGCAACAATGGCCTGTCAGTGTTTTTAGAGTACGTGTGTTTTATCTCCTAATCCAGTATAAACCCTCCAGACCGCTGAGGTCATTTGGTTCTGGATTACTGGTTGTTTCCAGAGTAAAATCTAAACATGGTGAAGCTGCTTTTAGCTTTTATGCCGCTGGAATGTGGAACAAACTACCGGAAGAGTTGAGACTTCAGGCGAAGCTGACCACGTTTAAATCTAAAGACATGTCTGTTTACTTCTGCTTCTAACTCACATCTCTGTACTTTTTGATTGTGTCTTGCTTTTATAGTTTTTAATCACTTCATTTTCTTGCATTCTGTACAGCACTTTGTGTTTCCTGGAGGTATGAAAAGGTGCTATACTTATCAATTTCACCTATTTTGCCTCTGGCTTATCTTATTTCTTAATTGAAGAAATCTCAGTAACAACTTTTTTTTTTTAAGGTGTACACTATATTGCAAAAAGTAAATAGAAACCAAGTTGAATCTAGCTGCAGAGATTTCCTCATTCAGTCACAGGAGGATTATTGTTGAGTGTTAATGTTTGCTCATGAGGCCTGGCTCACAACTGGCAAAGCAATTCTTCACAAAGGTGGAGTTCACTTTCCAATCCACACTAAACCCAGAAAAACATTTCAATATTCACTTCAGACCATGTAGTGTGTTTACTTGTGTTCCTTTCTCACTCTGCTGTGTCTCCATTGTTTTACCTTGCACTGGACAGAAGCCCCATCTTTCGGCCTCATCGTAGCGAGTGGTGGTCGCACACCAGGGGAGGTGGTCCTCACGGCCCTCTGTCGTACACTCAGAGTACCATTTGTTGTTGTACTTGAAGGGAAAGGCACAGGGCATCCCATGTGCGTTTCCCAACAAAGTGTGGATATCTGTAAACAAAACACGATTTAAAATGACAAGTCTGGTGGGCAGAAAAGTATTAAGTATTTAAAAATGTCACCAATGGGATTTTAGGGGTTTACCTTCGTATGGATATGAGCAGGGTCCTTCTTTAGGGGTGTTGTACCTTTTCCACTCATGGTAATTGTTTTTCTTTACCACCACCAGACGTCCAGCCGCAGCCACCCTCCACTGGGACGCCCCGTACAGCACGTTCCCGCTGCAGCGCCACCACAGCACAGGCAGGGCCGTGTCGCACTCGAAGGTGCCGAGAGGCTGCGTCGTGTCCGAGATGTTGAGGCCCAAGCACATGCTGGTGCCCAAGTTGAAGAGGCGATGGCGGGAGACCCACTTCCACAGCATGCAGCGCGTCGGACGCTCGCAGTCCTCCAGCACCAGGTTGGAGCGGTCCACCGTGATGCAGCGCTTCAGCGGCTCGCTCTCCAGGATAAACACACCCTTTTCTGGAAATAGACGGATGAGGGACAAGGAGAAGATGATGAGATGAGCAGAGGTGGAGGGACGGGGCGGAAGGAGTGGGATGAGGGGCGCAGGGGTGAGAGACGTGGGGGAGGACGTGAGACATTAATGTGAATGTGTGCCAAAGACAGAGGAGGATGAATGGATTAGTGGAGTGAGAGCTTTAAAAAAAAAAGAAAAAAAAAGTGCAGATTAATAAACTCTATGATGGCATTCTACCTTAAATGCAAAGTCTGTTACATAAAGTCAGTTCAGAAAGTAAAGTGAGAACACTTCACTTCTATGTTTGACAACTTTTTCAGAAGTTTCTTATTGTAATTTACATAGTCGGACAGATTGTTTTAAAAAGGCGTGCACATCCAGAACAAGATGGGCTACATGACCAAAACTGTTGCATGCGGTGGGTGGGTGGGTGGGTGGGTGGGGGGGGGGGGTATTTTCAGTGTCCGGATATCCTTCCTTCGTGTTTTTACTTGAATGAACTATACCACGATGAAAATATACATACATGGCATTCAGTCGTTGAGTGGAAGGGGAGAACGAGGTGTTTAAATTTGATCTGATGTGGGGAAAATGAGTAATGTGAGGGTGGTGAGATAACATTTTGCAACCTAAGGGTGCAACTAATGATTTGGATGGAGGGTAAGTACACCACTGGGACCATCAGCTGGACTCCCTCCTTCTTTCATGTCTCATTGATTAGCACACGACATCTCCAGAGGGCTCACCGGTGATACCTGGCGTCCAAACTACACCCCTTCGGTTCCCTCTGTTTTCATTTTGCAGTCCATATGTTGTCTTTTCTTTTTTTTGGAATTTAAAAGGGTAGAAAACAAAAAAATCTGTGCATCCAAAGTGACATTATTATTTAATAATTATATTTAATATAGAAAAGCAGAACGTCCTCGCATATGGAAAACTGAATGTTGTAAATGATTTCTAAATTCCTCAATGAATCAGAGTTGAATAATAAATAGAATAATTTTTCCTTGTTCTGATTTCACTTTGTAGTTTAATAAGACAGAATTAATTAATCTAGGTTACAAAAAACCTGAAGAGCACATTTCTCTCTTCTCTAAAATGAACTTAGACAGAGAAAACGCTTTTTATGCTGGTCTTGAGCTGTGTTTATTGAAACTGCTGGTAATATGAGCCTGTTGCAGCATTTGGGGAACAAACTGTGGTCCGGGGGCCACTATAGGAGACCTGAGGAGACTTATAAATAAGTCTTCAGGAAACTAGCGGAGTTAATTCAGTCGCTTCAAACACAAGACAGCTCAGCACATTGAGAACATGAAGCTTCTCCCTCTTTTCAGTGCAGTTATATAATTATAGCCTACGTTTAAGGACAAAACATAAATAAAAGTGTGGGCTTATTTTGCGGGTTATTTAAATGAAAGAAAAGAGCACCGAGCAACAGCTGCGGCCAGATGACTTACTGTAAAACTCCATGAGCTGGTTTTTGTCCAGGACCTCATCGTCCTCCTCGGTGACACACACGCAGCTTTTCGCCAACAACACGGACACACAAATAATCACCACAACAGCCGCGGAGTCGATGCAACGACACAACTGGATGAACATTTCGACAGCGGGATGCAGTGTCGAGGCGCAAATATCCGCTCATTCCGAGGCTCCCGGTCGGAGGGAGCGTTTCGGGCTTGTTGTTCTTTCCCTCATAGAAAAACTTTGGCCCAGTTGAGTTTTTCAGCGGGGAACCAGCGACGTCACGTCTGACCGAGGAGCTGCTGCGCTCCAGTCTGAGGGCTGCATTCCTGCCGCTGCGGACCGTTTTCACTGGGACACACAAGTTTATTTACACCCAACCCAAGGATTCAATAAACAACAGGAAAATAAACACACAAATAAACAGACAGATAAACAGACAGACAGATAAACAGACAAACAGACAGACAGACAGACAGACAGACAGATAGATAGATAGATAGATAGATAGATAGATAGATAGATAGATAGATAGATAGATAGATAGATAGATAGATAGATAGATAGATAGATAGATAGATAGATAGATAGATAGATAAAAAAATATATACTATTCATTGAAAAAGGTTGCAGTGTTTCTATAATTATCACTTGTTCTATTTCATGTTATTTTTTTTTTACTTATTTGCATTTCTAACAACAAAATAATACATTTTTAGTAGGCTATATTTTCATTTTTTTTATTTCACACTTGTTTTGTAGTATACCTCTGTTTCCCATGTACGGCCCCTTTGAATTTGAATTTAGTCTTTCTTCTCTTTCGCCTACCTGCACTTATCATTCTCATTTTACAATCTGTAGATGGATAATTGGATGATAGATACATTTCTACTGAAATGTGGTGATGTTATGGCTGGATTAATCTATTTAGGTTTTCGCCACTGGACCTCTGCTGCCTCAGGTTCAGTAACCTGCTCAGGAAACTATAGATGACAGCTGTAATTTGCACAGAAACGCAGATATCAAACAGTAGGCTACTCCAACATAATATCCTTTCTGACCCCAGGACTTCTGTGTGACATTTCAAAGAAACAGAAATTTATTTAACTAAATACACCCTGGGAGAACAATACAATTATAGTTAAAAATGGATTGTACCACAAAACCTTTAGGACAGGGCCACAAAATACAAAATAACATAAGACACAACTATTTTCCGTTAGATATGCGAGCAAAAAGATCAGATTAACAAAAAATAAACCAAGTGACACACTGTGAACCTGGAGCAGTTTATCTGGCTGGAAATCTCGCCCTACAAGTTCTTTAGTAAATGCTTACTTTTACATTGCTAGCCTGAAAAGAGAGAATTAAGGGATACCACAAACAAAACAGTCTAATCAATATCTGTGAGGGTCTGTTAAAACTATGTAGTAAGTAACACTCAATTAAGCTTGAAAGCTGAAAAAAATTATTTCTCAAGTCAAAATTCAACTTTATTTATGTACCATATGCCACTGAACTCAAAACAGTTTTTTGCATTCAAGGCTCAGACTTGCTTTACAATAACAACAAACAGAATATTAAAAAAAACCAAAATAAAATAACATACACCCGTATATTTACATTTATTACATGTATTTATTCAATAAAATAGTTTATTTCAGTAGTAGACCACTTCTAGTGTAGACTCCTCCTTTCCAAGCTGCAGGTTGCATTACACAAACACTTGTGTGGGACCACGCAGCAGAAACATTCAGTGTTTAACAGTACATCAGCAGTGCACTTTTACAGCAGCAAGTTCACCATCTAGTGTTTGTCTGTTCACAGTGGGCTCTACTGGGATCTCTGAGTTAACACAGAGATTCATACAAAACGTATTTTAGTATAAAATGTTCTCTCTGTGTGTCTCTCTGTCACACGCGCACACACACACACACACACACACACACACGCACACACACACACACGCGCGCACGCGCGCACGCGCGCACGCACGCGCGCACACACACACTCACACACACACACACACTTAAGTGCACTCAGATGTGGGCTTGCGTTGCCTCCAGTTTATCATCAGTAGTGATTCATTGAAATAATCTTTTCTCTTTGTGTGTTCTTATAAGTTACATTTTTAAATGTAGACGTTGAGCTTTTGAACAGAGGGTTGGTCCCCTGAAGAGAAACAAGAAGAAACACACACACACACACACACACACACACACACACACACACACACACACAAAGAGATTATCAAAATATTGTCACCAATACATTAAGGCTCAGATTGTCTAGATATTTGCTATTGTCACAAGTTTCCATGAAAACATCAAAGCCAACAACGTGTTTTTTTTTTTCGGTTTTTCCGTCTCTATACTGTCCAACGTCCCCTGACTGTGGTCCTCAGCCCTACGCACATTTTAGTCAAATCATAAATCTTAAAGACAAGTCACAAATATATATTTTTACTTTTAGAGAAAGCTACATAAGCCTGTTGTTAACAGATCCAAATTCACTGTGTGAAAACATGGTCTGGATACGCTCCAGAAAGAATTGCTTCTAGTCATTTACTCGTTTTGGACGTAGACCTCAGGTGAATTTGGAAACTACTGGAGCAGCGTTTAACTAATCGGCATTGACCTCCATATGCGCCGAAACACCATGTAGAAAAACACTGGTCGCTGATTGGTTCACCCTTTGGAGTGGCTGAACAAATGTTAATGCGAACAGTGTTTACAGACTAATTTTTTTCACAGTGAATAAACTGAAGCTGAATACTCTGACGGAGCCATCTTAGCCCAGTGTTCGAGTTTAAAAAAATCTTATGATCTGGACGGTTGGTTTTCTCACATTTTCCCTGATTTCCCCTCTCATCACTTGAATTTGTTATTTTCACACTGTTTCTGTATCTTTATGCCTCTGCAACAGCGCATGAGGCTTACGGCTTATGTTTTATGATTGAACATGCGTACCATCCAGCTCAGTCTCATGAACGTGGTATCTCAGGAATTTGGCTCAAACAATAGACTCAAAGATGAAATGTTTAGAATTGAGTACCCAAAGGTCAAAGTGACCTCACAAAACTAATTTCAGGCCATAATTCAAGCAATTCATATGATAACTATGAAAACATTTCACAGAAATGTCTAATAGGATAAGATGGTGAAGTGATGACATTTTGTATCCAAAGGTCAAAGGTCAATTGCCATGTGACCTCAAAATGTTCTGCAATTATTCAATGCCATAACTCAGGAACACGAGAGGAGATTGTGACCATTGCACACTGAATCGGTGACACTAATCTGATCTAAATCTGATCTTCTGTGCTATCAGGATGAAGATGTGTGTGAAGCATCCACATTTTAGAATTTGTAGCTTCTTTGCAGCAACATCTATATTTGAAGCATTGCCAACCGTCATGGCTACAACTGTCAGAATCAATTTTATTGGCCAAATTCCTTCAAAGCCTTTAATACAATATATTATATGTACGGACATGGATGTGAACCGCAACTTCAATGACTGGCAGAGATAAACATCCACAATGCGATAATTGTAATTTACAAAATGAATGTTAAATACGTTCTTTAGCTTTATAATTGTTCAACTGTACTCGATAAAAATACATTTGTGCAGGTTTAGCACAGAAGGGGACGCTAAATCAGGCTTTAGATAATCACACAGACAATGCTTAATTTTTTGTTAATTACAATTCAGTGTTGATTTTGGTGCTTTCATGGTATTCCTTTAAAAAATAAGAAATATTACAAGCATTATCTCGTAAACAACTTCAAGGTCTTACCGACTGCCATTTTGCCTTTGACCGCTCCGCCTCAAACTTGGCCACCTCTTTACGGTCGTGGACCGACACCAGCACCTTCCACACCCCCAGCAGGATCATGCCAATACACACCACAGACAGGGAGACCCCCAGGATAATCATTGGGATGTTGGGAGGCTCTGGGCATCCTGAGAAGGGACAGAGGAGGAGATGAGACTCACGCCAGAACTCCCTTCTGTTTAATGTGTTCTACATGTTGTTGTAAAGCTTACCGTACATCTGCAGATTGAAGGCAGTGGGCCCCGTCTCACCTTGTACCACATTAAATGAGACCCAGCACTCATCTTCCATCATCAGCATGCATGACATAGAAGGGCTCTGGTCATAATCTGAGAGGAAATGCGAACATACATATCCATAAGGAACGAGCGATTTGTATATCATCTTCCCTTTTGTGCTGAGGATGTAAAAGGATATACCCTCCTCTGTTGGGCTGTCAGTGGGATTTCCATATCAAAGACTACAATCTGGTGTGTGTTCATGTGTGCGGACCACCCCATTGTATTTCACATCTGAAGCCTGAATATCCTCTGTGATAATCAGATATACCTCTCAGCTTGCACAAGTACAGCGGCTTTAAAATCAACTCGGCTATAAAGGAAGACCAGGTCCTTTGGCTATTCACATGCACCACAATAGTGCTGCCTGTACAACAAGGTAAATAATATGTTCCCCATTGTCCCGCGCTACCCGAAAGGACATGGATGGTGTCGTGTTAGAGAGAGGGGGGTGCAGACTTCAGAGAGACACCCGAGTCCATGGAAGTCGGCATTCCTCCAAATCACTGACCCAAGCTGAAGCCTAGCGTGGCTCTGTGTTGATACCACTATCAAAAACACCGAGCTCAGAGAGACAACTGTCGTGGCAACAAGCATTTACAGCGCAGGTCATCATGCATCAGAAGTGTACAGGGGATGCTTCTTACGCCAGAAGAAAAGAGGTTTCCTATGAAGGAAACTGTTGTTTTTGACTGGTGGATGAAAGTCACACTACTTGAGTGTGAGTACTTCCATTAAATTTGTTAATGACCGTGACTAATGACAGGCAACTTGCATAGACTTGAAACCTGCTTGAGATCCTGCTTGCTCTCATGATGACAGTTGCAATTCGGATAAACAGGACTGTTTTGTAAATTCCTCCTTATTCATCACTTCCAAGGAAGTCTGACATTCAAGTTTGGTTGTCATAACACCACACACACTTCAGTTACTGTATAAACAGGGATGACAAGCAGGAACCAAATGGGGATGACGTAAAAGAAGCTTTTGGCTTTTATTGTAGTTTTTTGCAACACAAAATACATTTTTCAGACGTTTCAGATCTTAACAGTTCAACTTGAAAGCACCAGTGGGTAAAAGTTGTTTTTTTTTTTGTTTTTTTTTTTGGGGGGTGGGGGGGGCTTCATTTTATAGTGACAATAAGAGAGATAAATAGGAAACAGTGCATGTGTGTATAAGTGACTGGGATAAAGAGATCGATAGGAACATCCAACAAAAGGCCAAAGGTCCGCAGGCATCATTAAACAGTTGCAGTTATCTAGCTGCAACCTCAATAACCTCTGAGCTGATAGTGAAGCAGCATTGACAGTTCTCAGACACAGAACAGATAGATTATTGAGTCCTTTACCTGCTGTTGTGTTGATGGAAATTTTAGGAACGCTGCACTTTTGAACACACAACTCAGCATCATCCTTTTCTTGAAAATAGCACTCTACACAGGTCCTGGTGTTAAAACAGAAAAAAACAAAAGGTCAGGTTTGCCTGAGAGATGACACAGTAACCTTTGGGAAGCTAAAATCTAATGAGGCTTCAATCATTGACACAAGGAGTACAGAGGAAACACAGTGTTGGTCACTTATCAGCGTTTTCCCAAGGCTTCACTCACTCTATATCGCCAGTCTCCCCTGTAACAGTGGTATCAAATGGCATTAACCCTGACAGCTGCTTTACAATGGAGAAAGGAAATCTCTTCACGCTGTGTTGGGGACATTAGTGTCTTTTGATGTTACATGGAAGGTGTAGACACATGTGAACAAGGGGACCAGAATCTGATATGCCTGAACTCAAAAGAACAGACAGATCATGTGGCATAAGGAGACAACATCTTATATCTTCCAGGTACAGAAACAGCAATTATAGAGGTAAAGCTGACACAGTCGTCTACATTACACCCTTATTGAGCTTAAAGACGTAAATGTGTTCTCACCTTGCAGAGCTACAGGCTTCTCCACACGTTGGGCACTTCTCACACTTGTCCCCAGATGCTCCAGGAACAGAGCAGACGCACTGGCCGCACTTGCATTTCCCCCTGCCGCTGCAGAGGACGCCGTCCTCCGACACGCAGGCCTCAGTGCTGGTGCTGCAGTTACAATACTCCCCTGTCCAACCGCTGTGACAGTGACACTCACCGCAGTCACACATTCCGTGACCTACGAGCACAAAATCTGTCACAAACCCAGGCTCACCACAAAAACATGTGAATAATTCAGAACAATAATACGCAGTTACTCACCTCCGCATAGCTCCCCGCGGGAGCGGACACAGGAGTAATTGTCACACTCGCAGTAAGGTCCGTAGATGCGGCCAAAGCTGGACGCATGACACACACACTGTCCACAATAGCACTGCCCCTGACCATTGCATATCTCGGACTTTTCGTTGGCGAGGCAGTTACTCAACAAAGTGCTCTCCTCATTGCATTCGCACTGTGCTCCCAGGAACCCCGGCTGACACTCGCACACGCCACACTGGAAAGCCCCTTGGCCCTCGGTGCACTGGCTGCTGTTTGCTTTGGGAGGCTGCTGGCAGTCACAGGAGCAAACAGACTCCAGTTCCACCTCCAGGCTGTCCTGTAAACCCACCGGTTTGAGGGAGAAGTGACGAACTCCTGACAGGCATCCTGGAAGCTCCACGGACACATTGAACACTACCTGAGGAGCAAAGACGAGGTCTCATGAAAACAAGACCACAATGAACGGATCCTAATAAGTTTGACCTGTCAGACCACTGTGCTGTAGAGTAAATCTGTTTCACTGAGTGACATACTACTTTATTTAGAAGAACATGAGCAGTATAATTCATTAAAAAAAAAAAAATCCAACATGAACCATCCGACTGCCGTAAGTACTAGAAATCAAACGTGTATTCATGCATCCCTGAAAATATTCTCCAACAAATGCAGTAATTAATCTCCCTCAGAGTAACATTTGCTTCAGTAAAAACTACAGTGCACAGCTGTTTCAAGATAAGGTTCAACTTTGCATCTGAAACCCAATTTTTTTAAAAAGGTGTTTTTCATAGGCTTTGTTAAAAATAAGAAAGATGTAATATTGCTGGCTTTAGCGTGACAACGTATGACTATTTTGATCCTCCAATAAGTAGTAGTTTTCTTGATTAATAAATTAATGAATCAATTATTTCTTTTCTCTACAATCAATCAGAAATTAAAAAAAAAAAGTATAAACTTCCAACGCCTCTACCCATAAAGTCGTTGCATAGACTACAGGTTTTGCTTGCATTTGTTTTGATTCCTGTTCCTTCTCTGTGCATCTTGACAGTAGGTGAAGTTGTGTAATAAACCCCCATTTTAAGATTGAGCTATTCATTTCAAGTGCTACAGCTCAGAGAGAGAAAATGGCCTAAAGTTGCATTTGCTAGGACTTCTGCCTGCCTCGCAGGCAAGCGACACACTACACCCATGCACGTTTTTCTATATGTTGTTGATTAAAAAAAAATATTTTAATAGTTTATAAAGCACTGCTTGGTCTTGGACTGTTTGTCTTGTCATGTTTAAATGTCGTATGACCCAGGTTCAGTGCCATGAAACTTTGACTTGATCTTAAGTAGGATATAAACCAATGAGGCAGCTTTTAGATTTTATACTTTGAGCTGTTAGAACAGGCAGAAGCATGAGTGTCTTTATGGTAGCTTTTATTGTCTTCCATTTGTGATCTTTATTGTGTTCCCTTTTGTAACAACATATTTATTTTCTTTCATATTCTAATCTCGTGTCTCTGTTTTTTATTTATTTTTGGTGTCTACAATGGTTCTACTGTTTCTCTGCTATCTAATCTGTCTCAGTAGCTTGACAAAATTTGCCTCTGAAGCACTTTGAACTGCACCAGCCTAGATGAAAGGTGCTGTAAAAATACCAAGAAAAAAACAATTCAAAGCAAAAGCAACTGACCGTCTCTCCTGTTTTGATGTTGGAGCAGTGTTTTAGATCAGGGAGAACGGTCCCATTTGGACAAATGGTTGTGAAGGACATCTGCAGCTTCTCTGTGTCTCCAAGTACCTCTAGTTCAATCTCTGAACGCACCTCCTGCAAAACAGTTCATGTACATTATAGCAGCCCGTATGGAAAAGCACTGGGCAGCACAGTGACTCAACAGAAGGCTTTCCTCTCCCAAAACTCACAAAGATCCTATTAATGTTTTGACTTTTGTTGTCATAAGGCGGGATTTCCAAGTTGAATTATACGTTCACCCTGCGCTGACCTGTAATGTGCCGACAGTTTGAACCCTCCTATCTAATTCTCTCTTTTTGGGTGAGTCATCATCCCAGGTGTGCTGTGCTATACAAAGCACCTGAGGAAAAACTGACGGCTAAGGAGAAAAGACTGTCTTTGACTGACTAATGAACTCTGTGATGGGCCGTCTGAATGTTAACAAAGGGTTAATAATGAGCTTCCTGTAAGGCTTGTAATTGTACTGCCTGGTATCTGTTGTTGAGGTCATTTGTTCCGACAGCTGTCACACTATTCAACACCACCATAAAATAACATGGCACTGTTCATTTCCTTTCATTTCATGGCACCTGACATTTTCCATTCATCCCAAGCTGTATTTATTTATTTGTATTTAATTGCATTTGTTATTGAATATATAGTCTGTGTGTGTGTGTGTGTGTGTGTGTGTGTGTATTTATTTATTGCTCTTATTTTTTTCTATAATAATTATTTGTATCTATATTATTTTATGTATAGTTATTTGTACTTTTTTTTTTCTTTTTGTGTGCACCTTTTTGTGTTTCTATGCTGCTGTGATGACTAAATTTCTCCACTGTGGGATTAATAAAGTCTAAGTCTAAGTCTTAAGAAGGACAAAACTGGGTCATTTATGGGAGGCACCCATCTGAACATGGATTAAGTAGGTGAAACAGAATCAAAAGCCTTCAGTGTTATTCAGTAAATATGTTGCAGGGTATTTAAAGTGTGTAGGCTCAAATATCCATCCACTACGCATCCAACATAAAAAAATAAAAAATTGCAGGTAAGTATAAATACTAATCATCTTTATAATATCACTAAAATATACCTGTTTGTGTTGCATTTCCTTCAAGCACCACATCTACAATCAGTGTGATAACAGGGGACTCTGCTCTCGGTGTGGCAGAGACTAAATGTGGGCGTAAACGACAGAAGTGATGAAGTAATTAGAGGACTGCACACCCACCACCAGTCAGCGCTGCCGGGGGGGATTTACAAAACGACACAGAGAGCAGGAGATAGACAGGCAGAGAGCGATAGAGAGAGTGTGCGTGGGGAAGAAAGAGTAAGTCAGAGGCAGAGGGGACCAGGACATCAAACAGCTGGGACAAGCAGAAACTTGCTGCCAAACATGCTGATGCAAAGCACCGGGAGGTAGAGGGAAAACGTAATAGAGAGAAGAATGAAAGAGGAAAAGCACGAGAATAAGAAAGAACAGAGACAGTGTCTACGGGCTGCCGTGTAAAAATGATGATGGACAGAACTCAGGCATGATATATCTTCACATGTATATGTTCGCGGTTCAAGCATTTAACATTTGCTAAAGATAGTTTCACTGCTTTTGTGATGGCAGGTGTTTTCTGTCTTATTTCTACTAACTAGTCTGTGCGTGCCTGCGGGCGGACACACACACACACACACACACACACACACACACACACACACACACACACACACACACACACACACACACACTCTCTCTCTCTCTCTCTCTCTACCAGCACATCCAGACCACTGACATTTTTTATTTACTTTGTATGCTTTTACAATCAGCTCCAGGATGTTCTGCGAATCTGCCGCCAGGACTCCAACGGTGGCGCCAGGTATGAGATTTGCATAGTTCTAAGAGAAAAATAATAGATAAACAACCAAACCGCTGAGCAAATGTGAGCAGACTCGGCTCGTGTTCCTAAAAGCAAAGAAAAGTACGGAAAAAAGAGCGGGGAAGAAAAAGTGGGCTAGTTCTAACAGGCTGAATGAGAATGCAGCGCAATAGATAAATATGTGTAATATGTGCCGCCACAAACACATTTTCCAGTTTGGACTTCTTCTGTAGGAAAAAGATTATTAACATTATAGGAATGAAATGTTACCTTGTAGTTGTGTTCCTGTTTTTCGGTTACAGCAAATATCAACAAGATGTTGTTCTCCACCACTTTATCAACCAGCTGACCCAGAGTCGGATACTCCTGAATAAAAAGGTGATTGTGGGTTTGAATAATTTTTTTTTTTTAAATTTAAAAAATTTAAAAAAAATTTCCACATAATGTATAAATATACAAAACAAAAAGCTCTTCCTACAAAGATCCACTGAAGCTTTACCTGCACTGTGGACATGGAGTATTCATTGTTGACATCCAGGTGACACTGCCCGTCGTTGGGAATCACAATGCCGGCCATCTTACTGTCCATCCCAAAGTGTGAGTCAGCGTCACTGACGAACACCAGCAAACGCATGGAATCATTCCTCCACCCTATCTTGTCCTATCAGGAGACACATAACTGCACTGACTAATAAAGTTGGTAAGGTAAATGAATCACAAACTAACATCCAAGTTAACATCATTTAGAAAATCATAAATGCACAATCTCACCCCACAAACGGCTGCTTGCATGACAGCGTCAAAGCCACACTCTGGCACATCAACGTTTGCAGATACACGCTGCATAGCGATTATCTCATTGAACTTGTCAGTGCTGCTCGTCAAAGACAAGACATGTTTATAGCCAAATGTTGGCAGGCAGGTGACGCCTGCGCTGCTGCAAAACACAAGAGAAGTATGTTGGAAAAGTATGATTTTCTGAGATACCACATGATTTTGATCAGAGCAGAGGATGTTGTTGATGCCGCTGGTAATGTTTTGATATTTACCTGCAGGGGTTGGCCAGTTCTTCTTCTGTGATCTTGATAAAGGGAAGGACAGGCTTTTCCACAAAAGAGCCAAAGCCCATTCGAAATTTACTGGTGAGGTGTGCCATCTCTTTAGACAGAGTGGAGCCCAAGTCTTTGATCATCACCAGATCGTCGATCATGGACGCCGACAGGTCCATCAGGTAGTAGATGTCCACAGGATAGTCCTTTGTGTGTTGAATCTTCACCTGGAAAGTCACCTGACTGCCTGTGCAAAAGCAAAATCAACGCCTTACTCTTATAAACGAACACCCACTTCTGGAGGCAAATCATTAAATCAAAATACTTTGGATTGCATACCAGGCCGCAGCTTGAGGGACATTTTTTGTGGGGAGATCTGAGTGCTGTTTGCGTTGCCCGGCTTCTTCCCGAGCGGCCGATCCTGGAGGATTCGGCCTTCGGAAACAGGGAACTCCAGTTGTTCCCTGGCACATCCCTTTCCTAGTAAGATATCCAGTGTGTCACATCTCTCTGTGACTGAAAACCAGTCTGTGAAATTCTGAGGCATGAAGGAGAAAGTCACACATTTTGCTGCTTACAGGCTGAAGGTCGAGGTTGTTTTATTGCATGCCGTAAGTATATTACTTTCTCACATGCAGTGACATTCTGCTAATCTGTAACCCACATTCATATGTTTTTGAGTGCATTGCTGTCGTATGCCCACATGTTTTGGTTTTGTATGTGCAATTCTGGCTGCTTACCTCTTGTGTGCACCAGGCACAGTGAGGATTGAGCTGCAGACACTTGTCACAAGTCACAGCGCTGCCCGCTGAACATGATCCTGGAGCAAACACACATGAACACAGAGCACAGTTGTAAACATGAAATCGTAAACATCTACCAAAGTCTCATGACAGT
>NW_027185414.1:20872500-21217500 GCF_022577435.1 Embiotoca jacksoni
TTAATGTTCAGATATATCCTGCAGGAATGCAAATTTGTTGTCATACAAACATGAACGAGGCTTATGAGAATAACGAGCTCCCCAAAGTTTTATTCATAAATTTATTAAACATCAAAAGATATGTTTTGATAGGTCGCGGTTCTTCTTTAAGTTGATGTCAGAATATATATTGTTCTGGTCAAAAGTTTAATTTGGCAATGCAACCGAGGAGGAATTCACATTGTCTTCTTAAGTAAACGCATCATTGTCCCACTGTTAAAAACTTCCATTTCAAGTAAGATCATGATTATTTTTCATCACAAATTTATCTTCTGATTAATTTCTTGATTCAGTGGTTGTTTATTCTAAATGTAAAAATGCAGAAAATAGTGAGATATGCCATCAAGACTACAAAGAGCCCTCTTTGACTCCTCCATCGGTCTATCCAATCAATCATCTAAACCTAAAAGTTGGTTTTTATTTAGTTGTATTATAACAAGCTGAAAACTGGATTAATGAATAATTTATTAACTGTAGATTTTCTACTTTAGTTTTACTTTTGTAGCTCTAAAATGAATCTTTTTGATCTGCTGGTTGGACAAAACAAGACGCTCTCCTGGGATGTAGGAAAATGTTTAGGGTCATTTGTTTTTTGAAACTACTGTATATTCTCACATTTAGACCAAATAACTGGTAGTTGCATCCCTATATATTATATATATATATATATATATATATATATATATATATATATATAAAAAAGCTTGCTTTAAATTTAACCATCCCTTTTTGCTTATCTTGTTCTTAAACATCTGAAAACACCTTTGACCCAGATTTGGGGATTATAATACTGACAGTAACAATCAGTAACAGTGTGCATCTCTTGGAAACCTCCCATGTGTTGCATTGTGGATGTGTATCACACTGAATGAATGATATTGGATACTGTAGTAGGCCTCTCCCCTTCACGTCTGTGCCCCGACTCTGACCTTGGTCTTTCTCCAGGGATCCGAGCCATGTGTCCCCTCAGCTGTGCAGAATTAAAAGTGAGACGGCGAGCGCAGGGCAGGAAAGCGAGAGAGACTCCAGGGCTTGTGTCTTATGTTCAAAGGTTTGATGCCCTTACAATTGGCATTTGATTGACATGAGTGTGTGCATGAGCTGCATGGGACATGTATGTATATTCCTGGAGTTGGGACTGGATGGTGTGGTGTGTGCTGGGGGGGTGTGATGAGTAATCTTCCACCCCGGTGGTTTTGATCCCACTGACTGGTAAGAGATGGGGGCATGGTGCCTTTATGTCTCTGGGATCAGCTGCGCTAAGTCTCAGCTTAAGACAGAGATCCGGTATAAGAGTGAAACTACAAAGGCTGTGCGCCTGAAATAGAGCAGTAAACGGCTGAGGCATGAGCACACATGTTGCTCATCCGATCCGCCTTAAATTGCATACGTAACGTCAGAAATAGTCGCACAACAAGATATCAGAGCATGAAAATTAGTTCAGGTTTCTTATGTGCTGGACACGTCTGGCTCACAGCGCCCTCTGCTGGAAGATAATCTGTACAGCCCTTATTTTGTTTTAATACTTCCTCTTCATTGTATGCTCAGAGGATCCCAGGTTGTTGGGGCTATATATGTCTTTATTTACATTTAACTACTTTTGTTATGAAGTCAAATTTCATGTCAAGCACAGTATGACACATGTGCTAGAACATATATGTATGTTCTGGGAGCTCAAGAGGGAGATTTTAATATCTAAAACAAACCAGCATGGGATGGCTTGGCTGTGGCATGGATGAACTTTAATGGAAAGCCTGGATTAAAAACGGAACATGCAGAATTTCAAAGTTGCGGGGTTTTAGCTGGAAGGAATGATCTAGAAATATATTATGGGGTGCATTATGGGAATTATAGGGTACATACACTCACTTTTAGAAATCTCTCTCACTGGGTCTGCCAAGTGTGCAAAAGTGTAATACTAATTTGCACTTTTAAATCGTTTGATCTCTAAACTTGCCTGTGATTGTGGCTGTAAATTCAGTCTGTTTGTTCTTAAAACATAAGGCTGGTAATATTCTGTACATTAACAAATGTCCTAAAAAAACAAAACGAACAACCAATTCATCCAACTAACAAGTTTTGTCTGTCTAGCTTGATATATCTCATTCCTCTGTGCGACACTTTTCCAACACATTGTTGTCCAAAAACCATCAACCCCTTAACATTCACGCCCGTTTCTGTTTGTTTCTTACAAAAGAGGAGAAAAAGCTTGGAGGGATTTTGTTCCTTGCCCTCTTACAGTCAAAACAATGTGCAGACCAAACTTTGCTGTGTGTGCCCTTTTATTTACTCAGTATGGACCTATTGCTGCTGTTGAATTGGTATCTTAAAGTACTTTACCCCGTGAGTCAGGAGGCTTTGGGCTTTCAGACAGTTCAGTAGATAGTTGTGAAATTTGATTCAAAATGGCCCAATGCCTTTAAATATACAGTGGCAGACTTCACTCGGCCTGTATTGAGGCTGATGAGTGTTAAAAGGGTTAATAATCCATATTTTATGTAAATCCTTCATACATCGTTCTGCTGATTTAAACTTCCTCTACAGCACCGAATGTGTATTTATCCGCACCGGAAAGTGGGCTAGTCCATCAAAAATGATGCTTTAGGATTTTCTTTTTTAAAGCTTTTTAATAAATATTAAATAATACATCTGCCAATTTTTTAAGCTTTACGTTTACTGCGGAGATGGACTTAGTGCCCAATTTAACATGCAGAGTGGAGAAGATGAAAAGTACTGATTGACTGGACTAATGCATTATTGGTATTTGTACAGCATTTGTCAGTTAATTGAAGAGGCAGGAGTCAAATCTGAGAAAGAGAAGAGCATTTTATTCAGCACTGTTTTTATTCCAATGTTTTCAAAGGAGAGAGCAAGGAGAAGATTGTTTGAGAATCAGTCGAAGGTGACAGGGGGAAGCAATGAGGATAACAACTTTTTTTTTTTTTTTTTTTTTTTTCATTTTTACATTTTTTTCCAGCAACAAATGTTCAAATTGGGAAAGTACACTCAAGTTAAAAGCCTGGCTGTATTTTTCTATGGTGAGCATTTCCTGCTTCAGTACTAGCGATCTGACCGTACATCTTTGACCATTTTTCCTTGTTTCATAGTAGTGTCGAACTCTTACATCAGAAAGCAGAACTTTAAAGAAAAACAAAAAGCAAAGCAAACAATACAACTCACTTACTTTTCACTTTTGGCCCTGAATGTGTACAATTTACAAATTTCATCCTTAAGAAACACATGCCGTCTGTCATGTCGTTTCACCTTCCATCAAATCCTAATGAAATATTGCTTTATTTTTTTTAAAGGACTTCATACATGATTGTTGCATATATTTTGCACAAGGCAAGATTTAAGTTACTTTTTTCCATTCATCCCAATTGTTTGGCATTTACATTGTCAAACTGCTGCGTAACCAAATGACCACAATTTGGCTAAAATGTTGTTTTATTATTAACTATTTTTGAGAGCTTAACAGTAGCAGTGTGAGTCATGTAAGATCTGTCAAAGTCAAATCCATACACCGAATAAATGCTTTTAATCCGCATTCATTTGTTTCAAGCACGTCGTAAACCACCTGCTTTACAAAGAAGCTAGTCTCACGTTGAATCTCTAAAATGGAGCATCACAACTGAACGACACAAATCATGTTGAGAAAAAGAAACACCAGAACAGAAGCAATGACAAAGGTACAAATAAAAAAAAAAAATTAAAAAAAAGCACAATGTTTTTTTTTTTTTTCTTTCGTTTTTTTTTTTTTTGGAGATCAGGAAGATAAAACGCTGCATGTGGGAGACAAACGGCAGAAGTCCTGTTTAGCCAGCTCCTGAGCGTGGCTTCGTGCTCTGCGTCATCCAGTCTGGTGGAAAGGGGCTTTACCTGCAAACCCCGCAACACCAGCGGACCGCAGCAGAACCGTGAGGTAGATCACTGGTCAAACTGACCACAAGAGAAAGAAACAAACCCTCCTAGAAGATGCCCACTGCGTGTAAGACTCGTCATTTCATAAAAGTACGGCTCTTGCTTCTTGTCATGTCTTGACGTTTTAAAAAAAGGAAATAAGAAAATAAGGGATTACCTTGCTCTGAGTTTGTCACCGTTCTTTTTTTTTTTATTATTAGTATTGCCGTGGGACTTTCAACGTCTTTATTGCTACCAGACGACTAGATAGCGAAACACTCAATGGAAATCTCCGTGATGTCACGCACACATTTGATCAATTGGATAGAAATATGACACCTGATCGAGTTTGATGAAATAATGTTGGAGAATGTTTGATGTCACATAAGGAAGGCACCTTTTCCAATAATAAATTCATTAATTTCCTAATGAAATGGTCATCTGTATCAGCTGTCAAGTGCAATCGGTCATGAACGGATTTGTTAAGCTATTCTGTGGCAACTTTGAAAACCAAAATGAAGTTATTCTAAAACATCAAACTTCAGTGCAAACAGGGTCTGCAAGGTTTTTCATATACCACGAATAAAGTAACTATAAAATCATAGAAACCTGGAAGGGGGAAAATATCTCAATCTCATGCATTTTAATATCACATCATACTTGAATGGGGAGGAGGAAGAGGAGGAAGAGGAGGAAGAGGAGAAGGAGGGGAAGGGTCCTCTGGCAAGTGTTTGAGAATCCTTGAAAAAGAGAAAAAGAAGAGCATGTTTCTTATCAAAATAAATCTTTTTTTTTTTTTTTCTTTTTTTTTTTCTGTGATTAGCCAACTGCTTGAGTCCATTTACACTGTCCTCATTTTCCACTACAAATGTCGGGGCTGTGCAAAAAAGTTCATGTATCTGGTCCAATCAGAGCAGGCGGCGACTGTTATCCCTGTGATGTTGGCAGCAACTTCTCACCTGCCCTTTGGCTCACAGAGCAGTAATGTGGCCTGAAGAGAAAGCAGACATACTGATATAAAAACTTTAACTAACATGAACAGCAACATTTTGAATAAATCAGGATCTACACCGTTTCTAATAAAGCAGGGCCATTAACGTCTTCATAAATATTAGATTAATGATATCAAGTTTTTATTAAAAAAATAAATGTTTTATTAATTTAAGCCTGTCTTTTGCTTATGTTTGACACTCGAGGGCTATTTTCATATTAATAGACTGAAGGAGGAAAGTTTCTCTGAGCTCACCTTAAATTAAAAGGTGCATGTGCAAGCAGGATTGTGTGGCATTACTTGATTCTACCTGCGTGGAGGCTAAACATGGTGCAATATGCAATTTACAAGCATGATGTAAGAAATCATATCAGTCACGAATTATTATCAAAAGCAGATTATTTTTATATGTCTGGAGAGAATTTTTAAGAAAATGCTTTGAGTAACTTTGTCATGTTTTTCAAATAAGGCTAAGGATTTGTACATTGTAACTTTTTATAACCTGGTAACCCTGACTTTTTTTTTTTATATTAATGACTATATATGCAGTCTATACTACTGTCTACTGTGTAAAGTCTCAGTAATTGTTACCTCTGCCAAACAGGTTATGTTTTCAGTTGGTTTGTTTGTCCGTCAGCAGTATCACAGAAAAACGATTGGGTTGATCGGGTGTCAGCCTGGTGCGAACCAGACTGTCCACCCTCCATAGAGAATAGTTTGCAGTTGTTCTATCCTACTGGGCGTAGACCTCGGGTTCATTTTAACCAATCAGCATGCACCCGAAACCAGCGGACGCTCTGCAACTACTTAGGGCCATTGACCACCAATGTGTTTTTTTTTCCTGAGCGCAGCATATTTTTTTTAAATAGTTTTAATGAACGTCAGCAGCTTGACGAGGTGCTGAGCGCTTATTCCGCAAAAAATATTGACGTTGCGCTTATTACTCTCCCCATCCGTCCAATCAAAGTGAAGGAGGGGCGGAACAAATGCAGTTAACCACCCACCCTGGTTGCTGATTGGTTCGCTCTTCACAGTGGTTGCGCAAATGCTACATACGAGCCGAGTTACCAGACTTTTCTCACAGCGAAGAAAACTGAAGCCGTGAGTGACAGTCGGCGCAGCCAAGCTAGCAGGGTGTAGCGTGAGCCAAGGAAGAACTCGTAAAACTTTGGAGCGGGTTCGAATCGGGAGACAGATCCACAACTTATTTTTCAGTTTTAATTAACATTGCGAAACAGGGCATTTTGGCCTATTAAATGCAATACATGTTCAAATCCTGTAGATGGTAGTAGAGTACAATAGTGTCAAAATGTAGGCAATTCTAGAAATAAGATGAGTCCCTATGAAAATCCATTCACCGATACCAGTAATCTTCAGGGATGTGCATGTACACGTTTAAACTTAATACAGTAAGCAGTCGTTATAGAGCATTCGTGGACAGTAGTTTTGGAGGAGAGAACAGGAACTAATGTTCCTGTAACAACGCCACTATTAGAATAGTAAACTACTGGCCTTGGTGGAGGTCTGCGCTCTCCAAATGCCCTTCTAGTTTGATTAATAAAGCAGTTACTCGCAACATAAACCCTGGTGTTTTATTAGGATGTGTCACCATAACTTCACTATTATGTGGCAGTAAAGTTGCTGAAATAAACAACCTGCTGGCATTTACGTCAAAGAGCTTACATTCAGAAACTGAAGCGTACCTGTGATTACTTGCTGAGCTGACTGTAAGGAGACGAGTTGTTGGAAGAATCCACTTGCTGCGGCGTGCCATTTTCCTGCAAAGCACAACAGCATCGCTCATTTAGAATCTGATAATAACTGTCTTCACTGTGTGAGCACTGAGATAATTGATAGTTTTAGAGGACAAACACTTCAAAAACAACTCAAGGCCTCATGAATGGGAGACCATTAGACTGACGTGGGCTGCTGCAATGTTCTGAGGTAATTACTGATATATCAAAGCTAAATGGACACCAAATAGAAGGTGAATGCAATGAATGAAGACAGAAACACAATAAACTTACAGCTGCTGCCTGCATGGGAGGATACTGAGGCATGTAGCCTCCCTGGACACCAGGGTTTGGAGCAATATACTGTTAGATGAGAAAAATGACAATTTCACAAAATTATTGGATAGTATATCACAAATAGTCCGGCCTGAAACACAGCTCAACTATATTTATACAGCACATTAAACACAACGAAATAAATCTGCTTTACAGCACAGGGAGAAATTCATAGTTTTGGGACAACTATTGAGAAAAGCCTCGTCCTGGATCTAAAGAATCTCAGGTCACTGGTGCTGCAGTATTTTAATACTGTTGCAGCGGTGAAATGTTTGTGAGATGTGAATGTAACTTCTTACACATGTAGCACAAGTTGTTCACAATAATCTAGTCGGAAGAATTAATCGGAAAATAATTAAAAACTGGAGCCCTTTAATCATCAGATTATAGAAAATAAATGTCAGTCTCACTTAAATCACAAAAACAGAAGTATTTTGTTGACCAGTAAACCAGCTAATGCTAATTTATTTGACCCAACTAACTATGTACAAGACCTTTAACTTTTGGTTAAATTCTGCTTCACGTGAGGCTCCACACTGTAGTTGTTTTTCATCTTATATTTATAGGTTTAAACAAAACGTCAACAGAAAATCTTTCTTATACATTAAGAATGATTTTTTTTTTTTTTTTTTTTTTTTTTTGCTCAGCAGCATCAATATTACACTTTAATGTTCTTTAAAAATGGAAAATCAAACAGAAAATTAAGATTTCAGTTTGCTAATTTACAGACGTCTGTGCAAAATGTCTATATTAAAGATGTCTCAGGCGTGTTCTCAAGTTTATGGCTATTCATTGTCATACTGCAGAATAAACTAAGACTCTGTCATAATATTGGTAAATGTATTTAATTTAGTTTTGGTATACAGATTTAATTTGATCACTGCAGTGTGATGGAGGACATCCCACAGTTCCACTCACCGCTCCAGTGTTTCCCAACGACAGCTGGCCCATCTGCTGACTAATCATGGCTGTGGGGTGCAGTGACATGGAGGGATCCACAGAGGGAGACATCACAGCAGCCTGCGGTACAAGGCAGTTAAAATTTTTTACCTCGTGTCACATGAGAAGAGTTTTACAAACTAAATAAAGTCATTGGGATAAAGCAGAAGTACCACATAGGGCAGCAGCCACAGTGGAAGGCTGTGATGGTGAGATGTAGCACGTCACTGTCTAAAACAGCACAGAGCAGAAAGCTCAGTTGAGAAGCTTGACAATAGCACTAACACTGTTACTACACTGTGACACTGTATTATTTAGAGGTAACAAGAAAGTACTCCGTGTATTCTGAAGTAAAAAAAATTGTGTTTTGTGTTTTAGGCCCCCTAAATTTGTTTTTAAATGTGTCGCGTTGCCAGCTCTACTCGGTCTTCAGATGGAGCATATTCCTTTAAACATGATGCCTTTGGGGAATAGACCATTTCCTAACTAAAAGTGGGGGAGGGGGCAGATCAGCAGAGACACTTGTTCCACTGGAAACCATCTGTTGGAAGAGTCAAAGAGTCACAAGACTGTCTCTGCTTCAGGCATTTCCTGCTGGATCCAGAGAGACAGAGGAGGGGGGGGGGGTGAGGGGAGGCAGCAGCAGCAGTGGCTGAATGTCTCTTTAGTTGTTCCATTTCTCTTTCATGCACAGTCCAACACACATATACACACTCGTAATGTGTAAACACACTGGCTGTTAACCAGAACTTGTCTCAGCTCGGTGATTTTTTTTTCTCCTACAGAATGTTTGGGGAAGTTTTGTTGTTGGATTGACTGCGTCAGCAGCACAGGCTGATTAAAGTAACACTCAAAGCTTTTTGCTGTAGCGGCACCACACACCCATTTCCTGTACACAGAATGGGAGGTGGTGTGTAGTGCTGCTGTTCCCTTACCGGGTGTTGCATGATGTATGGTTGATGTGCCACCCAAGAATGACTCTGTACCTAATGGGGGAGGGGGGATGAGACAAGGAGGGACAGGCAGATGAAGAGACAAAGTTATTGGTGCGTCTTGAGTGAATAAATCACAAATTATGGCTTCAACAGCCTGCTGAAAGATCGTGGTCAGCCATGACAGCCCAAAAATATTCAAAGCCTTCAGCTTTTATGGGCAAGTTTGCTTCCCTCGCTCTTGACATGATAGTATGGAGCTTAATGGCCTCTGTTCTGAGGGTAAGACTGTCTGATCAGGAGTTCAATAAACTTCCTATTCCACCTCCCAACACTATCTCCGGTTTAGCAAAGGTCATTTGCTGCCTTTCTAACAACCTGGGTGAGATCCTGCCTCCTCCCCCTCCTGAGCTGCTCATTGGTTTTCCAGCATTTCTAGGAAACTGGCAGAAGGTTATTCTGGTAGTCTTTTATGACCATGTTCCACACGCTGTTTTTTTAGGTCTTCTTGGCCTAAGTTTGTTAACCAAGTCCTGGACGACTGATCTGGTGGCCACCAGAGGGCTCTTGGCCTGATGACCTTTGACTGTAGGTCTTTGTAACCACTTCTATAACACACAAGGAAACAGGCATGATGTGCCAGGTTAAGAGCAGAGAAGTTGCAGGTTTTGAGCTGCAACTTACTGCAGATAACAACAATATATACTGAAAGTGTGTTAAAACTCTCCCTTTCTCCTTTCAATGTATGGTTTGGATGGTTGCTTGATGCAGTATGACTGTAGTCCGCATATGTGTAGCTAAAAAGAGTGTTCTGAATCATTGACAGTGCTCTATAATCTTACTTGGAGACTTAAGTGTGCATGAATAGGACCCAGAGGGAAGTACCTGAGCGGAACCATCTCCCTCATGTGATAGAAAAGATTAACCTTTGTTAGACGCTGCTGTTAGGTCTGAATTGGTGAAAAAAAAAACTCCTCGTTCAAACAAAACAATGCTTGTACTGTAAGTGATCACAGTTCTTAAGTTGGCAGGTAAGTGATTAACTTCGCAATTTTTTTAATCAAAAGTAAAGACATTTTTCTTCGACAAACATGAGGAGAATTTGTGATCTTATTACCAAATCCTCACATGATGGGAATATCTTGCAGACAAACATGTTGTGGATTTATCAGGGAGCCATCTGGAAGAGGACTGTTCAAAACAACTATCATGTGTTGCAACCCTGCTCAACAAAACTGTACAGATTCATCTCTCCGGTGTAATTAGATTTCAAGCGACATAACTTGTCAGTGGTGATTCTGCTGCACAGAAAGTAATGAATCAAAACTTAAGAGGGAGATATTAAGAAATAATGAGAAGGAACCCACTTCAGCCTGACTCAGAGAAGATGACTGTACCTGCTGAAACGAGGAGGTTTTTTTGACAACTTTGCTCCCGTGAACTACTAAACTGATTATCAGATTACATGATCTCTAGTTGGCCAAGCTGTTCACACGCAGAGAAATTCAAATAATATTCCACTGCCACATGGAGCTGCTGAAGTGTGAGGTAGCCCAGCGAGGCTTTAACACCTATTCTTACAGATACAGCACCTGTGAAACCCACACACAACCAAAAATACACCCTAACCCACATAAACACTCTATAACCTCGGATCTAACACAGATGGAAACAGAGAGCGATGATTTAAATTCAGTTCTGACTGTTGGATATGTTTATCTTAGCCCATTAAAGGGGCCCTCCTGCAGTACCTGGTAGGCAGAGACTGGAGACATGTAGGGAGACATTGTAGGCTGCACAGTCATTATCCTGTTGGACACTGGATACGGAGAAGGATAGTACCTGGGAAACCGAAAATATTTAGAAATATGAGGCAAGCTGAAAGTTAAATGGTGTCATGAGCTGCTGTAATCAGAATGAAACGTACCCATTCTGTATGGCTGCTGAGGAGGGGTCATAGGTGAGAGTCATTGCACCCTAAAGTGAGGAAACGGACAGTAATGTGGGATTACATATTTGTATCCTAATACTGCACCATTAGAATTGAAAAAAAACCCAGTAATGATCGGTGCATATGAACATGATCAATATATCAGTTGTGATGAGGTTATGTGAGAGTATTTTTTGTGTTTGAAACAGGTGTTTTTGGGGTGTGTCTATTTGATTGACAGGTCTGTGGTGCAATAGTTGGGCATGACATCACTTTGTCCAGTTTCCAATTAGATCAAGTCAGATCCACCACTCGCTCCTTCCCAGTTATTCCAAAAAAATTCACTACCGGCTCTAAACTGCTCCGAACCAGCAAGATGGCGCCATCTTTGCCAAAATCCGAACTCGAGGCTTCATAATGGCCATTCACAAAACCACTAGGTGATGTCACTGTTGGTTGCCGTTTGGTTTGAAATATCACCTTTTCATTTTCTTTCGGCTATGTGACTCAGACATATCTTAGCATCAGATTTTTATGTGTTAAATTTTGTCTCAAAATCCTGGAAAGAAATGCATGATGGACCATTTATATTCAAATGTACACTGATTTCTCCAGAATTACACAGTAAATATTTGTTTTGTGTGCTTGATACAATGATAAAAAAAAACTCACACAAGGAAGCACAGTGGGGGCAAAAGGTTAGAGTGCATGTCAGAGAGATACTTACTAGTCTGAGATCTCCTGTCTGTCCGTTGGGAACAAATCCACTGTGAGCGTGTTTCTTCCTTTGACTGTCAGCAAACTTACACAGCAAGGGCTGAGAGGGAGCTGAGGGCAAAGCACAAAACAGACATATTAACAGTCGCTCAGATATTAATCATCACCACCTCCACAGTTTTCATCGGAAGGAAACGATGAAATTACATAAAGGTGAAATTCTTTCCTACCCAGAGCACCAGAAGCTATCTTGATGAATTTCCCATTGAAGTGGGAGATGACTGCGTTACACTGCTCTGTTGTGTCCATCCTGACAAGGGAGAAAATGAAACAACTGTGACTCATCAAACCACAAACAGACGATCTACAGCAGACTTTTCTTTAACACAGAGTGGTATTGTTAGGCATGACTTGAATGGCTCTGGGCCCCCTTTTTTTTTTTTTATAGAAAAATGTAACATTTTAGTGATGCTTGACATTCTGTATAGTTATAACAGACAACCGAAGTAGTCTAAAACAGTTGGCAAATACATTATAACAAAAGTTTCAGCAAGAAAATGAATTTGAAGATCATGGATGAGCCAAAGAAGTAAAAAAAAAAAAAAAAAAAAAAAAAAAAAGTCAACACAAACAAAGCCTCTATGTCTCTTGAGTGTGATGATCAGATTTACACTGTTTGCTATTAAAAACCGACTGACAGTAGTGTAAATACAGACGGAAGTCCTGTACAGACAACAGGATGTAACTGACTCCATGTAATAAGTTTGAGTAGAACATAGTCTGGGTTGCTCTAAATTATAATAAAACTCAACCTCCAGTAATTTATTGTTATAATATATCAAAAATATTCTTCAACAGTCAAGTATTTGCTGCTAATCTTATTTTTAATTCTAGATTGCCTGTTTAGAGCCAATTTATAATTAACATTGATGATTGTGCTCTAACAATAATCAATGTTAATGTATAATGCTATACACTTAATAGCATTATTTAAGTGATATTTTGGTGTTTATTTATCATCATAAGTTTGTTTATTCTGCATCTACTTTAAAAATGATTCAGCAGAGAATAAACGAATACTCCTTCTGTCAATCTTCTGTGACTGACCTGGCGAAGCCCACGCCTCGGCTGTTGCCGCTGTAGTCTCGGAGGATCCGCGTGGATACGACCTGACCGAAGGGCTGCAGCATGTTCTCCAACTCTTTCTCATCCACGGACAGAGGCAAGTTGGAAATGTACAGATTTGTGGGGTCCTGCTCCTGCTGCTGCTCACGTGAAAGAAGATGAGAAAGAAAAGGTATATTGAAGCCCATGTGCTTTTTTTTTTTTTTTTTTTTTTTTTGTATATTTGGGATGTGGCCCATGACTTGAAAGAGCTACATTCCAAAATAGTTAAAAAAAAAAAAAACATTTTTTTATAAAAGCATTGCTGTGGTATTTCTTCACTGATAGTGGGACAAAATATATTTTACTCCGTGTTTGTGCAGGTTAGGTTTGAACTCTGCTAAACTATGGTTAAGAGTCAAAGGGACATTTATTTGAACAAACATTATTAAGCTCTCCTGTACACACACACACACACACACACACACACACACACACACACACACACAACTTCATCTGCACTGTGCAGCAGCTCAGCGCCTCTACGGTCTTCCCTAGAAACAGCAGGAGAGCAGCGTAGCCTAGCTACCACAACACGCAGACTGTGTGCTGCCATGTTTGTTCCAAACAGAGCAGCTACAAGCAGGTCTCCCGAGAGCAAACCTTCATCAACGAACTCTCACCCGTGAATTTAAGCACAGCAACACAGGCCATTGGGGAAAAGGGAAAGGACTGAAAGAAATTTGATGATGCAGACAATTTCCGCTGTCCGCTACGAGCCACACAGATGTGATTAGGAAATGTCCTGTTTGTCATCTAAAAATATTTTTGAAATATTAAAAAAAAAAAACTGGTGGGCTTTACTTACAATTGGTCACAGAGGATCAAGAATAGCTCAAAGCAGTAGTGCTGTTGTTGCAGTGCTTTGGTGCAGATATGCCTACATCAGTATGCATGAATGGTAACTGCTTACACCCAGTGACATAGTAATAATGGTGGTAAAAGTATTTACAATCTATATAGTCCAGGCTAACTGGGGTGGTATAATAGTGTGTGAGCTGGTGGTCCTGTGTGTAACGCATCACACTGACTGACAGGTTATTTGGCAGAGGGAGACGTGACATCTGGTTTCTACAGTGAAAGTAAATGGGGTCACGGGAAGAACAGCTTGTCAGCTGAGGTCATGTGACCAGTCTAATGTCATTCTCCTTAGCACACACCGGAGAGAGGCATGCATGCATCACAGAAGCACAGCCCCAAAGAGATGTTCACAAGCATGACAAATATGCACACACAGACGCTCACACATGCCTGCACCAAACTCACCTTGGCCATCTGGGCCTGTATGCCGCTGGTTTTCAGAGCATGTACTGCTTTTAAAGCAGCCGCTGGGCTGTCAAAGTCCACAAAGCCGTAACCTGGAGTTTGTAGGACAGTATTCATATCAGAGGGCATGAAATAATAAGAACATCCACCTTTGTACATTTTCTATTGTTGCTATTACTGAGGTATATATTGATTAAATATAAAAATATATTGTCATGTTTTCAGGAATATGCAAATTTAGTGCATATTCCTGAAAACATGACAATATATTTTTATATTTTCAGTCATTATACACAATCACAAATGTTAAAGAATCTGATAGTCACTTTCTACCTCAGTTAGATGAGAGGGTCAAAACCACTCTCATGTTAGTGCAGTCAATATGTTTGACTAAACACGGGCAACAGAGGGATACAACTGCTTGAAAGTTTTTGAATCCTTTACAATCTTTTATATTTCTGTAAAAATATGACATAAAACATCATCAGATTTGCACACAAATCTTTCAAGTAGATACAGATAAGCCAATTAAACAAATGAGATAAACATATTATGCTTGGTCATTTATTTATTGAAGAACATGATGATCCAATGTGTAATATTGGATTATTTCAATCTACTTTTGTGCATATCTGATGAATTTTTTTTTTTTTTTTTTAGGTCCTATTTATGCAGAAAGATAGAAAATTCTAGAGGGTTCACAAACTTTGAAGCACCAGTGTAAACAAAAACATCCTCACTAATCACCATATTATATCCCTTTTATTTAGTCAGAGCAAAACCTCTGGCTGGCTTCAATGACTTCCTGGAGTCTTGAAGTCAAAATGGTGAACTATTCCTTTAAGAACTTAACCTATGTCTGACACATTTTATGACAACATACACATACTTTGCATGCCTTGTCCCCATCTTCCAAAGCATCCATGGTGTTTGTGCTTTTTGAACATGTTTTCCCATTATACAGCCACTTACTGTTTTCCATGTATTTCCATAAAGGTGAGGAAATTTGTTCGTGGAGACTCTACACATGCTTGCATTGGGCAATCCATCATAATCTGCTTTTGTTTTTGCCAAATTGATGTTATCATGGCATTGAAATGCAGTGAAGACTTTGCAAATCAATCTGCACTTCCAGCTGCGATACCATGCCGCAGCAGAAATTTGACTGCTGACATTCACGGTGATAAATTACCAACTCAAGCAAGTATCCAGTCGCCACGAATTGATTTTCATACACTATGGAAATAAAGGGAAACCGGGAGGTGCCTGGCAGGTGTGGGAATCCAACATGGTATATTTGGAGTTGTCATGTGGAGTCACATAAAGCAAACTGTGTCTTTAACTGTTTTACTAAAATATCTCAGGTGACTCACTATTGTGTTTTCAAGTACACTTTTTTTGTGTCATTGTACAGCACTGAACAATGACAGCAGGTACTGCGAGTCAATGACCTCACTGACCTTTACACTTGTTGGTGGTCTTGTCCAGGATCGCCTTTGCAGACTGAATCTTTCCATACCTGGGTGCACAACAAAATGGAGATTATTGACAAAGAACTCTCTTTGAAAACAAAAGGTAAGACTGATGATAGTCTACTTATTGCATCAGACTTCTCATTATTGTAATTGAAAATTCTGCGTGTCCAATTCCACAGAAAATGTGGTGAGAAACCCTTCATTCGTCCTCACTGTGAGCACAAACAGAAAAGAACAATTTATGAAAACAACTGGTCGTTATCATGGTGACTGGAAATTTTAGATGCACATACAATACTTTGCTACTCTCCCCTATGTGTTTCTAAACACTTTGAACCTAATTCAAATGTTTCAGGGTTTGCTTTATTTCTGACTTCACACTCAAGTCGAGTGATGACAGAAGTTGTGAGTTGCTCTCCGAGCGTGTGCGTGCGCGCACACACACACACACACACACACACACACACCATACAGACTGAATGCCTAGCTTACATCACTATTCAAACCTTGTTGCTATGAAAAGCGCTTTCATTTCTGCTTTGTGCTGGCAAACACCATTGGGAACACGAACAAAACACAAGCAAACAGGACACAAACAGCTGCTGCTGCTGCTGGTTACATGGGTGAATGCCTCTCTCCATAAGCTTGTGATTCATAGGAAAGGGACAAGACACAACTCCACTAATTATGCCTTCCACCACACTAACCACTCAGACTGGAGCTTATGGTATCAACATGTATCAAACATGTTCACGAGACTGCTTTACATGACTGTTTTTGCTCTTACTAGAAAACCATAATTTTAAGTTTACTTCACAGACCAAAGTTAAGCTAAGACTTCTCCATGCGTGTCTGTTTATAGAGGTATGGTGGGTGGAACATTTTATGTTGTCAGTGTACACTGGTTAAACCAGTATGCAATTTTAAATGCCAACATTTTAGTTTTAGTGCAAAAACATCAGTCAGTCAGTTTTTATTATTCATTATCTATATACCCAGTTAAATGCAATTTATGTATTACATTTTTTTCAAATTCTTATTAAAGAGGAAATCAGAGACTAAAATCTGTTAAAAAAAAAAAAACTTTGTTGAAATCCTGAATTTTTTCATTCTTAAGGTTTAAAAGTTTAAAAACAAATGATTTGCCAATTTTGGGAAATGCATTTTATATTTTCATGGCAAGAGTTTAAGGTACAATTTGTACAATCTTTTAAATTTTAACTAAAATTTAAACAAAATGTAAAATAATAATGTTATGTCAAATATGTGTACGCTTTGAGAATCTATAGTGGTCACAAAACGTGCAAAGAACGTGATGGGGCCTTCTCTGGGCCGGTGTTTGGTTTGTCCCATCTGGGCTACTGTAGAATTATGGCAGCGCAGCATGGCATGCTGTCGAAGAGGACCTGCTCCCTTTGTAGATATTAATGGCTCACTCTAAGGTAACGAAAACACAACGATTCTTAGTTTCAGGTGATTATACCGTAATGAAAAATAAAAATGAATATTATAAACCAACTGCCAACAGATCCTCCTAAATCCTACACACTGAACCCTTAAATCTTACATATTGTACTTTTTCAAGAGGCTACCACCTGATTAGCTTAGCTTTACACAGATGTGGAAAAAAAGGGGAGGGGGGGACAGCTAGCCTGTCCAAAGATAACAAAATATGAAAAATATTGCCGGCCCTTATTAATATTACAAAAACTGTAGGTGTAAAAATGGCATTGTTTGACATGGGTTAGCTGTTTCCACTTGTTTCCAGTCTTTGTGCAATGCTAAGCTAACCATTTGTGGCTTTAAATTTTAGCCTACAGATGTGATTGTGCGTCGCATAACTATTGTCAAGAAAGCGAATTAGTGTATTTCCCAAAATATAGGCTAGAAGAAAGGAAGAATTTTTTTTTTTTTACCAAAAACATGTCCTAATAATTACACTAATTTAAGTGTGTTAATAAAATTTCACAGGAGTTTTACAGGCAGACAGTTTTTCTGTATTTTTGATGAGAGACCTTCATCAAATCAGTCTGGAATGACATTTTGTTTTTTTACACCCACCATTTCAGAAAACAAATACATCTGTGACAATGAACTGGTGTTCACACACATGACCATACTTGTACTGTTCATACGGTATATGTGCGTGTACTCACTGGTGACAGAGCTTGACCAGGTCCAGGTCTGTAGTGGCGGGAGGCAGGCCGCGGATGTAAAGGTTAGTTTTGCTGAGCTGCTCCAGGCCTGTGCTGCTGCAGTTGCTGCTGCTGCTGGGACTGGACGGAGTCATGGGGTAGGACTGTGCACAGGAAACCCACTGTTAGAAGTGTACGGGAGCTAAATAATCTAAATTAAACCCAGGTCAACAGTGATCACGAGAGCAATTTAATCTGTGTGAAACAGAGATGCAAAAACGCAGACGAGGAAAAGAAAATCTGACTTTACCATTTCAGGCTACATTAAAAACCACTTCTTTCTTAGGATGATAAGTGATGGCCATCAGTGATCTGATGCAATCAGTTTCCTACTTTGTCACCTGACACAACAACAGCACTGAACTTAAGTGCAACGTTGATGTACTTTACACTTGAACTCCATGATATTTCAGAGGGAAATATGGTGCTTTTTACTCCACTACATTTATATGGCACTCATATCCACTTAACAGATAAAGATTTTACATGACAAACATATATGAGCTTAATTAACTACCCAGTAGTATATAATAGTACCAAAAATGTGCTATGCATTCACAAATTACATTAATTATATCGAGGGATAAATTATTATCTGAGAGGAGCGTTTGTGCATTATCAATACAATTTATGTACTTCTACTTAACACCTTGAAATCCTTTTAACCGTAATTGAATATCATTGGACTATAGTATTTCTACTTTTTTTTTTAAAGGATTGGAATATTTTTTCGACCACTGTTTGGGTTTTTGGTGACAGAAAGCTTTGACCTTTAAGGTCCTGGATGCTGTAAAAAGATAATTCTGCCCACCACACAGCATATTAAAACATATTTATTCTAGGTGGGCCTTTGTGAATCACAGTGTGATTAAAACTGTGCTCATCACTTCTTACATCCTGCTGAAGTGTTAATAAGTAACCGACAGTTTTCTTCATACTTGTGAGCCAAACCGCACCACACTGCCCCGCAAAGCATTTCCTTCCCCTTACTCATTCATTAAAATCGCTCCCAGCCACCCCAAACGCTCTCCAGATCAGATCAAAGGCAAAGCATGGCAGAATCACACCATCTGTCCATAACCAAAGGACAATTCACTTCAAGAGCCCAAGATATGCACACAACTATATCCATGGCCAACAAAAAAAAAAAAGAAAAGAAAAACATCGAGCTATTCTTCCAGTCACGTGATGGTTAAAAGCTCATATTTTTCTTTTACAGATAAAGAATTGATTGCCGTGGCAGGAACATCTGTTAGGTCTGTTGTCAGGCTGAGGCCTTACATTTTTTGTTGGTATTCAATTACAATGGTAACTGTCTTTTTAGGGATCATCAAGGGTTCACATCTTCATTTGAGGACAGCTATTTCACAGAGGCATTTTAGCAGATTAAACACCTACACTGCAAACCCAATCTTTCCTGCAGGTATTCCTACGAGGTTTGGTTTTAGATTCCTGCCCTCAAAGTCATATACAGTCCCTTCTGATGAATAAATATTGCAGCTTATATATGCTTCTGGCTGAAAACTGACCGCTCAGTCCATTTCATCCATCACACAGGGCTTACATTTCCATCACTAGAGGTTAAAATAACCGCTGCCTCTCATCTCTGCGCCTGTTTTTTTTTTTTTTTTTTTTTTTCCTATTCCCATCTCATATGTGATAGGAAAGCAGAGGGGCACGGCCTTCAATTACCGGTCTGTTCACCTGAGAGGTCAAAATGAAGAATGCAGGCGGCACGGTTCAGTCCAGCACACTGACATACACTACATTACAGCCCTTTCTCTCTGTGTGGCTCTCGATTCACCCAGAATGCATTAACCTATGAAAATGGACTACAATTACCGTCATACATATTGACCAGAGTTGGCGAGCGACTGGGAAAACAAGGTTATACAGACACAATGATTAAAGTATCGGTTGTAGAGCTATAGATCGGGTCAGCGGCCGGTTTTTAGCCTATCAGATGATCAGATTCTCGTTTGACGAGTGCTGGGAGCTATAGGTCTATATTTTTTAATATAATTGAATTCATTTGGTATTTAAAAAGACGTGAAAAATGCATATATTCCATAGGAAATCAAGAAGGGCTTCCCAATGTCATGTGAGGCTGCTATTACTCAGCCTGTTTATTCAAACGCTAAGCTCAAGTGTGAGCACACAAAAAAAAAAAAAAAAAAAAAAAAAAAAAAAAAGTAGGCAGAAAAAAAACACCAAACATTATGTGTGTTTTTGGCCTACCTGTTTACGATTGGCTGTCTTCAGCGGGTTGCCTGTGTTTGCAAAGATCATCCTGGAGGTTACGGATGTATTTTAGTTCCCAAAAGAAAAGAGAATCGCGACGATGAGCCACTGTAGAGACGGAATCCGAGCGGTGGAGGGAGCCTAGAAAATAGCCAGTCGCTTTATAACATCCGCATGCTGATCGGGCCGGTTATAACAGTAGAAAAAAGCCTCGGTCCTGCATAGGTATACTGACACATCTATACAGTCAGATAGATGCACACCAGGCGATGGACCAACCCTCCGGTCCGGTTCATTGATCTACGACGTCCTGCTGCAGACCGCTCGGCAGTCCCACCTACTACAGACCAAACCATCTCCGCCTCTGCAGGGTGTTTGACATCAAATAAACTGCGTGGCCGCTTCGGTAAAACTCGCACCGGCGGTTAGTTTTTGGCGACAAAGGCGCGCCGAGGCGTCTGGGGTGTGTGGTTCAATTTATAATCGGATACAACGTGCTTTTGGGTTTGATTTGCAGGCGCACAATCGGTTAGACTGAACGCTCGCCGCCTTTCATGTTGTTGTCGTCCGCACATACCAAGCATTCTTCACCCCCACCTCCTCCAACCACACACACACACACACACACACGCTCACACACACACCCTCTTCCTCTTCATACCCTTCCCCCCATCCAACATACTACATGTCAGAGAATCAGGATGCAATGTAATATAAGCAGCGGCTGGCCTGGACAGGAGGTCACACTCTCCCTGTAAACCCAACTGTGGGAGAGATTGGATTCATAACCAAGAACAGAGAGCGAAGATTTGGGAACAAGGCGTAAAATAATCCCCTTTATTTAAATCTTTAATAGCCAAGTAGGCTATTGAAGATTTCCAGAAATGCTTCCTCTAGGCGCCATAATTGTATGCAGATCATGGGGAAATATAGGTTTGATGTATAGGACAAACAGAATATTGACCCCCTTGCAAATCAAACTATTAATATTTTCACATTTGAGTGCATTTACAAGATTGATTTGCTTCTGTGCTGTTTGTAAAAGTGTAAGCTAAGCATTTTCACATATGGCACAAAAAACTCAGGCTGCTGAATGATGCGAAAGAGGAACTTTCTTCTGTTCACGGTTTCCAGTGCTTTTAAAGATGAAATGCTTTGTTATTTATGCTTTAAATATGCTTTTCTACTTATTTGATCTTCTGCTGTGGACAGGAATTTAAGGGTTAATTTGAAAAAGTTAGATTTTACAGAACTCATTAATCAATAAACCATTATTAGATATACAAAAGTCTAAAGAATGCAAACAATTAGCATTACAGGGACATAAACTCATCATCTGGTTCTAAAATCCTGGATTTTGGCCCAGATGATGCATTTGTGTGTAAATATCTTTAATTTCTCAAACCAAGGAACTTCACTTGACTTGGAAGATTACGACACAATATTACAAACCTCATTTGGTCACTCTACAAGCATTACGTGCAGACAAATTTTATTTTAAATTTCAGTAGAGATCACAAGCTATAGCAAATGCACCACAATGCATTGCCTTTACTTTGTCAGAAATGTGATGCACATGTCCTCTAAAATGCATTTAAATGTTGAGTTTTATTATTGCACTTGGTGCAAACACCTTAGAGCTTTAGGTTCAATTCAATGTAGAACTAAAACAAGCTGGCACATAAATAGTACGTAATGCTATCACGTGTTTCTGTCAGTAAAATATACCGTTTTATAACCTTCTGTGTTAAAAGTGTTTGAACTACATCTATTTGCAAACTGCCTTTACCATCATCCATTGAAAAAACACAAGAAAAAAGACATAATTCAGTGTGATGTGCTACAGTCCTCTGGTTTTTAATTTAGTGGACATTACCTCATGAGGAAAAGTGTTGAAGTGTTGTTGCCTTTGTTTCGCTGTGAAGAGATAACAGGAAATGAAGAGAACTAAAGGGAATGATGTTTAACAAAGCCAGTTATAATCAGACAGATAAAAGGTTCACATTGACTTATGCAGCAGGGAAACTACACAGGCACATATGTGGCCCTAAAGGTGTTGGGCCTAACTACACATTTGCCTTTCACTTTTATCTAATTACATTCATCTTATATTCACACACAAACACTTTAAGGCTCAAAGCTGTACTTGCCACCAGCAGCTATACTGCTGCAGGTCCTGTTGGAGATTTATAAAGTGACGCTAAATCCAAATCCCATCAGGGTGCACGGAAGCTCTTAAAGCATCAAATTTCTCCCCCTTATTTCCTCTGCTGGTATGGATTAAGGTTTCACGCTGGTTTCGTATTACAAGCTACTTCTGATGTGCCTTGAAAAGTCCAATCATTCCTATCTGAATAATCAGTTGCAGCAGTTTTTGAAGAGATGGTTTCCTGTGCTTGTTGATATCTGGTTAGGTAATTATTGATTAACATACTTATTCTGTCAGATGCGACAGTGACAGATGAGGTTTCATACAGGACTGAAATGTAAATGAACTATCTTTCACAAATCAAGGCTGTGTATGTACAGTATCTATTTCCATTGTATTTTTAACATGATCTGCTTCAAATGAATCAAATATCCAATCATGAGTGGATGTGAATTCAATGAGATAACCCGGTCAGCAATAATGATTCGGCAAGCAGTGAACTCTGTCTTCTGAGAAATGATGACAGATTGTTTCCTGTATTGTACTGACTCTGATCAAGTTATTGCTTACATAAGATCCTTTAATGGTGAACAAACACCTCACAAGTATTGCTATTGGAGACTGGATTCAAACGATGGTAGCAAGTAATAACTCAACATAGATTAGATAAACCCACAAGAAACCGACTTTTGAGAATTTTCTTATATATACCATACTAATGTAGGGTAACTCTGGATCTCAAAGGTCAGAGAAACGAATTCAGCCCATCATAAGGAAGCACATCCTGGTTAAGACTGCTAAGTGTATTGGATTGTGTTGAGGTAGCATGGGGTCTTTGGGGTTTAAAGAGGGAGGGACTGAGGAATGTGGATGATTATCTGCTCCGTCCACATTCACCGGAGAGCCAGGGAATTAGAAATTCCCCTTGGTGACCAGCTTGCCAGCTGACCTGTTTGGCATTATAGGGTGGCCAGTAATGCTGCTCGGTGCGATTGTACGAGTTGTTCTGCAGAACTAGCAGCTGTCTGGCCAGAAAACATGAAACTAAACAGAGAGGCTTTTTCACAAGCCCAGTGATGGTGTGGTCTGGCTCAGAGTTCGCAGCTCCTCAGGGAATAATAAAATGCTTGCATGTTGAAATATGAGAAACCATACAAACATCACAGCAGCTTTCATTCCTTTCAGTATTAAAATAAAGACGCTTCTTATGACCCTGCTGCAAGTGCTAGAGGGAAGGTGTTTGGTACTTTGCTTCATGCAATTCAATTTAAAGCTAACGCCTTAAAATATAGACTTAAATATCAATTGATAAGAATCTCAAAATACATATATGAACATGGGAGCGAATTATTATTCTTAGAAATATAAAATAATATTTAGAAATTGAGGAAGCGTCTGGTATTCTTTTTTTTTTGGTTGTCTATATAAGAAGACCTAAATATTAAAGAGTTTAATCAGCAATAGAGGAATCGGTCATGTAGCTACAACTAGGCAAATATTATATACGAGGTGTGGACATATTATTATTATTATTATTATTATTATTTCGAATTTTATTAGTTGTGGTGGTGGTCGTAATAAACTTCAACACGCTGCAGTAGCTCATTAGTATGAAATGTAATGACTGTGGCTCTTCCTAGTGTTTCGTTTTTGCAATTACCAAAAAAAAAAAACAAAAAAAAAAAACGGGCGACAATAAACTACGTCATCAGTGCGACGGAAGCAGTTTGTTTTTTCTCCCTTAACAGAAGACCGATTCTGGCTGATTCATTGCAGCGAGTTGATTTTTGGTTTCGACGACACTCAGAAAAACAAAACGTTCACCTGAACACACGAACTGTCTGACAAGCAGGTACGTTTGGAGATGCAGCCTCGACGCAGCCGGCGGTTTTCATTCAACGCGACATCCGCGTAAATTAAGCGGTTTTGCTCCGTTTTCTCGGGTCGAGACGGGAAAGTCAGCTAAAGTTAGCACGAGCGAGTTAGCGTTAGCATCGCGCTAGCGGTGTTGACAAAAAGCGAAATGAGTTTTTAAAGATCGCAGACGCCGGAATTTAAGCGTTTGTTGTCACTGGTAGACGTTAACTAAACACTTGAGCTAATAATCACAAGGCGGGCGCGTTTTTATCTGGTATTAAACACCGCGTTGAACCTGACGTGACTTAGGGTGAATTAGCAAACTGAAGCTAACCAACGTTAGCCGTGTGGTGTTGTCTTCGGCGACTGAGATAATGTTGTTTTAAACTTAATTATGACTACGTCACGGTTTGATTTCACGTTATCTAACTACTTGTTAAAGTGGGACGTAAGTAAATGTCATTCATGTGATTGAATTGGAGCTAAATTGCTGAAATTGGACTAAAATTGGGAATTTGTGAAGAAATATTTGGACTTAATAGTTTTTAGGAGATAAAACAACGTAACTCAATATTTACACTCGCGGTTGTCGTCATGATGGTTTTGTCAGCCAGAGATTAATGGAAAGTTTCTGGCTGTTTGTGAACAGATCTCGACATGGACCGGCTGCTGAGGCTCGGAGGAGGGATGCCAGGACTTGGCCAGGTAACACAAAAAAAAAACAAGATGATTCACCGAGAAAGGACATCGGTGTCATCGGGGTAACGCGGAGGAAACCGTGTCTGATGTCTGAACTTTTGCTTTGACTTCTCAGGGCCCCCCAACAGATGCACCTGCTGTGGACACAGCGGAGCAGGTGTACATCTCCTCTCTGGCCCTGCTCAAGGTAATCACACTTTATCAGCGCTAAATATATGATCCTTTTTAAAATAATACTTTTCTGACTTCTCACGGTGTCACTAGATATAATCAAAATAGCATTTTTGTGACTTCTCGTGCTTTTTTTTTTGTTGCCTTTCATCAGATGCTGAAGCACGGGCGCGCTGGTGTACCAATGGAGGTCATGGGATTAATGCTGGGAGAATTTGTGGATGACTACACAGTGCGAGTGATTGATGTGTTTGCCATGCCCCAGTCAGGAACAGTATGTATTAGACCCAGCTTATTTTTCCTTAGTGATGTGCCATAGAAAAGACCTTACATGGATGCCTGTAACATCATTTGCAAAGCATTGACTTGCCTTTATGATATGTTGTTGGAAAATAAACGGCTTGTTTGTATGTTTATGTCAATGGTTTTACTGAGTCTGAGACGCGATATTTTGGTTTTGATCTTCATCATAAAATGATGATTTTGTGCCTCACAGGGAGTGAGCGTTGAAGCGGTGGACCCTGTGTTCCAGGCCAAGATGTTGGACATGCTGAAGCAGACCGGCAGGTAAAACTCCAAAATGTATCTACAGTCAGACTTTAAAAAAAAATCCTGTGGTTAGATTTTGTCGATACAAATTTTTTTTTTTTTTTTTTAAATGGCATTTTCACCAACTTCTATTTTAATTCATGCCGGAGTAGTTTTACAGGAAGTCTCCATGAAATCACCAGTTGAAACTCAATGTTTTCCCTATGTTTTATGTTCCTCCTCCAAAAAAACTCCCATTTGCCGTTTCCACTGGTGCTGCTCATTAGACCAGAGATGGTTGTGGGGTGGTACCACAGTCACCCCGGCTTTGGCTGTTGGTTGTCTGGAGTGGACATCAACACACAGCAGAGCTTTGAGGCCCTGTCAGAGCGAGCTGTTGCAGTGGTGGTTGATCCCATTCAGAGCGTCAAAGGAAAGGTAGGGACGTGTGGCCACTGCAAAAGAAGCTCATAAATCAGTGGTTCTTGTTTTTAAAAGCCACGTTGTTGAATTAAAAACGATGTGGTTTCATGTTCTACCACTGTTGTCTCCAGGTTGTTATTGATGCCTTCAGATTGATCAATGCCAACATGATGGTGTTGGGTCATGAACCAAGGCAAACCACATCCAACCTGGGTCATCTGAACAAGCCTTCAATCCAGGTAACACATTGTACCCCTTCATTCAATGTGGATTTTTTTTTTTAAATCCCTTAACAGACGGTAGAGAGGTGGTAGAGTAGTAATACCCCGTATTTATGAACCATCTGTGTTCAGTAATTTCTCCCCCAGTTTCTCCATGAAGTTGAGTGAATTTTCCGTCTTAACTTTTGGAGCCATGAGTGGTCAGTGAACATCACATCAGAGACTTCTTGATATGAAGGAAAAAAATAGCAGAATTCAGTTCTATTCATAGTGTCAAATCATAATTACATCTCAGGGCATTTTACATAGTTAGTGGGGAGGAAAAATCGCCCTTTTAATAGGGGGAAAAAAAAACCTTCAACAGAGCCAAACTCGGGGGAGGGTGACTGTCTGCCTGGAGCGGTTCTGGTGAGAGGAGAGAAATGGTGGAGAGGGTGGAGGCGGGGCAGGAACAGCTGTTTATGCCAACACAGACTAGACTCAATATCCAACCATTGTAATGTGATTTAATCTTGTTCCTGTCAAAGATCCAAAGTGGAGTAATATGAAATCTAAATTTGGGGGATTTTTTTTTTTTCTCCGTTTGTTGACATTTTCTGTTCAACACAAAGAGGCTGTGTGTGTTTTTATTTCACGTACTGACCTTTAGGTTTCTTGTGTTTTCAGGCTCTGATTCATGGACTTAACAGACATTACTACTCCATTACCATCAATTACAGGAAAAATGAGCTGGAACAAAAGGTTTGAGTCATACACCTTTCAAAGACTTGCTTTCATTGCTAATTTTTAATAGAGCACAATAAAGATGACTTTTTTTGATTCTTCAGATGCTGTTGAACCTGCATAAGAAGAGCTGGATGGAGGGTCTGACTCTGCAGGACTACAGTGAGCACTGCAAGCTCAATGAGACTATCGTCAAAGAAATGCTGGAGCTGGCCAAGAACTACAATAAGGTACAACTTTTAGACTTCATTCTGCAATCTGTTTTATTAATAGATTTTGGAAAACACAAACTCTTTAAAACCTGAAATGACCTTTTAAAACGTGACAAAATGAAACGTTTCCAGTGTGTATTAATTTATAATTGCAGTGATTAAAAGTGAATAGCACAGATTTAAAATGTTATTGTTCACTTTAGTGGCCTTTTATAATGAGGACCTTTGACCTTTTAAACTGATAACTGATAATACAGAGATTTTAGCACAGTGTTGTCTATCCCGCAACTTTGCATCAGTTACCTTCTGCTCTGTGGATGTGCATGACTTCACCCTCACATTTGTTGATACTCATTGATTCCCATATCTGGGGTCTCGTACTAATTCTCTTGATAAACTGGTGCGAGCGAGTGTTGTCTCGCCCTTCAACAACATTCTTGGGGTCTTGCACGATCATAAAAACGATGTAGTATTTTCTCAGCAATGCAAACTACAAAAAGTGCTGCACTCATACAAATAAGCAGAGCATGGATTTTTGACCGGTGCTCCCCCTCACTACTGAGACACTGTCGTGTTTCCACCTCAGGCTGTTGAAGAGGAAGACAAAATGACCCCTGAGCAACTGGCAATCAAGAACGTTGGAAAACAGGTAACAAAAATTCAGATTACATTTTTTTTTTTTTTTTAACGCAAGATCCATGCTTGTGAATGGTGTCGATAGAGTTAAAGAGTGAAATGACAGAGAAGCGCTAAGTATTAGAGTCGGAGTGCAGACTGACATGTCGGTACAAGCAGGGAATTTACAGAACAGGTCACTTTAATGTTTCCTGTCTGTAACTGAAGTTTGTTCAAAGCAGAAAATTGTCAAAACAGATTATTTACTTTGAAAGTCTATCAAAACTTTCATCTCCTTGTTGATGCTTCCCCCCCCCGTCTTTAATTTTCTGTCCTTCTTGTAGGATCCCAAGAGGCACTTGGAGGAGCACGTAGATGTTTTAATGACATCCAACATTGTTCAGTGCCTAGCTGCCATGTTGGATACTGTAGTTTTCCAGTGACGGCCCTGTGTGTATAACTGTTAATATTACAACCCTTGTTTTCTTTTATATAAAATAAAATGTATGTATGAAATGAGTGCGTGTGACTGGCTTGTGTTGGACAGCATCGTTGGTACCTTATTTTACTATACTTTGAGTCATAGTGTTTTATTTCTGTATTTTTAGGGCCCGAGCACCAATGGTGCGAGAGCCCTTTTGTTATTCAAGCGATTATTATTATTCTCTGTAAACAACTGCATTTTTGGAGGCTTCATCATACTCAAAAACTTGTGAAAAATCTTATTTTAGTGCAGTTGCGAGTGGGCGTGGCCAAATGGCTCACTAGCGCCCCCTAAAGAGATACCCCGGTGGCTACATTTACCTCCAGGCACAAAATTCGGTGGACATGTGTATCACACCTCGACATACAAAAAAGTTACATTGCACCATTGCGTCAACGCAACAGGAATTCCGCCATTTTGAATTTAGTTGCCATTTTGGCAAGTCACACATGTTGATCTTTAATGAACTCCTACAGATTTTGTCCGACTGACTTCAAATTTAGTCTGCACTCTTAACATGTTTCGAATTAAAAGTTATCAAAAGAATTAGTTTTCGTAGATCGGTGTGCCTGTTGCGTGGCAGCCAAAAAGTGACTTTTGGGTCACTTTTTGCTATAGTATCACTTTGTTTTCATAATTTGGACGACATGCTACAGTGTGATTTTTAAAAAAATTTTTTTTTTTAAAGTCATGTTAAAGGGGCACCTTGAACTCCTAGATGAGAGGTATTGGTGCAAACCACTACACCACCAATCTTCCTAGGAGAAAGCTTGTATTGTGACAAATCGTTATCTCACTGTAACCTATAACTCCACCGTCCACAAATATTCATTCAAATGCGACCAAAATTGCCGCAGACATTCTTTGGATAGTAGATATACGTGTTTTCAAGGGGGTCTGCAGGGATATTAAATATCTTCCTGTAATGTGTAGTGTATGCAAAACTTTTTACATGTAGTCATACTAATACCACACCAAAGGTCAACAACAATACAAAACTCAAACAAAAATATCCCCCAAAAGAGACTTTTTTTTTTTTTTTTTTTTTTCTCCAGATTTCAGACATGATATGCATGTGTATGACAGTGGTGCAGTGGTTAGAGCAGTTGCCTCACTGTAAGACGTAACTTGAGGCATGACTTTTTTTAAAAATATTTTGGACGACCGTATGACTTTTTTGTCACGTTTCAGATTTTTTCTGGAAAGCTCTGAGTGAACTCCATGAAACACTTTCTCCTGCCACAACTTGTTCTTCGGCATCGAAGATAGTCCTATGATGCTGCTTCAGAGCGGAAACGACCTCTTGAGGGTTCGATTCCCCGCTCAAGGAAATCCACACAGTTCAAGGAGGCCAAGTGCCCCTGACACAGTTCATGGAGGGCAATCCCCCCTAAAGGTGAGCCACACATGGTTGTGGGTTTGTATTGTACATGCAGTCATACTAAAACCAAAGGTCAACAACAATACAAAACTAAAAGTCAATAACAAAAAAAAAATTATTTGAACATAATTATGACTTTTTTTCATATTTCGGATGACATAGTATGACACAGTGGTTAGAGCAGTTGCCTCACAGTGAGAAGTAATTAGGTTTGATCCCCACTTGAGGCATGCATGTCAGCTCAGAAAAAGGTCATACTCCAAAAAGTGATAAAAAAAAATTCATACTGTATGTCATCCAAACTATTAAAAAAAAAGTCATACTATAGCATGTCGTCCAAAAAGTGACCCAAAAGTCATTTTTGTATATAGTATATATATAACCAGGGCGATGCGGCTAAGTTTGATGTTTCGCCGTGACACAGGAAGTTGATGTTTAAGGTCAAACGATGCTCTAAACCTCATGAAACTTGCGTCAGGTACCAACTTACCTGAGTTTTTGAAGATATTAAAGCCGCCAAAAAAAGGCAATTTTTTTTTTAAAGAATAATAAGGAACAAGATCGAGACAAAAATTTAAAATGCAAGGGGGAATATGCGGAGCTGCAAGTTGGGGAGCCGGCAGCCCCGACCCGCTGGATCCCTGACGTGCAGCGTGCGAGGGCCCGCATAACACTGCTTGCAGTTTTAATCTACCTGTATTTCTCCTTTGTCACTATTTTAGCCAAATATTATATTACATAGATTGTATCTAGTAATTTTCTGTTTACCGGCACACTTCCACAACACTCAACAAGTGGAGAACTACCTTATTTTGTCTGGAAATAAAATAAAATGTTGGGCAATTTATGTAAAGATCGATTATTGAGATGTGTCAGCCCCTCAGTATATTAATGTAATAACCATTCTAACCACTATGTGGTGCAAGAGTTACAAATTACAGGGAAAAACTAGAAGCTCAGATCAAGATGGAGTACATTAAATCATAGATTTAGATGAAAAAAATAAAGCTCCGGTTGTTTCAGTCGAAGGTTTCACTTGAGTAATTCATACAATATATCAGCTGAGTTATTTTTCCATATTTTAAACACATTTGTTTTGAATTGTTTGACAGTTCAGTGAAGTTTGAGGGAATAGTTGGCAAGACCAACTTCAACTGCAAGTCACATTAATTCCTTTACTGTGTCCTGTCGAAACTGTTGATGCTCCACCATGAAACAACTCGTGTTGACGCCCTCCTCTTCCTTTGCTGACTGTCTGAAAATTAGGATTCCTTCTCCTTTTTCCCTCACAAATGTTAGCATAAGGTCAGTTTTAAGGGGAAAATATGAGTAATTATGACTTTCCTCTATTTAAAAAGAGGTTGATCAGCAAGTCTGGTCTTCATGCTGAAGTTTGCATGTGTAATGGACAGTTGACGTTCATTTGTGAGTCATCTGCTTTGAGGACATGAGAGAGGAACTGCACAGATTACAGTTTTTGTAGAAAGGAAGAACAGGTATAAAATATTAAGTAGTTAATATAATGATATACTTAGATCTGGTGCTTGGTCTGAACAGAAGATGCTGCACAAACAGTATAGTTTTCAAATTTCCTTATTGAACATATCCTGATTGAAAAAGACACCTCATTTGACGCCAGCACCCCGATGAGCATGTAAATTAGTCCTATAGCTGATCCGACAGTGTTTTGTTGTGAGGGGATTCATGTTCTCACAGTGGAAATGCAGCCTAACAGCCAATATCCCTCTTAGTATATTACAGTTTGAAGAAAAAAGTTTCCAAAATGGCTCCACAGGATCTCAGCCAGAGATGCAGCATGTTGACTCCAATGATGGCAGTGAACATGGAGCATATGGTCCTTCTCCACCGCATGCAGTATATACTAACTAGACAGATAGTTATGACAGGCGTGGCCTCCTGCCATTATATATCAACCTCATGGGGCTTCAGGTTACATCATTTTTGTTCCTGAACAAAATCTCTGCAACCCTCAAAGGAGGAAATTGGCTTTCTCCTCGAGCATGCTCTGAAAAATGGGAACATTTAGGACTGTGAAATTAAACACCTTCCCTGAGGCCATCTGGGGATTAGAAAGCGAGCCGCACTATAATCCATAAGGTAAAGTCATAAATGAAAGTTGAGACCTAATTAAAAAGAAAAAAAGACGAAATTCCAAGATACACTGCATGTATACTGCAGCTGTCTGATTTGTACAGATGTATCAACATTGCATTGTTCTCAAGTGCAGACAGAAGTGCAATGCAACTTATTTTGCAGGACTATTAGGATGATTTCCAATGCATATTTTAAAATAAATCCATTAGATACTTCTATAAAATACTGAGTGGAATATAAAGTTAATAATAGATAATGACAACATTAAATCTTGTCAGTATGTACAGTACAGTATGAAACTGTTGTATTAGAACAGATGTCTTGTATTCAAAATTGTCCTTAATTTCTGTACAAGTATGATCGGTAACATTTACGTAACCCTCCGCTCATCTTACAGGTTTCCTTCTCTTTTCCTCATATAGGTCATGCCCTCACATTAACATGTGGATAAACTGATTGGAAATGTCTGTTCTGAATTTCTATAAGCCACAACAACTGTGTCTGACCCGCATGCTTTTTATGTTCTGAGGCTTGAGGTTGACAGTTTTGGAATTTATTCAGACATTTTTACTGGATGAATTGCTGTGACATTTATGAAGTTTATAAATCAATGGAGTGAATGGTTCACTGGTGGTGAAATATCTCCACATCTACCTGAGGGATTGCCACCAGATTAGATGTGGTGCAGATGTTCAACGTTCCCAGATGATGAAACTGAATGATTCAGATGATTTTTACTTTAGTGCCACCACGAGGCTCACATGTTTGGTTTTGAAAGACATTTTTCAACAAACAATGGAAATACTGACATCATATATTTTTTTTGTGCGTTCAGTTCCCCCCTCCCACATGTAAAGCTAATGAGAACTCTCGTTGTCGGCCATACCTCGGAATTTAAGTGCTGATGTCCTTTCTGTGAAGGTAGATAAAAGCTAAATTAAAACATGACTCATGAAAGTAGTGATTGCAGACAAATCATCATTTATGGATTTGTTGGTTTTGGTCACAGACTTGAGAATTCTCCTTATGAAGCCTCTTTATTGTGTCACATAAACATTTCATTACAAATCAGGCCTTTGGGGTTGTGAGTCAAAAACCCTTGCTTGAAAGTTGAATTAGATGTAATGGGAGGGATCTACACTTGACCACACAATTCCCCTGTTCCTGCAAACACCCGACAGGAGAGGACTGTGGGTTCAGCTACATGGAGGTTAATTTAAAAAGACAGAAGTTCACAGTGCATGTTTTTACCTCTAAAAACTAGGAAGCTCTGAAAAGCTAAAGCTTGTCTGTATGTTTTTGTGCTGAGTCTGTGTCATTTTCATTGTGTATTTAAAGTGCTGAATCATGGTACAGTGTTTTCATTTTAGCCAGCTGATATAACGAAGGCATTCTCAGACATGGTGTGACATATCCTATTGGAAATGTCAGATGTCTCACTGAGATTGCACACTCGAATAAAACCAGTCCTGCATAAAAGCCATATGCAGCAGTGGTGACAACACAATGTTATCTTTTAGCGGCTGCGATAAGAGACCCAGGGGGGTGGGGGGTCCCCAGAAAACTTCAGTGCGGTGAAGTTCTGAAGCAGCATTTTTTGTTCTCTTTCTCCCTCTTTCTGAAGATAAGATAAGCTGTCGTCTTCTGAGACGATTGCTGCCGCTATATGGTTGAGTGTACATTTATTGCCCGCTGATCCTTTGGGTTTTTGCAGGAGACTGACGTAAACTTTGATTGTGGTCAAACAGGTCTCCTCCACCTGTCTAAAATCTACTGACATTTTCTCCTCCTCATTGCGCTGAAAAGAAAACAACTTGTGTAATTTTCCTTCCCTATTTTTTACATGACCGTTTTCCTCCCAGCTTTACTCTCGTGGCAAACCACTTCTAAGCAGATGAGTTAGAGGAGAGGCTGCGAGGCTGTAAACAAGGCACGGGCTTTAATAGACCCTGGTGCTTTTTGGTGTGGTTTAAGAAGACAGATCACTCCCATGAGGCCACGGCCAGGCACACAGCACTCTGCCCCACCTCAGAGGAGGGGAGCCAGAGGATGACAGGGTGAAGGCTTTTTAAGTGCGTGTTCTCGCAGATGAACAGATTAGAGTCTCATAAAATGTGATCAATCATGGTATACAAATTCAGATAAGCCAATTTGTGATTTTGTGAGCAGTTTAACTGTTTTTGTTGCAGAGTGTTAAGAAATGAGTTGAGGAGGAATGGTATGCTTTCAAGTACAAAATGAGAAACTTTGCTCGTTGAGCTCATATTTTACCTTGGAAACAGCTGCTGACAAAACAATAACATATGATGATTCATTTATTACATGATCTGGAAGTTCTGGTTGTGTCACATGATCTTCACATTTTTTTTTTTTGATTTTATACACTTTATTGATCCCCGAGGGGAAATTTCTTCACATGGCATTGTTAGCGGCTCTGAAGATGTTTGCTCAGTTGGTCTACGACTTTGGTAGCTTCATATTACCAGGGTGTAGACCTAAGTTTGAAACGGTTGGAGCAGCCTTTAATCAATTGGCAATGACCACCAAATGCCGTATGTTGTGTGCTGGAACTCACCAAGCTGTAAACATCAGGGACCCTCCCTTTATGTAATCAGAGTGCAATGTCGGTAAATTCTGTTGCTGGATTTGCAGAGTCTTCATTTGCTGGCGTATCTACAAATGTGTGTGTCACTTCATCTAGCTGTACTGCCACCGCCATTGTTGGAAATGCATTCAGAAACAAACCCTTGCTGCCATCACAGTTAGCCACCCCCACCGGTCGCTGATTGGTCCGCCCCTTCAAACCGGCTGAGCCAACCCTTTTATGCGAACACTTTTTCCAGACTACTCTGTGAGCAATAGGTGGGCCGAGTTAGATTCCAGTTTTGGTCCAGAGTGATTTGATGGATTGCCATGAAATTTTGCACAAACATCCATTTGTAGAGGATAAACCCAGTAACTTTAGATACCCTCCTGACTTTTTATTCATTGCCACAAGCAGGTCAAATTATTCACTTATGCTGCAAAATATTGAACCAGCTACTTCATTGGTAAATTGGTGGTAGACAAATTGGTGGTTCCCAGATAATAATAATAATAATAATAATAATAATAATAATAATAATAATAATAACCAGATGAAAACACATCCATGCAATTCTCAGAAGACATGATTTATGAATACTTACCTGCATGCCAAAGTAATGACATCCCCATCAGGCTCAGCTGTACTTTGTGTTTTGGTGTAATTAGCAAATGTCTGCATGTTAATCTGAGCTGGTGAACACAGGGAACATTATATTTAAAGTCAGTGTGTTGACACTGTCATTGTGAGCATGTTAGTATGCTGACATTACGATTTAGAACAAAGTGTTGCTGTGCGTTAGTGCGACCCCACAGAGCTAGCATTGCTGTTAAACCAACAACGATGAGAGGACCTTAAAGTGAGTGCTCAGAAAAACATGGACAGTTGAGCCTTACATCTTCATGACAAATGACAAACTCTGCCTGGTGATGAATATCATGATATGTGATCAAAAACCCCAGACCAGCTAATAAATGGATCTTCAGCTAAGAGCGTGACCTTCTCGCTTTGTTCTGCACACTGATATGGAAGGAAGCTGTCTATATATGAACTATACATGTAAGAAAGTGGGAGTATTTCTGCCTGTTTATTGTTGTACATATGTGTGAATTTTGCCACGTGTTTATGGTATGCTCTGCACATCTGGAGGAGCATCTCTTTGGAGTGATAAACATTCCCCTATCAGCAGATCTGCTTTTACACAGTCTCTACAGAACACTTTCTCCATCCCAGCTGTATTTCACTTTTCTTCGCTTGCCATTAAATGTGTCCAAGCAGTGTTGATGTGTTAATGCGTGGACATTTAAGCGTAATGCAACCTGTCAGACAGCTGTGTTATATCAGCTTAGCGTCTGACTCTGTTTTTGTGCACCCTGCCCTATCAGTCAAAGTGCCCTTAACCTGCTAAGATCTTCACTTTCTCAGCACATCTGCCCAGCCAAGAAATAAACAGATACGCACTCTCCAATCCCTCAGCTTAGTTCAGCTCCGTGCAGGTCATACCTGCAGTATTTCCTGGCAAACACTCATATATACAACACTTGATTAGTGGTGCCTGCTACTGTTGGAGGGGATATGATATCTGGGATATAAGGAATGTGGACTAAGTTAGCATAAAACTCTGAATCAGAGAGCAGACAAAAGATTTGGATCATAGTTTGAACAATCAGTAGTCGTCTAGAGTCACAGCCTGCCAGCCTCATTTAACAAAGTGCAAATAGAAGCATAAATGAATGGCAAACGTGGAAAACTAGTAATGCTGCCTCTCGGAATACTTGCTCATAAGGACTGAAAGTAAACAAATTATTTTACTGGAGCTCTGCTACTGGGCAGAACATTTTATGAAATGAATTGGACAAAATGAGAAGGAAATAGAGGTTGTACTGGAAAGTTATATGAAAAGTGTAATAAGAAAAGATAATTGAAAAAGTTTGCATCTAAGCTAAAACACAGCTTGTTTAAATGGAAATTCAACACGTGTTGATGAATAAAATTAGGGTTCATATGACATTTTTTTATAGTTTTATTTATTTGATTGCCATTTTAGTGCAAAAAGTTTTGAACAAGCAACAGTTTTTCTTGCATGATAAAATTCAGACTGGATTCCGAAAAAGCTGAATCAAATGCAAGTTCTTCTTAAATCTTTCTTTGTGATGCATTCGGGATTACTGATATATAAACGCCATTAAACATGTGAGCATTGAATTGTCATGTTTTGTGAACTCGGTTCTTTGCTATTTCTTCGTTTATGTTGCCATTATTTTTCTTTTCTTTTTAGAGCCCTTGTTTCCGTCCTATCTCTTTGTTTCCAGTTGTTCCAGACTTGTTTACTTTAAAGAATTAATGAAGTGATTGTAAATTGTGCTTTACAGATGTTAGTTATTGCAGCGTGCGGATGGGGAACGCTTTGTCCTCTGGGTCATGTCAAACTGTGTTAATCTGTTGATCCCTGGGAAAAGGAAACACTGACGAAGACCATTTGTTTTCAGGCATGTGCAAAAGAGCTCCGGTTCTGCAGGAAGGCTGGTGGTCAAAATTCAAACTCACACAGGGAGTTTGCCGACCCACCATTTCTTATAATTACATGAAGTCATTTCTCCCCATGTTTGCCCTCTTTGTCTGTGTTATGTAATGAAGCCATATGCTTCCAATCCACGGGGGGAGAGGCAGGAGCAAATAAGCACAAGAATTTACCGGAGACTCTTATCTTCCAAAGCAGATAAACAAATCAGAGAACGACTCACCCCCACCTGGGTGTTTGTTTAAAGGTGACTCTTGATATATTGAATAGACAAATGATGGAAAGATTAGATAATGTTGGTGAACAAATATACAAAGATCATCCGGAGCTGTCTGGAACATGTAGTTTAACCACCGGCGATGATTCAGTCTTTAATGTTTGTATCATGATGCAAGAATTTTGGAAAGCAGAGAAGATTTTATAGGACAGACTAACACAATTTGTCTCCCTGGATTTATGATTTGCTGCTTTGCTTTGTTTGTGTGTTCGTGTTTGTCCTTGGATGGGTCTCCATGATTGTTTTTAATGTAATGACAGTAACACTGTGCCGTGGATGTTACTCGTTGCCCGGGACGAGATTTCCAGTCTTCTCTGTAATGTTACTCAGTGGTCTCGGAATGATGATGTCACTGTCCGCAGAGTTTCCACCACAGCAGAGGGCCTGCGGAGATGAAGCGAGTGGGTGTGTGTGAGTTTTGTACGTGCAGTCAGACCGGCTGCGTTTGCACAGGGAAGAGGGTCGTTCTGAGAACAACCACAAAAGAGAGGTTCTGTTTTCACTGGTCTGGTCTTCAGGGACTCACTGTCTGGCTCGGTGTTATTTAAGTCAATAATCAACTCTAACATACTCCTGGATGTGTGCACACACTGGACATAAAGAGCAAACCGCCACTATGTTTACTCTTCCTCCTTTAGTTTATGATGAGAAATTGAAAAATTCCATGCATGAAGGACTGTATATTATTACCCGATTCAGAAGTTGCTCTTGACAATTTAAGTTAACTTTGGGGAAGATGAAATATGTGGAAAAATATTGGTGGGAAGTCTGCATCTTTCCTGTAATGAAGTGAATCTCAAATTTCAGTAAAGGAGAATTTATGAGCTCTTATGTTTCTGCCAAGTAATGATGTTATGGAGTCTGACTTGCTGGGTGACACATTTGAAGATGACAAATGTAAGATGTCTTAGCATAACATTTTGATGGAACGATTTGGAGATCCTCAGCTGAAATAGAGAAAACAGTGAAGGAAAAAGTTAAACAGCACTCATCAATTAAATATCATCTTGACACTGCTGTGGGTAAGTATGGTCTCACAGAGCTTCTGGTGTCTGTAATTAGACAGATTAAACACTAATGATATGCTATGTCTTTTTACAGTGGGAAGAAGTACCATAGTACATTAACTCAAGTACTGTACTGAGGTGTAATTTAAGGTACTTGTACTTTATTTGAGTATTTTCCTTTTATGCTACTTTCTTCTTCCACTCCACTCCATTTCTAGCCATGTTGTCCTTTCTACTTCACTGCATTTATTTGACAGCTTTAGTTATTTTTCAGATGAAGATTTGACACAGTGGATGATATAACAAGCTTTTAAAACTCAACATAGTTTTGGGATTACATCGGTGGTTTCCAACCTTTTCAGTTTCTGACTTAATTTCAATAAATGCTCAAATGATCCAATATTTTACCAAAGATTAAAGATAAGAGAAAAAGTCTAAAAACTGAAAACAGATTTGTGGATCTGAACTTGTTTCTTAATTCCTCATAATCATAATACTCATAAGCAGGTACAACATTAATATGCTGCTTTACACACTGATGCCCCAGTAATGATTAATTAAGTTATATATAATAATATATCACTCATAGAGACAAAACCAGTGCCTTCATTTTTATACTTTATTTTGCTGCTAATACTTTTACTTGAGTTGGATTTTCTTGCACAAATTTTAACTGGAGTATTTCTACATGGCTATATTGTTACTTGAGTAATGTTTTGAAAAACTCTTCCATCATTGACTTTCTCTGATTTGTAACTTCAATCATTAATTTCCCAACTGCTTTCAGTAAAAACTTCACGTCAACTCTTCACATGTCTTCAACCTTTATTGGAAGTGTATTTAGCATGTTGCAGTACATGTACAGTACTGGCAAGTGATTACATCTAAAATGGGAAAGTAATGGATAGATTTATTGGTTAAGGTAAAAAAATAAAATAAAATGAAAGACCTCTTTAAAAAGTCCTTTATCTTAATAAATTCCACATTCGTTTGCTTAACAGTTATTTGTGCACACAATTGCAACTTCAGATATTTTTCAACTAAAATCTATAACTAAAATATGTAAAACAAAAAAAGTTTAAATTCTTATTTTCATGTATTTGTCCCGGCTTATTAGGCAATATAACTTCTCCTCAGTGACCTCAGAAACCTCCAGACTTCCTTTTTCTCTATAATAAACCCCCCACTGACCAAAGCATCTCCACAACAAACTCAAACTTTTGCAACGGCAGACGTCATATTTCGATTGCATTGTATATGATTCAGAAAGAATTCATATCTGCAATGCCTAGTTCAACTATACTTCACCAGATATACTGTATCCACATAAATATCAGGAAAGAGTCTGTTTTACATACAGCACGTATTGAGAGGTGGTTGATCTCTGATATATTATTTGCTGTACCTGTATTTGCACTTCACACCTCCTGTTGTGTCACGGTTTCCAGTCAGTCAGACAAACAGCAGATCACATAAACCTCTGGAACGTGTGAAGATGTTCCAACTTTTCACCTTTAAATAAGTCACTGGCTTCTGGTCTGTCTGATGTCATCTACTGCGTTCCTCCAGGGGCGATGGAGTGGTGTAATTATAGGAGGTTAGATCGCATCAAACGTGCACAAACACACACATGCATGTACATACACAATGTGATGATGTCATGCTTCATTCCCAAGAGCTTCTCTCATCATCTATGTAACGGTCTTTAAAGCTGTGAGATGAGACAGAGCACCCTGCGTTGACAGATTGTATTTTGTCTGAGAAATAATTTCAAAGTCAGCCGAGGTGGATGTAAGGCAAGGGTCAGATCTTTTTATGAAGGTTTGATTGAGCCTTCATACAAATACAAATTTTGATTTCAGCTTCGCCGTTGTCCTCTCGCTCGTTTCATTTTCCTGTAAGCCCTGCATACTGTAGATCTGAAATTTCAGTTACTGGCACAATTTAGGAATAAAGTAGTAAGTCATGCACCAAACTTCTCTGGCTTTATTGCAAGATGATTTTGTTTCCAAGCGTGTGGGTGTGTTTACTAGGCTTGTAAGTGCACTTTTAGTGGTAAACTGTAATCGTGTGCCTAACAGGGAGAGCTATGGGAAACTCCTTTCCAATTCATTCTTAATGTTTTCTCCATGCAGGAAGGATTCTGCTGGGAAATAATGTAATAAGACCTGTCAGGGTGCCCATCCACAGACTGTGAGTCACTCTCACAGCTTGGTTATGATTTTGTCGTGCTGCATCGCCATACAAGTGAGTCATATCCAACCTGGAGTATTGTTAGAGCCACTGCCAAACGAGCCCTGCAGTTTATTATTACAGTAGGCTTTATTCATCTATCAGGCTGAGAAATCAAAGATTCTCTCCAGTAAACCGTTAACGGTCACATTCAAGTACATGCTGCAGGCTCAACATGTTGCGGTTCGAGTGTTTGGCTCTCTGTGCCACAGTCAGTAAAACATTCTGGCATTTCCCTCAAAAAACAGCACTGTGGCAAATGGTCTGAGGACGGCTGTACTCAGTTTCCCATGGAGCCAAATGGAGGGAAGTATTCAGAGTCAGACCAAAAAAGGTAGTGAAGAGGAAAGAGGAATGTGGGGGATGGTGAGAAGGATAGAAAAAACAAAGGATAATACATGATAAGGTGGAATGATATCCTCGCCTCCGTTAAATTACTCTTTGATGATAAAGCTGTAATGTAATTGATTCCACTTTCCCTTTGATGAAACAGTGATCGTTGCCTATTAGTCGGAAAGAGTAATTTAAAGCAGGGAAGATTTCTCATGCGTTAACACATATATCCAGCCCAGTATTCCCATGGCGATTATATTTATTTAGAAAAATTTTGCACCTCATACTTTATATCCAGTGCCAATTTTCATTGTTTATGTAGTAAGAGGTGAATACAAATGTAGCCAGGCAGAAAGTCAGGGTTGGAGGTTGGGCCTCTATGTGCCTGCAGCAGAGGAGTTTGGACTATCAAAGATTTGCAATTAATAGGCATCTTTTAATGAGCTCTTATTACAATCTTTCCCCGTCCTTAAACAAGTGTTTTAGTTTCCTAAGGCTAGCCACATCTAAAACACAGTATGGTACAGTTAAACACATCTAAGCTGTAATTGACATAGGACTTCTTTTACTTTAACAACGCTGCAGATGTCATTCTCAATTACTACAGAAAGAAAGACTTTTACAAACATTGGGAATTGAATTTAAAGAAATGAACATAATCAAGCATTTCTGTGTAACATCCCAATACTAATAATATTCAAATCAGTACAGGTCTGTCTTTGCAGGAGAAATCATACTTTACAGGCCCAACATCATCATAATCCTACCAATGCTGAAGAAATGCCATTATAGCCCTCCTGTTAGCCACTGGTAGAATCAGTGTGTGGGTGTGAACTGTGACCCAAGCTTCACTCAGCAACTCCAGCAGACTGCTCATCCACAGCTGCTCTGCCCCCACCTCCTGTTCTGTCTCTGAATCAAGCCTCGCCTGCCCCGCTGGGTTCATCCTGGCACAGCTGATATAGAAGCCAGCGTATTTCAAGCAGTGGTGTTGAAACAGAACACTAACACAAGTGTGTCTGCAAAATCCGAGCCAGTGACGGGAGAATTTGTTGCTGGAAGGATCACACTGAAGTACTTCAATTCTGGTGTCATTTACAAGATCCTTGGGCGACCACATGCAAAATAAAAATGTGGCTCAAACAAACGTTCTCGTACTTTTCAGAGTTTGTTTGCTGAGGTGTCTCAGTATTTCTGTGCATGTGCATGTTTGTGGAGGTGTCTGACCTTGTGTGTGTGTGTGTATGTGTGTGTGTGTGTGTGTTGAGGGGATGTAGTGGTCTGAACACTTTCATTTCGCCGTCACACCAGACTTTTCAGTGCACCTCCTCATATTCAAGCTTTTCGACTTCAGGAGCAAGTGACACTGTCCTGCAGTTGAATCTGAAATGACAGATTGTTTTCTTTCTGTTGATCATTCATTCCCACCACATCCCACTATTTGTTGTTATGCAGTGGAGCTTGTCATGCAGTTCCCAAAACAGGCTGACTTCACCTGGGATGAGGAAGGTAGACCCACTGCTTCTTCATATGGCCCCAGGTGAGCTATCCATGTTGTCTAGACAGGAATGAGTGAGTAATGGTGATGCTTGCAGCAAGGTACACAGTTAACGATATTTCCCATCACGGGTTAGGAAAGTGCGTCTGCATCATCAGGGTCCATCGACAGAAAATATTTGATATTCTGTGAAAGGTGCGGCGGAATTACCTGTTTGTATACGGCTGGTTGTCAGACTTTGATACTTTTATGCCGACCAAATTGCTTCGCTGCTATCTCCTATGGATAAGCGCCTCGCCATTTGGTACCAAAATTTGATACCTAGACTACATCCACACTAGCATGTTTAAGTTTTAAAATGCATATTTTTGCTACATTTACGCAGGAGTAATGCTGGCATTCGAGGGGTTTAGTCGTGAGAACACTGCTGCTAAGCAACAGCCATAAGGATGGTGTCTAGAAGTCATGGAGGCTAACAGTTCAGCAAATTAGCAATTGGGTAATGTAATGCAGGAAATGCAAAGACTTAATGACAGGTGGTGAAGATGAGGCCGTTGAAACGTCAACGTTTTCCTCAGACGTATTTTTAAATGAAGAAAAATTTAATTTAACTCTGTATGACTTAAATAACAATATATTAGCTTAACCTCCAACAAAAATTGAACTTCTATAGCCTCAGCCATTTCCATACACATTGGCAAACACTCGGGTAAAAATTTCAAGTTCTGACGTCGTGAGTAACAGGGTGTTCATTTGGACTCTTTTCTATATATACTAATCATGACCCAATGTGAACACAGCATTAATCTTATCAGCTTGCCAATGTAGCATTTACCAAAAATAAAGACTCTACTTGGACGGCAAGCCTACATAGAAAAAAACACTTGGTTTTAACTCACCGAAATCTTACATTAGGTACACCCTCCCCCTCTAAACTGCATGAAAAGAAAAGGTTTGTACCGTAATGTGTAATGTAATATTCTTCTTTTTTTTTTTTAAATGAATTTTATAAAATTTATCAAAAAAGAAAATGAGAAAAACACACTGCAGAGATACGAGACTCAAATAATTGTTTTCACTTGCTGCTAGGGTCTCGCAGACCTTTGTTTGGCTTCCCTGGGATCAGTGCTGAAAGCCTGCTTTACGTAGTCGATGTCATCAGGAAGTTTTAGGAGGCAGGCAGGAGTGCTGGAATGCTCTGACCTGCTGTACGTTATGGACCAGCCGGCCCTCTGTGATCACGAGAAAATAACCTGTGTCTCATAAAACACATAGCGAAACAGAAAATAATGGAAACTGCTCACTCATTAAGGCTGTTTTAAAAGTGAAACATGCAGGGCAATAATCCAAATTTTCTCAGCACAATGGAATTAATCCATTTTATTCCTCAACAACATCTTTGTGCTTTCTTGTTTGTCTTTTGTCTATACGAGCAGCTTATTTGAATCTTGTTGTTGTAGACACTTCTCAAAAAAGGCCACCGAAAGGTTTGCCAACTCACAGCACTTCTTTGTCTGCTTTCTCCACGAGCTTTTGAGGACAACCTGCTCAGTAAAAGATGACGAGGCAGGCAGGTTGTGGCGAGAGGGTCATACACACACTAACGCACATCACAGACACACACTAACAGTGTAACTGGTCAGGGCTGAGTGATTCTCTACCTCGCTGGCTTTGGAGCTGACTGTAAGTCTGTTGGAAATGTGCCCTGTCTGTGTGAATATCATCACCTTTCCACTGGCGGCGGAATAAGGAACTCATTAGTGCGATGAACTGTAGCCTCTGTTTTATAAAACAATCTGTCTTAGTTGGCGTGACAACAGGAAAAGGGACAGACGCTTTCACATGGGTCCCAAATTCTGTGCATGTCTGCAAAGCTCATTTTGCAACACTAACAAAGTGGCTATTTTTTTCATTTGGCTGGTAAACAAGATGCAGACTTGTTTCCTCCACTTTTGCCATTGGCCTTGAGTCTGGTGGAATTAACCCTACGGGATAAGGGCAGCTTGTCCAAACTGGTGACAGTGTATGTGAGGGCGCAGGTTAAAGAGGCACACGCCGTGCACTTCCACCCAGACCACCACAAACACACAGACACGCTGCAGGGCTGGAAACACACGTGTGTTACCCTGTAAGGGTCACGCTTATTTACACCTGATGTCATGGCGTAAAAACACAGACGAGGTTTCCACATCCTTGACTGAAAGAGCAGAGTCACGAAAGACTGCCATCCTGGAAATGGCTGCAGAGCTAACGTCAGGTTTGACAGGTGGAGGTATAAACTGTGACTGACTTGAGGAAACAGCTGTCTGGAGAGGGGGAGGGAGGAGTTCAGCATTCATGTAGCTTAGCTAGGGAGGGCTGCTCCTGGATCAGCATGGACTCTCAAAAAAGGTCAGGAAGGTGGGACTTCCTCATTTTCCAGCAGTGAACAAAGTTCCCTTTGAGGTCAGGGTTGCTCCTCATTACTTGATGTCAAACTTGAAGTAGCCAAAGTCCAGTATTTATATTTTAACAGTGAATCACTTGACTGCCTGTATGTAAAGCCTGTTGGTTATTATGACAAACCCACAGAAAAAGCTCACTGCAGCTTCATGGATCATTTTTAGCATCTTTCAGCACATTGTTTGTTTTTTTATCATTGGTGTCCGTTCTGTCTGCAATATACAGCTGTTTTTAGTAAAACATTTTTTTTTATTTAAACCTTCTATCTACCTAACCTACATGCTTTTTTGTCTGTGGATGGTATCTGGGACCTGCTACTATTTTATTATCGCCTCTGTCGGGGCTCCAAGTGAGCTGAGTCAATATTAAAAGGTGACGTGAAAACACTGCAGACCACCAGCTTCCACAGTGCGACGGACTCTCTCTCTGTAGAGGTGCAGACTCGCAGCAGTGTACGTGCTCTCCATCCTTAACTGGACACTTTGTTCCAGGTAGATTCATGTTTCTTCCAAAATTCGAAAGTTTTGCACCCAGTAAGTGTTAAACAACGCCGGTCTTGTTTCAACTCCGATAAATGTTACCGCAAGCCCCGCCCACCTGAAAACAAGAAAGTGGGTGCAGAGCAAAGCTCGTCCTTGAGGTGTTGTACTCACACGATGCCACAAAGTCCTAAGAAAGGACACAAAGCCCACACTGAACTTTTCATTCTTTTTCATTCTTTTTCTTTCTTTTTTTTTTTTTTTTTCATTTTTTGTTTGTGGATTGTTCTATTGTAGAAGTGAAAGGCAATTTTTGTTTAGGGAATTTTGAAAATGTTACAGCAACACTGCGACCTTGAGGGGATACTATCTACATCCAGAAAAGTAGCTTTTACATTACATTACATTTCAGCTTATATCAAAAGCCAGTAGAGTCAAGTAGAGTAGAGTACCATCAGAGGAGGTGCAGCTTTAAAAGCTAAAGACAGACATTTCTGTCAGTAAATGACAAGGACAGAAATGGAGCTAAAAGTTGAGTGAATACTTGCCTTCAAATCAGTCAGATGTATAATTAGGCAACTGTTTGCTCATTATTCACAAAGTCAGTCACAAATTTAAGACTTGACCAGAGACTTGAAAGCAAAAACATTCAAAATCCTTTATGTTTTCATCTTGAACAGTACAAACAATCTAGTAAAAAAAACCAAAACAGATGCAGATGTTCATTCACAAAAATACCACTGCCAGAAGAAAAGATGTACAAATATTATTTTAGCATTCACTTTTGCTAATGACCGGACTTGTGACTTGACCTGTAAAATATCTCGTCTGGTTTGTTTGCTCCTCTGGACGCCCGGCGCTGAGCTTAGCTCATCTCAGGGGTGTGTGAGTGTCTTGTGTGACTCAACATATAATTTCAGTCGATGAAGCACCGCCATTAGAACCCCTCGGTTTGTCAAGTCAAACATTCGTTGTCGCTCTATAAGTGGCCCCACCCAATCTGGTTTCCACGGTAACTTTGTATTGTAGCACTGTGTTGTGGAATATTTGGCAAGTGCTTTGTCAGAGTGTCCGTCTTCGCGAGGGCCGCCCACCCTTAGCGACCTCTAACACTTGTCGCCAGCAGATGCTCTTCACATCCTGTGAAGAAAATTCAGACTGATTCAGACTTGAGCAATGACGAGGACCAGTGAGAATACTGACAACCTCAAGTCATGTTGCTCAACTGTTTCAATAGTCACCCAGTGGCTGTCTGGCGCATTAGCTTCTGCATAACTATATTTTTTTATCTTCTGCGTAAACGGTGCATTTTACTGTCCCTACTGCATAGCAACAGATTCACAAAGAGCTGGAGGCGAACAGCCGTAGATGGGTGTGACGGACAGCCACGGTTGCTTGGCTGTGCTCATCTCTCCCTCCACCCTTCTAGTACACAAACCAGTCACCTTACCCTCCAACTTTCTACCCCTCTCCAAATCCCTCTCAACTCCCTTTCCAACGTCATTTCACACATCCCTGTATCCCTCCCCCAATGATTCCATGCAGCTGTGGCCATCTGGGTCTCGTTCTCCCAACTGCTAATCCACAGTTTGGTAAAGCACATTAAAAACAAGCGCTTCTGAGGCTCTGCATCTGTTAAAGCTTGGCAAGCATTACAAAAGGTTATTAAGAATATTAAATGATCGTATTCCATAAAAACAGCTCACAAACTGAACAGATTATGATAATGAGAAACCCTGGAGAGGATAGCAGTGTTTTGTCAAATCTTTACTCTTTACTTCGCTTATTTGTTTTCTTGCTGGAAATTTATACCACTCTTGTCTGTTCAACATAAAGCCGGCAGCTGGTTAGATTAGCAACAAATATTCCTGAGTAACCTCCCACGAAACCACAACTTGTTGTTTCTGTGGTTTTCGTACGTAAAGTATTAAAGAATACAGACCTTGACTGTCTGTAAACACTGGTGCAGGAGTTACAGCTCACTTTACACAACTAAATCTCTGACCTACCTGTCAACGGCCGTGTTGCATTGTGGATACTGTAAGCGGCACACTTTGACAAGGAAAAACAAATGCATGTAATGAAAATAATGCATACTGTAGTTTTTTTTTTTTTTTTTTACAGTGCAGAGAGTAAATCAATGCAGAAATGTGCAGGTATTCTCAATCTGCAGACTTTTATTTGTGTCAAAGATACAGGTAGGGTGCGCATACATTCCTATGCAAATGTAATACAACTTTGGTAACATTAAACACAGATGTTACTAAGGAACTATAGAAATTTCCAATGTTGTTTTCATATTAATGCAAAAATACTGACTGCCTGAAAAGTAATAAAACCTAAGACACTCCATCATGCTGTAGAATACTCTCTGCCAGTTTCAGTTCTCAGAGAATATAAAATCAGCTACCCACTCCACTAAACCAAAAAACAAATCACCCGGGGTCAAGAAAAAAAACAACTCACTGCGAAAACAACCAGAGGAGAGATACATCTTTGTTGAAATATGGACGTTATGTATGGAAAACAGAAACAGGGAGAGAAGAAGAGATGACGTGAATCACCTTGATATAAACCAGGCTGCCTTCCAGAGGCTTTGACAGAGACAGCCCATAAATCTGATAGGGAGACCTAACAGACCAGGAAATTAAGTCATACCCAAAATACACCATCTTCATAGGAACTCAGTGTTTCTTTTGTTCAAATATTCATATGATCTTTTACACCATTTTCCCCTCCCTATACTGCATGATTGCACATTCAGGAACCTGTTGTACAACATCAGTAAAAAATATGGAAGTTACAGTTAATACTTGAGGAGTTGAGCCTTGAAACTGCTTAGTGTTCTGATCCTCCACACTTTGGCGCTGTTTCACAAGTGGAAAGTATGTGGAGGCTTTTTCCACACAGGAGAGGCTGGTGACTCAGTTGAGCTCACTTTAAAAAAAAAAGAAGTGTTTTTGCTGTTTTCTTCCTCTGTTTCCCCAAAACCGCCTTCTCACTGTTTCATACTTCAACCTTCAGGCACAACCTGTTCCATAAGCCCTATGACAGGAATTGTTAGTCCGCAGTCTCACGCACAGTAGCTTCTCCAAACCAGACCCATGAGTAAGTTTACCGGAACCAGCCACTTCGGCAGCGTGACATGCCCAAGACATCATGCTGTGGCCGGATTTACTAGTTTTTTCTCCTTCTGCACATGATTTTTGAAAGTATTAATTTCTTGGCAGACATATAAACTTACCACAAATCAACCCCTCAGACCCTTAGTGGTCACATCATTATGTAATCGGGTTGAGTAAAAGAATAAACTACAGATTTAAAAAACAACCTTAGCCAAAGTTGAAAAAAAAAAAAACCCAATATGTTGGATTTAAGTAGCAAAAAGGCTAAAGTTAATGAAAAGGTGCATTTAATGTGAAGTTGCAGCTATAAAAATACATCTTGAATTTGCATATTTCATTTATCAAAAGTGTTGAAACACTGGAACAATTTATTATTCATGTTATCAGTGTTTGCAAATTACTAGCTTTGAGGTCACATAAGATTTGGGACAAAGTTGGAAAAATTTGGGTTCAAGTGTTTCATTAGATCCCCAAATGTGTTTTCTTTTTCCATTATGAAACCTAATGTGCATTTACAGTGATGATGAAAGAATACCTGCTACTTCACATTTAGGAGAACTTCATCCAAAACACATTTATTGTGATTGTTTATGCTAATTAATTAAAAGTAACGGCGTATTTCTTTTTTTCAATTTATGGCCGTTTTTAAATGAAAGTGTCCAACAGAAGATTTCATTTTTGTCTTTATTCTTTTACACTCTGGGCTAATCCAGACAGGTGGTAAACAAAGAGAAAAAACAGGATGATGAATGTGGGGCAGGTTGAGATGAAGGAGGCAGTTGCAGAGAAACTGTGTCTGTGCGTGTGCTGTGTTGGAGATGTAGAGGCGAAATGAGATGAGATTGAACGAGGTGTGAAGGCACGCGTTCACTTCAACTTTTGCAGAGGACCTTGTCAACATAGTATCAAAACACTTGTCTTTAAATAAATGTTTAACTGCTGATAAGCAAAGACTCAACAGACATACTGAAGGAAAAAAAAAAAAATGCTGATTGTGTTTGATTTCTCAACATGGATAGAAATATATATTGGTGAACTGCTGGCTTGACAGAACAGAGAGTCTGAGGAAGTTGGAAAGTTTGACTCTTTCTTATTCATCATTAAGGTGTTGCATTGAGCTTTTGGAAGCTTTTTTTTTTTTTCTGAATAAGAATGTAGAAAAATACAAATACTGCAATAACAAGAGCACATAAAGCTGAAAACTGTTCATTTGTTACATTTTTAACATTATTTACTGTCAATATGTATATGATCCCTGATCCTAACTTCCCAAATAGTATCATGAATCCCAATCCCAGACCTGAAAAATTAAGCCATGAATTTTTTTTTTATCTGGGATCATTAAAACATTTTTTTGAGGTGCTTTATCACATTTTTCTATATGCTTTTTATTCTTTTAATATTTTCATATTCAGTGGGAATGACAAACAAAAACCAGGCTTTAAATTCATCAGTAATCATCAGTTATTGGGGATTTAGTTTGACCCGTCCTTAACTTTTTATGATGTATTACATTATGTTTGCAGTGACATCCTGTAAGATATGTATTGATTTATTACAGGTTTATAGTCATTCCCTGACCCTCTGCATGGCCCCTGTTCATGTATGATCTTGAGTCGTTTTTTTTTTGTTTTTTTTAACATCTCTAGGATGAACAGATTTCAGAAACTCATCTTTCTAACTTGATGTTGTTGGTTGTTTTTTTTTTTTTTTTCGTCTGCGGCTTCTTTTGTTTCTTGAAAGTGAAGTGAGGAGTGCAAGTATTGCACACACTCGGGCGGGTCATCCAAGCTCCAGTAAAATCCCTCCCCTCCATCAGACTGCAGCGGTGTGTCCCGGTATAAAACAGTGCGCTCCCCTCGCCTCAGTCTGATGCACGAGCTGCGAGGCGGGAGACTGAACCGCCTGGAAGAGCAGCGGCGCATAGCTGAGAATAAGGGACAGGAACCAGAACTCTCCAAGCTTTAGTTCAGCACTCAGTTCGTCTCCTTTCTTTTTTTTTTTTTTTTTTTTTAACTTTGCTTTGTTAACCTGCTGTTTCTTTTTTATTGAAATCCTTAGTCTTCCACAAAATGACTAGTAGCCCACTTACAGGGTTGCTGGTTGCGCTGTGCGTAAGCAGCGCAGTCCACGCTTTGCCAAAGAAGAGCAAAAGACAAACTGGTCAGTATCAAATGTATCCTGAGCTCCATGACGCAGCGGCTGCTTCTCCAGGTTGGTACACGGGCTTCCAAACCTACTTTAAAACGCCCCTTAATGTGAAACTTTATGCAGAAGGTGGTGTTTTGTTCAAATAAATGAGTTCACAGTATCTTGTTTCTTACCTAATGATTCAATTTTGCAGTCATTTGGAGTTTAATTTCTTTAGAGATGAGCCAAATCAGGCAAAACTTTTTGGACAATTTTCCTGTCAAATGTCGAATGGTCTTGATGTGACTATTTATATGATTTGTAGTGGGCTGTGAGGAACACGGTCGGTCATACAGACTGAGGGAGCAGTGGGAGAAGCCCTACCTTGGTAGCACACTGGTGTGTACCTGCAATGGAGCAGCAGGCATCAAGTGTAAAACTAAGCCTGAAGGTCAGTGAGAGACCGACCGGTGCCTCTCCTCACTGCAGTATCACTTGTTTCAGAACTGTTGTGTGACTAACAAGTGAAGTTAAAAGCAGTAAATCACGCCATGACTTTAACAACAGTCCTGAGCCACTCTAAACAAACAGATTGAAGTAAAGTATTCACTTGTTCAGCAGGGAGAAGTCTCCACAATAACAGCCTTTTAACCTTTTGGTGTTCCCTCTGTTTTTCTTTCAGTGGAGGAGTCTTGTTATGATAAGTACAATGACCGGACATACCGGGTCGGTGAAACCTATGAGAGACCAAAAGACGGGATGATGTGGGACTGCACCTGTATTGGTTCCAGTCGAGGCAAGATCAGCTGTACCATCGCAAGTAAGTTACCAGAACACTGAACTGCCTGCAGCATTAAACATTTGATAAAACGGACCTAAAATGAACCATATTGAGCCATTCATAATTTTCCACATTGTTATTTCAGTGTATTATTTATTTGTGTTGTTATTTTTGGCTTTACATTTTAGTTGAGTCCTCTGCACTTTTAATGCTCTGGAAACAAATAGGATAGCCATTGTGTGTGTGTTTTGTTTGATCAGTAAACTTAGGTTATTGAATATAAAACTTGAATGCATATGTGTCTGAGTGTATATTAAGGGCATGTTTTTAAACCAATGCAATTCTCATTTCCCAGATCGTTGCCATGAAGGTGGGATGTCTTACAAAATTGGGGACACCTGGCAGAGGCCTCATGACACTGCTGACTACATGCTGGAGTGTGTGTGTCTTGGAAATGGCAAAGGAGAGTGGACGTGCAAACCCGTGGGTGAGTGGTTTTACAGCATGAATTTAAACCTGCAGGGTAGCTAGGATGTCAAAACTTTCCATATGAACTCTGGAATGCAGATAAATGTGGAATCTCAACCTAAACATTCGAGCTTGCAGGCACACACTTACAGACAGGGTGATATTTTAGAACCATGACTGTTTGATACCACTGTAAATATTTAACATCGGTCTAGACAAACAAGATAAGTGAGCAAAAGAGCATGTCTCTTTGATTTGCCCATCTTACAACACAGCTATTGATTTTCAACTGTTTTTTTTTTTTTCCTGTGAACGTTCAATGTCAGTTCTGTGTTTTCAGGTAAAATTTTGTCACAAACCGCAGTTGTAATATTTTAAGATTCTACTTTATTTTCTCTGCAGCTGAGCGTTGCTACGACAACACCGCTGCATTATCGTATGTCGTGGGGGAGACCTGGGAGAAACCATACCAAGGCTGGATGATGCTGGACTGTACCTGTCTGGGGGAGGGAAATGGACGCATCACGTGCACCTCAAGGAGTGAGCAGATTATATACTCACACACACGCACACACACACACACACACACACACACACACACACACACACACACACACACACACACACACACACACACACACTTTGAAATACTTCCAGAGCAGCTGCTGACTACGTTTGTTCTCCAACCAGACCGCTGTAATGACCAGGACACCAAGAGGTCCTACCGTATTGGAGACACATGGACGAAGACTGACACAAGTGGACACAACGTGCAGTGTCTGTGCTTAGGAAACGGCCGTGGAGAATGGAAGTGTGAAAGACACAACACAGGCCGAAGTGAGACTCAAAATCTAAACCGATGCTTAGATGTAGTTTCGCTACAAATGTTCACCAAATATCAAAAACGTATTTTCTCTGCTCTTCTTAGTGTTTACAGCCCTCACATTCATTAATCTTTCAATCTAATTGGTGTTATACGCCGCAGGTGCCGCCGCCTCGACCCCCACACGCACAGAGCTTCGGCAGCAGCCCGAGCTTCCTGCAGAGGGAACCTGCCGCACAGACTCTGGAGCCTCCTACTACGATGGGCAGCGCTGGATCAGAAGTCAGGGCAGCAAGCAGATGCTCTGTACCTGTCTGGGCAATGGAGTCAGCTGTCAGGAGGGGGGTAAGTAGGAGGGAGAGAAGAAAAGAGTTATTGAATTATTTTAGAGGACATTTTTGGTGTGTTTCTAATTTGGTTTCCTTCACATTGTATAAGTCTGAGAGTCCCCGAGTCATGTCTCAAAACTCAAATAATCATTCGTGCAGAGACCAGGAACCAGGTGTATGGTGGTAACTCCAACGGCCAGCCGTGTGCGTTCCCCTTCGTCTTCATGGGGAAGACCTTCTACTCTTGCACCTCAGATGGACGCACAGACGGGCAGCTGTGGTGCTCCACCACCTCAGACTATGAGAGCGATCAGCAGTACTCTTTCTGTACTGAAAAGAACGGTGAGACACAGGAACAGGGATGTAAACTGTGGCTTGATCATTTTATTGTTTTTTTATGTAATGAGCCACAATAACTGTTGCCCAGTCATAACTGTCTTTGATATAATAAGGATTATAATTAAGGACATGGCATGGCAGTAGTCTATTGTAAGTAATCAGAGCTGTGCAGTAATTGCGGTCTGTCTCATCTTAATTCCAGTTATTGTGGCGACACGAGGTGGAAACTCCAACGGCGCTCTCTGCCACTTCCCCTTCCTCTACAGTGGCCGTAACTACACCGACTGCACCTCTGACGGACGCCGTGATGCCATGAGGTGGTGTGGCACCACCCACGACTACGACGGAGAGCAGCGCTTTGGATTTTGCCCCATGGCTGGTGAGTGTGTGCGTAACTGCTTTGTTGGTCATGTCAAGTCAGAGGTTCCCAAACATTTCAGACCAAAAAGCGCCACAGCTCAATTGCCAACTCCATCTCCTCCTCACCATTGAACAGTCTGACCTGTCAGGTGTTGTCACCTGTCTCTCAACTGTTTTTTTTTTTTTTTTTTTAGCCTGGTAGCCATTTAAAAATGCTACTTATTCTGTTTGCTAAATAACTGTGGAGTCCAAATCTGACTGAATCAAGCTTGTGAGTACGCTTGCGTACCACCAGGTGGAGCTTCAAGTCCCACCAGTTTGGGAATCACTTAGTATTTTTTTCTCCTAGATAAAGTTTACATCAATGAATTTGAAATTGTTCCAAATAGTTATGTACACAACATAAAATATAAAGTCACATTTTTATTAAAATATTAATGAATGCTTACAAGAAAAGTTTGACATTTTAAGAAATGTTTATTGTCTTGGTAAAACTACTCATGTACACTGAATATGAAGCCACAGGTGAGAAATGGTAAACTTAGCCATTTGAAGGGTATAAAGTTAAACTAAATGTTCTTATCTTTATCTCATCTTGTTCTCACAGATTATAATGGGTAGTTGGTTCCAGGGGTCACTTGTAGACAATTGGAGAGTAAATAATTGGAGCTTAGAGTGGTCATGGACATAGAGTGGAGTATGAGGCTGTTACATAACAGTTATATTACATACACATTCGTAATTCTGGGCTGAACTGGACGAAGGAAAATTCTTTGTCTGAACACACACAGCAGCATGAGAATAGAGATGTATCAAAAAATACACACTGCAAGCATGCAGAGCACTGATTTTTATTTTTTTAATTTTTTTTTTATCTCCTATGATTAGCCCATGAAGAAGTATGCACCACCAATGATGGAGTGATGCACCGTGTAGGCGACAAGTGGGACAAACGCCATGATACCATGGGTCACATGATGCAGTGCACATGCCTGGGCAGTGGCCGTGGGGAGTGGAGCTGCGTTGCTCACTCGCAGCTGCGAGGTCAGAGAGCTAACTCAGACTTGAAACAAAACCTTTTAGAAGTCATGCCCTGTAATGTGATATTAGAAAATACAATGTGTGTTTTTTATTGCCTGTACACGTGCAGATCAGTGTATTGTTGATAGCCAGACCTATGAAGTGGGCCAGGAATTCTCCAAGCGCCACAATGAAGGCTACATGATGAACTGCACCTGCTACGGACAGGGACGTGGACGCTGGAAGTGTGACGCTATCGGTGCGTTTATGTGTTATTAGCTCGGGTGTCGGAGGATTTGATAGTCTGAACTGTTGCAGCTGAGAATTGCAACCCCACCCTTCTCTGTCCCACCTGCTTTACTCTGTTGGTTGCTCATGTTTCTCACAACAGATCAGTGTCAGGAGCCACAAACCAGGATGTTCTATCAGATTGGAGAGACATGGGATAAAGCCATCCATAGCATTCAATACCGCTGTTATTGCTATGGCAACGGGAATGGAGAAATGAGATGTGAACCCCAGCAGACCTACCAAGGTAAAAAACAAACTTCCCAACACAGTTTTTAGCACTCCACTTGAGTTGGGTTACAGCTCTGTTTCTGCAGAGACCACATCGTCTGTGTTTCAATATTGATGATATAATGACACATGGACGACTTAAGCACGGTTGACTGGTTGTTCAAGTGTTTTTTAGACATTAGCGAACAACAAAAGTAATGCAGAAATGAAACAAAAAACTTCAGTTGGAGCCCTCAATTTGTGTCAAAAGTCACACTGATTCTCTGACAAATCTGTAGACACAACATGATACTTATATTTTTAGTTTAGCATGACTGACACCTATAAATCATCGTCACTTCTTCATAATCTTCACACTTTGATTGTTTTCTTCAGAATTATACTAAGTCACTGATTTCCATTGTACAAATGTACCAAAGTTAAACAAATAAAGGCAAAATGTTTGGCCTGAGCTTAAACTTCAAGATCCTTCAGTTGTAAGAATCTATCTGAGGCTCAATGACAGTGTGAGACATTCAAAATTCAAGACCTCAGCACAAGATAACATGTGCTGTCTGTCTGTGGTGAGCCATTCGTACAATTATGAAAATCATGGCTAAATAAGAAGTATTAATCAATTGGTAAGTGTATTCTAGACTGTTTGTTAATTTTTCTGTAATACTTCTTATTCCTTTCCTTTGATTTATACACTGCTAGTGTTTAATTCATGTTAGCTTTACTTATTGACCTCTTTTTTTCTCATCACCTAACCTCCCATCACACATTTCTGAAGAGAAAGTTCACTTGCCAGGTCGACGGAGGAAACAGGGGTTCAGGTTTTTTCTCAACTTTGAAGTCTGACAAATGGAGAAGTGTAGGCCAATCAAATCACACCTGTCTTTCCTTTGGTCTTTGTCGTTTCTTCTTCTTTTTTTTTTTTTACCTCCCCCGCCCGGGGTTGAATGATGTTTTGCTGACATGCTGAGGGGAAAACGATGCATTGGGTGAGAGTGGGGGGGCACTCTGTTTGGGTAAAAGTTGCTTCATGTGACACTTTGTACTTCATCGCTTTGCGAGTCCTGAATGGAACATTTGACCTAAAAAGTTACAGTTGCAACATCGATCTCACCCTCATCAGTGGGAGAGGGAAGTGTGTCTGTGCAGAGTGTGTGAAGCTATAGGAGTATGTGTTCTTGATGGAACAGAGGCTCGATAAACTGTGATGAATATAGGACTCCGGTGTTATGTCGGACTGTAAGATGTCGGTGGGTGTTTGAGCTGGTTTAGCACCGTCTGGTTGTTTGGTTCTGTCCCAAAACGATGAATCCTTTTGACAGAGCTCACCAGAACGTAGCCAACTCTCACCCACACTCCTTACAGGTAACACTGTTATATTATGTGCAAGTCTTATAGCAGCTTTTCTTTCCTGCTCTCTCCTGGTGTCTCCTAAATCTTTTCGAACACCTGCTGTTGCTCTGATTCCTCAGACGGCCACAGACCTGTCCAGGTGATCATCACAGAGGCAGGAAAACAGCCAGACTCACACCCCATTCAGTGGAACCCGCCTTCATCTGTTCACATTACCCAGTACGTCCTCAAGTGGAGAATTGTGAGTTGCACTTTTGGTTCTTAACACATCTTGACAAGTGCCTTTGGTGCCAAGGTGATGAAAGGGTGTATGAACTGCCCTTTACAGTCTGTACACACAAACACAGTTTTTAATAGACTCCAAGATAAATATCCTCCTCCATGTGATTATTTTCTCACACGTCTTTTTCACTTTGAAGACTTCAAAGACTGTCAAACTGGTAGAGTTGTTGAATTGAAGTCAAACAGATTTCCTGTGAAGCTGGTTTTACTGTATATTTTGGACGGCAAAGTCATTCAAAGCCCTCATCTGGCCAACCTGCTCAGAAAGTTTGTAGTTTTCCGACCAGTCTAGATACTTCTAATGCAGGATGTGGCAGTAAATAGTTGTAAGCCAGTGTCCAGCCCATAATATACAGGTGACCATATGATTCCTGTAAATGTTCTCTTTCATTAATAAGATAATAAAATAATCCAATGCCAAATAAGATTATCCAGTTTAGGAAACTATGTCACCATAAGGTCCATTCAGTGGCTCAAATCAGTTCAGTCTAATAATAATGTATTTATAGATGTTTAAATTTTCATTTTTTTCCCCGAAAACTTTAAAGCATTCTTTTTGGAAAATGTCTTGGTCATGTTAACTCAAAAAAATGTGGCTTAAAACCCATTCATCTTTTATCCTTTTACCCCTTCTTGTAGAAAAACACTCGCTCTCCCTGGAGGGAGGTCAACATCCCCGGCCACCTGAACTCCTACACCATCAGTGGGCTGCGTCCAGGCATCACCTACGAGGGTCAGCTGATCAGCATTCTGCGCTACGGACGCCGTGAGGTCACGCGCTTCGATTTCACGACCACCCGCGGCTCTTGTGAGTAAACTAGAGCAGCAACAGTCTGTTAATGCCACAAATCGAATGAAAATATTCACTAGAACATCACATCCCTTTTTGTCTGAAGTGGAAACATCGGAGGGAGAGACGAGCCAGCTTCCTGCAGTGGTGGACACTTCTGAGTCAGTGACAGAAATCACCTCTAACAGCTTTGTCGTGTCCTGGACATCGGCTTCTTCTACCATCTCTGGCTTCAGGGTGGAGTATGAGCTCAGCGAGGAGGGGGCCAAGACACAAGTCCTGGGTAAGAGCCTCTGACCATCACCGAAACCTCCATATCGCCTTCATAATGTCTAGTGAATAGTTTCTATGTTAAGTTTCTTACTGATGTATGTCAGGTTAAATGTGATAGAAATTCTTCACCATAGTGTATATAGTTTTATATTGGGTTATTGATGAATATAAGCCAATTAAATACCTGTCAAATCACAGTAATCCATTCAATTGATGCAAGTATTCTATTGAAGTCCAATACTGCCATGAAGCAGCCCTCCTCATCGATTTGCAACTAAATGGCCTGAGTCTCTGAGAAATATTAAGACATAGTTGCGGTGGTACCATGGTGTAAACTAAACAGCAAATTAGCACCAAAAATACTGTATGAAATATGAATACCATTTTATGTGTATTCACTAACTTTTTGTTTGCTTCTCCAGATGTTCCCCACACAGCCACCTCCCTCACCATCAGTGATCTCCTGCCAGGACGCAGATACAACATCAGTGTCTACGAGCTCCCACATCAGGGACAGCCCAACCTCATCCTCACTACCTCCCAGACTACAGGTAGGAGAAGCACTCTCCTCCTCTTTGTCGAGACATTAAAGTCAAGGTGTGCATTTTTCACACATTTTCTCATGAAGGATCTCCACTCTTTTCCTTCTTAAGCTCCTGACACACCTTCTCAGCACACTGTCGACGAGGTGGGAGAGACCTCGATCCGAGTCAGCTGGTCCAGACCTCAGGCTCCTATTACTGGTAAGAAAATACCTCCGCTGTATGTGTTAATTTAAAAAATTTCCCCCCGGGGATTAATAAAGTAAATACCTACCTACCTACCTACCTTAATCTCTTCCTCTTCTGTAATTTTTGCCAGTCGGCATTCAGCTTTGTTGTGCTCATAAATCCATTTTAATCTGAATTTGTCTGCTTGTGCCGGCAGGTTACCGTGTTGTGTACACGCCATCAGAGGAAGGCAGCAGCACCGAGCTGAACCTGCGTGACACCGAGACCTCGGTGACCCTGGTCGACCTTCTCCCCGGTCTGCTCTACAACATCAGCATCTACGCTGTGGAGGAGGACCAGGAGAGCGAGCCTATTTTTGTACAGGTCAACACTGCTGGATCACCTCAACAGGGTACACATTTTTAAACAAATACTTTATCTTTCAGGTACTACAGCTAGAGTCAATGAAAGCAGCTGCATAAATTATATAATTTAGTCCATGTCAGGTCTTTTGTTTCATTAAAACATTCACAGTATATTATTTCTTCTTTAGATGGTACATTATTCTTGTTGGCTCATTCTTTGCCTTTTTCTGTCAGTGACCAGATTGAGTCTATACTTGCAGCTGAAGATTCCTTATAGGGCCACAAAGTTTCACAAAGGGCTTTTCAGTGCTCAGTGAAGACTGAGCTTGTCAAAACATTGCTTTGTCAAAATAAGCTTCTATATAGCTACAGCTATACCATCTTGATATTTTTTCCTTCTTGTCTCCATCTTCATATACTGTGACCCCTGAATGACCTCTTTAGATCCAAAGTGTGCTGAGAAACAGACACCTTTTCAGATGTAGTTAAAACACTTTGGAAGACAAGTATGCATGTGCAGCCAACACCCTCAACACCCACACGTTGTAAATCCTCAGTATATGTTAAATTGGGTTTCTATTTATGATTTTACTCCTTCATTTCATTACACTCGAAAAACAAAACCAGGTGCTGCAGTGGAGGACTTTTTCCTTTTTTAACTTTTATATGGGATTTCTTTTATATTTTTTTGTTTTATGAGCCAAGATGTGTAAATATCTCAATCTGGAAATTATTAAAGCTTTTTATTGAACTATTTTTTAAGTAACACATTTGTAAAAAGCTGCCACTATAAAGACAAACAGATTTTTATGTAGTTTAGCTTTAGTTTGCATATTAAATTTGGCCTTGTATTTTTTTTACACATCTCAGTTAACGGAGTTCTTGTGCACACGGTTCTGTTTAGTTTTAGTTCTTCTCCCCAAACCACATTGTGAGCATCTTTTAGGCCTAAAAAAAACATGTTATATGCATGTTGATACTCATTTAACAGCTATATTTTGTAGCATTTCCAGTGGTCAAAAACTCTTAAGTGTGATTCTGACCCTTGTCAATCAATCTTCCACTTCCTGTCCACAGAGGAGGTCCTCGCCCCCACAGACCTGCAATTCTACGAGGTTTCAGATGTGAAGATCTCCATCACCTGGACCGGTCCACCCAGTGAAGTGACTGGCTACAGGGTGACCTTCTCCCCTGTTGGCTCTGACGGCTCTGACCTGAGGCTCCTGCAGCTGCCCATCTCACCCAACGCATACGCTGACATCACCCACCTGCAGCCCGGCACGCTCTACCGCTTCAACATCTACGCCATCAGTGGTGGAGTGGAGAGTGAGCCGCTTGTGGGAGAGAAATCTACCAGTAAGTCTATGCACATTTAAAGAGAGATTACAGCAAAATATAAAACATTTTCTGCATTACATGTGTTATATTTTCTCACCTCCAGAACCTGATTCACCCACAAACGTGCACTTCACTGACATCGGACACGACAACGCACTGGTCACCTGGGAGGCCCCCCGCGCCATCGTTACCGGCTTCCGTCTCTTCCTGAGCATCGAGGGCTCAAGCCCCATCGAGAAGAGGATCCCCGGCGGGGTCACCCAGTACCCGCTGAGGAATTTACGTCCAGACACGCAGTATATCGCCACCCTGCACTCTGAGCTGGACAACGTGCTCAGCGAGGGCGTCACTACACCTTTCACCACTGGTCGGTATTAAGGGACACAAAACATCTACAAAGCCTAGAATAATTAGTTGTAGTGAATTTGGTAATATTAATCCCCATTCTGTTTTCCTCGCAGCTCCCCAGATGGGAAATGCTCCTGCTTTTAGCACCGAGGTCGCTGATACCTCTATTGTGGTCACCTGGATACCCGTCCGCAGGTTCAGCTACAAGGTAGACACCTGCATCCTCTCATCACTTAAAATAATCAGTTCAACACATAGAGAAACAACTAGTCAAACAAAATTAATGCTTCTGTAATTGATATTCATTCAACTATCAATGAGTAAAATCACTATTTTTAATATAAAAAGGGTCCCTCGTTATGACAGAGAAATTTTGCCCACAAGATGTGTAAATAGGTAACTGCTAAAATGTCAGCGTGGTGTTCACAGCTTGTTGTACTGCCCCCAGCTGTAAAATAATAAAGGAGATTTTAGTTTTTTTCTGCTGTATATTTTAAGTGTATTTTCTAAGTTTCTAATCTCCGCACGTCTGCTCTTTCTCCCCAGCTGTCTGTGCTCCCCAGCCAGGAAGGCGAGTCTCCCAAAGAAGAGACCTCAGACTCTGGACGCATTTATATCACCGATCTAATTCCTGGAACTCAGTACACTTACAGCGTTCAGCCCATTTTCAATGGACGCCACCGTGGAAACCCCATCATCCGCAACGTCGTTACTAGTGTGTATCTATTTTCACATTTACAAAAAAAAAAAACTTTAAAAGAAAGCCACTATAAAATCAGTTGTATAACTCATGACCAGATTAACACAGCACTGTTCAAACCATTTTTCATGAGTCATGGTCTGCTTCTCTCTCCCTGCAGCCTTGTCTCCTCCCACTGACCTCAGTGTGGAGTCCAACCCCAACACAGGAGATCTCACAGTCCACTGGGTCGCCTCCAAAACAGCAGGTAAATATTGACTGTGCTCTCCATGCACTGCCAGCCCACTGGATCATGCCAAGTCTAGACCTTGGCCTTTGAATGGTGTTCTTTTCCACGCCTGTTCCCGGTATCTTCTTTTCATTCTCTAAGTGACGAATAAATAAAAAAAAACAACTCTTGACATAATGTACTATCTCCTCCATATTTGTCTTTTTCTGCTCCACTCTCTGCAGGCATCACAGGCTACAAGGTGACAAGCACGCCAACCAACGGCCAGAGAGGAAATTCCGTGGAAGAGTCAGTCGATGCTGATCAGACCTCATGCCTGTTAGAGAACCTGAATCTGGGTGTGGAGTACAACGTCAGTGTGTTCACGAACAAGGGCAATGTGGAAAGTGTGCCTGTGTCCACTATTGTCACACCAGGTAGGAGCCAGCAGAAAGGCATTTACACATGTTTACAGGCTGCAAACACACAGCTGTGTCTACAGAAAACACCTGTGTCTGGTTGGGAGGGCGCCATGAAAGAGATGAATTTGCCATTAAAGGCTGGGTTTGAGTCAAGCCGGAGCCAACTCTAATATTTTCACCTCCTTTCAATAACATTTTCATGATTCCCACCCTTACAATGCTTGGCATAGTTTCAAAAGAAACTAAAGCTGCATTAGTTGATTTTTGGCCAATAGGGAGAAGAATAAGTCCATATTGAACCAACGGACGCTGAAATATTGTCTTTATGAAGTTGTTATTGTTTGTAAGCTACCAGGAAATTGCCTTCTTGCTTTTTTAGCAGGCTCAGAACAATATTATCATCCCTCTGGAGTTGTGTTTCTACCAACCTGACTAAAATAAGTCTAATACTAAATGTCCTTTTAGCTCTGTCATGGTCTCCACCAACTCCTCAGAAAGATTCCTGAGCCTCTAGATTATCAACATTAAAAAATTATTAAAGCCAAAAGTTATCAAAAGGCTTTCAGCTACATTTGATCTATTTGCTATTTTCTACAGGGCAGGTAGTGTCTGGAAGGTTTATCAAAGCTTGTTTGTTCAAAATGATGATAATAAGAGCAACAAGATCTAACTAAGCAGTAAAAGAGGGTAATAAGTTAGTACAATGCACAATTCTCTGTGGTGTTATCACTGTAGGTCACTTTTACATATTGGGTAAATATAAAATACAAAAAAATTCTAATGCAGCATCTATTATTTATAAACCACTAAAATATTATCATGGGCTAACTGATCATTTGCATGAAGTTTATGTTTATTACTGGGGAAGGTGTTTTTTTTTTAAATTTATTTAGCATGGCCAACAGTAGTACTAATCATTGCTTGGGATTTACCTTTAATTAAAGGGCTTATTCTGAATGTCTCTCAACCCAGTACTGTGTAATTATCTAACATGGCTGTGGTTAATTTTAGGTTTTCTGAATGCTTTACGGGAAATGAAATTAATGTTCTTGATATGACCAATGTTAATTATTATGGCTTTTCTGTCTTTCTAATTCTGCCTGCGCTTTGCAACTGGCCTAACCCTTTCAGAAATCCCCACACCAAGTCATATTGACTTTGTCGACATTACTGACACCACCATTGGCCTGCGCTGGATCCCTCAGACCTATACTACCATTACTGGTTACCGGATAACGGTAGTAACGTCAGGCGAGAGCTTGCCAATTATTCAAGATATGGTGGAGACATCTGCTGGTTATTACACCATTCATGGTTTGGAGCCGGGCGTGGACTATGACATCAGTATCTTCACTGTTACTGAGGATGGGGAGAGCGAGCCGACCACATACACAAAGCAAACGCACGCTGGTGATTTAATTCTTTCACTCCATCAGTGGGGAGGGCTTGGGTTTTGATCTGAGAAAATGAATGAAGGCACATTTACAGTCCTTTTATTAATGTATCACATACTACAGTAAATTTCTGAATTTGATCACATCAATGATATTTATTTTGTGCTGCTATAAATCTAGTTTTATTTGATTAACTGCTTTTCCTGTCCTGGTTATATAAATTATGACCCCTCCTTCTTTCAGCCATTCCGGTTCCCACTAACCTGCAGTTTGGTGGGGTGGGTCCTGACCACATTAGGGTGACATGGACTGTCCCCAATGTTGCCACTCCAAGCGAAATTTCTCGGTTTGTCATCCGTTACCACCCTGTAGCCACAGATGATGACATCAAGGAGGTTAATGTTGGCGGAGCCACAAACACCTTCCTGCTGCAAAGTAAGAAAACATAAACACAGTGTCTGTTTAAAAGTGTCTCACGGTGCTTTAAAAGTCAAAAGTATTTGTTTTGCTTTGCTCCACGTCAAACCATTCTAACCGTACATATCTCACCCTGTCCATGAAGACCTGCTTCCCAACACCGACTACCGCATCAGTGTTGTGTGTGTGTATGGAGAACGAGAAAGTGAACCAGCCACAGGCACTCAGAAGACAAGTGAGTACGACAGTGGTCTCCATAGTGGGTGCCTGAAGGACTTATTCTTGCAAGACTTTTTTTTACTCTAGATTTTTTATGTTTTACATTAAAATCACATACAAAAAAACAACAACACTTTAATCAAACACAGCAAAACAAAAGACAGAGGCAATAAATATCAAAATCAGCAAATCACCATAGCAATCAAAAAGTCAGAGACTGCTCCTGTTGCAGCCCCTGTTGTTGTCCCTCGAATATTATGTCACATTCAACTTATTTGTTTTGTTGAATAGAAAAAAATATTATCCTCATGGTGTTCATGTTTTGTGGGTTGGAGAGAGTGTTGCTTTTTTGGGGTTACTTGCAATTTTTTCTTTGTTCTTTTACATTATCTCTGCATATAACTTCATTTGCTTCTATCTTCAAAACCTTCTCTTTCAGCTCTGGACTCCCCGACTGGCTTGGACTTCTCAGACATTCGCACCAACTCCTTCACCGTTCATTGGCTGGCTCCAACTGCCGTCATCACCGGATACCGAATCCACTATCAGAAGACAAGTGGTGGGCGGGCCAAGGAAGAGAGGCTTCCCCCAACCAGGAACCACTACACTTTGACCGGACTGACGCCCGAGACAGAGTACCTGATATATGTGTATGCTGTCAGCCAGAACCAGGAGAGTCAGCCTCTGACTGGCACACAGGCCACCAGTGAGTTTTTATACTGTTTTCAATTATCACCTCTTCTTCTCTTCTTTTAGTGACATTCTTCAGATCATGATCATAGTTATTTGTCTTTATTGTATTTTTACTATAATTAACCTCCTTCCTTTCTTCTTCTGTCCTCTCTGTCCTCAGTTTCTGATGCACCCACTGACCTCGCGGTAACATCATCCACCCCCACCAGCATCACCATTCGCTGGGACGCCCCCTCTGTCACAGTGAAGAACTACAGGATCACCTATGAAGACACCAGTATGTTTACCTATCTTAATTCATAGTTTCCTCTAAACCTCAACCATGTCCAGAGTAACACTCGACCCGTCTTTACTCTCTCTTCTTTACTAGATGGTGAGACTCCTCAAGAGTTTACAATCCCAGGCACTCAGACCACCGCCACCATCACCAACCTGAAGCCCGGTACTGACTACACCATCACGGTTTATGCTGTTTCCGGACGAGGAGACAGCCCCGCCTCCAACACCAATGTCCATTTAACACACAGAACTGGTACAGCAATGAGGAAAACAAATGTCCCTGGAAAAAATTATTGTAATTGCTGAAGGGTTTCAGTAAATCTCATACTTGTCATGCACCCATTTCTCCTTTAGATACTGAGCAGCCCACTGACATGAGGCTGACTGATGTGAGTGACAATGCAATCACTGTGCGCTGGTCTCCTGCTCAGGGACCAGTCAGAGGCTACAGAATCACAAGTGTCCCCAAGAATGGCTTGGGGCCCTCCTACTCTGAGGTGGTGGCCCCTGGTAAGAAACAAAACAGCTGTTCAGAATCAGATCTTTATTTTATATACATAAAGTACAAAAAAAATAATACACTATCTTCCTCTCACTGGCTCCTGTTCTGCTCATCTATTACAGATAAGACAGAGATGACGTTCACGGGTCTGATGCCCACCGTTGAGTATGTTGTGAGTGTTTATGCGCTGGGCAATGATGGACAACCGTCTTCCCCCGTGGTGGAGAATGCAATCACTGGTTAGTTTGACACACTTCAGTTAAAACTTATCTAAGAAAGGTTCAACTAGGGAACACAATTATGGATTACATGCACTTAAATCATTTGGTTACAGCCGTTTTACAGCCTTAACCATATTTCTTTTGTTTTTTGTGATCAGAGCATGTTAGCAAACATCTGACAAAATGAACAGATCAGCTAACAAAAATATTTCAAGCCACAACAAACATGTTTTCTGCTGTTCATATTACAAACTGGCTGCTAACTGGCAGGTCTCTAACCATCAGTCCTGCCATCGAAGTTTATCCTTCAATGTGGCTACCAGAGTGACAATAAAATAAATATTAGGTGTTGCTTTAAATCTCTCTTTAGCCTTTTTGAATTAGAGCTGAAATCAGTATTCCTCCTCCTCCCCTGCAGCCATGGACCGTCCCAAAGAGCTGGCCTTCTCTGAGATCGACTCCACCTTCATGCGCATCACTTGGGACAGTCCAGAGGGCACGGTCACATCCTACCGTGTCTTATACTCCAGCCCAGAGGATGGTGAGCAAGAGCTGCGTCCCGCTCCCAGAAGGGACCAGGACAGTGTGGTGCTGAGAGGCCTTCGCCCCGGGACCGAATACACTGTCAAAGTCATCGCCCTCAACGGACGCACACCCAGCACACCGTTAGTGGGAACCCAGGCCACAGGTAGAAATAGACAGAAAATATCATCACATTCACGACTCGCTTTAATGACAATGTATTCAATCTTTCTGCTCACACCTGTGTCTCTCTGTCTCAGTAATCCCCGCTCCGACCAACCTGGTGATCTCAGAGGTTGGTCCTTCCGTCTTCACCGTGTCATGGCGATCTCCGAGTGCACGCCTGACAGGATATCGTGTGGTTGTCAACCCCAAGAACATCAACGCCCCCCGCAAGGAAATGAATGTAGCTCCAGACACCACACGTGTTGTCGTACCAGGGCTCATGGTAAACAGAGTTTTTGTCTCATTATTTATATGAATTCATAATCAGCCAGTTAGTAAATATCAGCTGTATGTGTGTGTGTGTGTGTGTGTGTGTGTGTGTGTGTGTACTGTAGGTAGCAACCACATACCAGATACAAGTGTACGCTCTGAAGAACTCAGTCACCAGCAGACCACTGGAAGGAGAGGCAACCACACTGGAAGGTAACTGGCTGCTTCATAAATGGACTCATCTCCAGCCATCAACAGTTATCTTCTGATCTGTTTAACGTCTGTTTCTTTCCTCCTCGTTTCAGATGTCAGTCCTCCTCGCCGTGTCCGTATCTCTGATGTGAAGGATACTTCTTTCACCCTGACCTGGCGCTCCAAGGTGGAGACTATCACCGGTTTCCTCATCGAAGCCACGCCCCTCAGCGGCTCTCATCCCACCATCAGCAGGACCATCCCAGGAGACGCCCTCACCTACACTCTCCCAGGTACGCCACGGCTTCCTGCTAAACACAGCGTTACATTTTTTTTCTTCATATTTTGGTTTGTCAGTCTTGCTTCACAGTGTGTGTGTGTTCTTCTTGAAGGTCTGCAGCCTGGCATCATGTACTCTGTTAAGCTGTACACACTGAACGGCAACATGAAGAGCGCCCCGATTACTCTCACGATTCAAACAGGTACGACGCAAACCTGCATCTGATCCGTCTGTTTCATGGTGAACGAGAACTCAAGTTCAAATGTCATTATTCCATATTGAGAAATATTGATTTATATGTAGTTGCAGGTGTTTGATCTCTATCATTACAAACATTACACAACATACATACAGTGCAATGTGAAGGGAAACAGATGAAAGCAGTAAGGCACACATTGGTTCAAGTAAATGCGCCTTTTGTCCAAATATAGACAGTGTAGAGCAGTATTTTTCCGTCCAAAAGGGGATTCTATACATCACAGTTCGCTTACAAGTTATGTTTACATGTTTGAAAAGTTATGAAAAGTGGGCTTATATGACATCTGTAGCTCGCCTCTCATCTCTGTTTGAGGCTGACAGCTTGAGGTTTCCTCAGCTGCAATGAGAATCTCTGAACTTTCACTTGTTGATTTGCATTGTGGGTAATGTAGGCACCAGGTTTTATAAGGAAGAATAAAAAAAGATGGTATTTCTGGTTCTGTTGCATTGAGTTGGATTTTTTTTTAAATTCTGATGTTAATGTCAATGCCTTTCAGTGCACTCAGACAAAACAAGCAATTGAATGATCTGACACAATATTTTTCTTTCCAGCTGCACCAGTGGTCCAGGCTCCCACCAACTTCCAGTTCACATCTCTGACCCCCACCTCCATCTCCTTCACCTGGCAGCCGCCTGCCACACAAATCACAGGATACTACGTTACCTACGAGGAATCAGGAAGAGCCCCACAGGACCTCATCCCACGACCCCACGGCGGACAAAACTACGCCACCATATCTGGTATGCACTTGGCAATCTCACTATCAACAATATTTCCACTGAAGATATTGAACTTGGCATTTATCACTGAAATAATACTTGTACATGTTTTACTTATAGTTTCATTTAGATTGAAAAATTAGTTCAATCTAGACCAGGATCCCCCCCGGTATATCATTTTCATATAGGATAATTCCTTCTCTGCTCAGGCCTGAGACCATCCACAGAGTACATCATCAAGATCATCGCCATCCAGAACACAGAGAGGAGCACACCTCTGGTGGGCCGGATCAGGACTCGTGAGTATTTTGAGACTTCTGCTCTGTACTGTGACAATTGTGATGATAAATGAGACAGTAAATTCATGTGAGGTAGAGGTAAATGTCACGTAAAATGTGTAGGTTTGAATGGCAGCTTTTATCTGCTCAGCTGCATTACATGTTTTGCTGTAACAGCTCAGCAGCATTGAGATAAACTGTGTGGTTAATCAGTATTTTAGGCTCCTAAAACTATAATACCCCATTTTATTTTGAATGCTCTCACAAATGTCATTCAAAATATCTCTCGTGTGTTTGTAATTTTGCATTATGGCACACTTTGCCATGAGGTAGCGGCCTACCAATGCTCCATATCTGTTGCCTCCTGTTGGCTGTGATATGTTGTTGCAGCTCTTGCTTCACCTCCCCCTCGTCTAACCTGCTTGCTTCCCTAACCCCGTCTCTCCTGCCCAGAACCAGACTCCCTGCTTCCCCTGCCTCTGCCTCAGCCCCACCGCCCTGGAGGCAACCTGGATGTGCCTGAAACTGACCTGGACAACAGAGTCCAGGTAGTGGGCACCAATAACCAGGATGGGTTTGGTGATCAGAGCCAGCATGTGGAGTACACAGAGTACAACAACAACAACAACGGAGACGACGACGACAACAACAGATATAGTGGGAACGGTGGCAACCCGCAGTCTCCCTATGGGCAAGTTCATGAGCCCTTGGTCTTTGTGCCCCTTCCTGATGCAGAGGGCCGCAGAAAGCCCGTTGTGAGGCTGAACCTGCCCATTGGATTCACATTCGATAACGAGACCAGAGGGCCCCAGGAGGCCCAGACCAAGACCACCGTCTCCTGGAAGCCTTACGGGCAGAGCAACGCCTACCTGGTGTCCTGCAATCCTCTCACAGACTTAAATGAGAAGATGTTCCAGGTAAGAGAAGATGGTCATTGTTTTTAGATCAGTTCATCATGCTGCCTGAACCTTATTTATCAGAAAAAAGACAACTCTTTCCTCTCTCTACTGCTTTAGGTCCGCCTGCCAGGCTCAGCCACCACTGCTACCCTGATAGGACTCACCCCCGGAGCAAACTACAACGTGATAGTGGAGGCGCTGCTGGGGGCGCTCAAACACAAGATTCTGGAGCAGGTCGTCACCACTGGAAACACAAGTAAGCATCCTGCAGCAGCTGTTGTGTCTGAACTAAGTAGAAAAAGGTCAAAATTCAGTGCAAGCAGCTCCTACCGATGGCACATCTGAAGCAGACGTGAACCCTCACAGTTTTTAGGCACTCCTATTCTTTTTTTTTTATTCGGCTGGTGACTCTTATGACTGTCTAAAACTGGACCATACGGTTCGGTTTAATGACCTGAAAAGCCTCAATTATTAATTATTTTTATCCAAATCTAAAGGTTTCTTTTACACCTCTTCGAGCAACCTCAATGTTCTCCACATTTACATGTAGTATTAACTAGTTCAGTATAAAGTACATTTATAAACACAAATTTTAGAAGTTCAACAAGACTCATGTCACCATACTGCACTGACTTTCTCTTGTCTAACAGAAATATTGTTTTTATTCACTAAATATTTCTAGTTGTGCCGATCAAGCCCCTGAACAATATTTGAAATTCTACCATTACTTTTAAATGCATCTGTCTTTGTTATAGAACCTCAGTGAAAAGGATCCAGAGAAGCACAAGATGTACCATGATTACATCATCGTCACCACACTTTTGTTCTTCAATTAAAATTTAAATGTTAATTTATCCTCTTAAATATACAGTATGATACCAATGAAAAACATAATTTTTACAGAAATTAAAACCAATATGTCAAAAAAGAAGTTTATTTTAAAGTACTAGTGGCTTACGCAAATTCTTTTCCCATATTTCCCCCTCCGTCTTCCTTCAGTCCCAGAGGGCACTCCCTCCTCTAAGGACTCATGTTATGATGCCTTCACTGCGACCTACCATGACGTCGGTGGTGAATGGGAGCGGATGTCTGAGACAGGCTTCAAGCTGTGGTGCCGGTGTCTGGGTCTGGGCAGCGGCCACTTCAGATGTGATTCATCCAGTAAGTGTTTGGGATATTTTTTCTTGAGGATATAAACATGGGAATTTGAGTGTGTTTGACTTTTTCTCTTGTTTATTTTCCTCAGAGTGGTGCCACGACAACGGCAACAACTATCGCATTGGAGAGAAGTGGGACCGTCGCGGAGAGAATGGACACCTATTGAGCTGCACTTGCTTGGGAAATGGCAAAGGAGAGTTCAAGTGTGAACCACGTAAGGCCTCTTTAATACCCGAAGAAACGTGCTATGACTGTCTCGCACAGTTGGGGAGCTGCATGTGAATCTTAACATGTACGTCTGCCCACACAGACGACTCAACGTGCTACGATGATGGCAAAACCTACCAGGTGGGCAACCAGTGGCAGAAGGAGTACCTGGGTGCAATCTGCACCTGCACATGCTTTGGAGGACAACAGGTAAGACACGCCAGCCTCCCTGCATTCAAATCTCATGTTCAGTGTGTTTCAGTTCAGCTTAGTTTAGTTTGTGGTCACTCAGAGTCAAAAGAAGATGATTAAACGTATGTTTGTGTACGTGTTGTCTCATCAGGGCTGGCGATGCGAGAACTGCCGCAAACCAGGCGCCGACATCGACGCCGGTCTGCTGCAGCCTCTTAGATACGGAGACAACATACTCCGCAAAGTAAGTGATGTTTTTTACATCTCGTATTTTAAACAAGATGCATTTGAGTGAATCTTATTCGCACCAAATGAATTAACAGATCTGTTATTTGAATGTATATTTAAATTTAATCAAACATTAATCCAATCAAAAAGTTCGGTGACTGTTGCTGTTGAATGCAGATGGAGCGCAGCACCGTGATCTACACGGAGCAGGGCAAAGCTGTAACGTTTGTGAACGGGTATCCCAAGTTACATTGCTTGATCAACATCATTACCTGAGTTACACACGTCTCTGTGAGCACTGGTACGTGCGCATCTGGGATTTCACCACGAACCTGAAACTTGAGCAGAGAGTGCACTTAAAAATGTACGTCAAATTTTTTGGGGAAGGCAAGTAGTCGCGGTGAGCCAAATCCAGTAAGTAGGGGTGTTGTAGAGCTATGATTGTGTTGTTTTTAAATGCACTGTGAGCGGGCATATTGTCGAGGCTTGTACTACGATGCAGGATTTGCAGTTATCGAGGTAACTTCAGGTTTACCGCCGGGTTTTCAGTCATTTCCATCATTCAGCCACTGCACCGTTGCTGCTTTCAGGCTGGATTATGAGTTTCACTTATTTATATTTGACCTAATATTTGATGCGTGCTCTGCTCAAGTCCATGGGGGAAATCGCAAGTGCACATGTACCAGTGGTCACAAAAGCAAGTGTAACACAGGTGCTGATGTTGATCAAGCGACATAACTTGGAATACTTCATTATAAAAGATGTTGCTTCCCTCTTTTCCGTGCACATCACGCTCCTGTGCAACAGCAGTTTTCTCAACTTAATTTTATTTTTTATTTTTTTTAAATCACCCGTCAAACTAATTATTGTAATCTATTGCAGCATTGTGAGCACATCTTAACCTCATTTTATCACTACTCTTCCTACAGAATATTCATTGCCCCATTGAGTGCCTCCGACCTGAACTGCTGGCAGACGTACCCGCTCCTCAAAACCCAGCGGAATAAATGATCGCAGCTCATCTGACATCTGCTTTGCTCGCCCACCGTCCAGTTGCTGCACTGTCTCACCTTGTAGAAGCCATGTTGTCTGTGACTGGAATGAACTGACGGCCTTATCACTTTTCTGACATGTTTAGATGTTACACTGCCCTGCTGCCTGATCAACCACGATCATTTTCTTAAGCCCGTCTTTTCACTGTTGACTGCTAAATTTGTGACCCATTTGAAAACTTGTGCCAAACATTTTCTTCCACATACGGACGTGTGAGCGTCAGTGGAAGTTTCTATACATGTCAAATCAGTTTCCATTTAAATATTTACAAGTATTTCCTAATCAGAAAGCAGAAACCGTCAGAGAATAAGCGCTGCGTTAAAGAATGTCAATGTAGTTATTAACAATGTTGTTTCAACTGTCCATGAAAATGTGCTTTTCTTTTCCGTAGCCCTTCTTTTATTACCGAGGGGTCGCACTGTGTGTGATTGACACAATCTGAACTCTGTTTTATTACTAATTTAATCCCTTCAATTTCAACGTGTGAATGTGTGAACTAGGATGCGAGAATGTGAACTGTTCTATTTTTGTACTTTGTTGTCGGTGTCAAAGTTGTTTCTACCTTTGACAAGAAAAAGTCCCTTATTTTAATAAAGCTGGAGAGATCCTGAAACCTAACCACAGTATTGTGTCCATTTTTTCTTAAACAATCCGATTGAGGTTGGGCTCCAATTTGGCTGCATGCACGCTGGGGGCTGAGGGACCAACCGTGAACTGCAACATCTGACTCATCTGATTGACCTTCGTTTCCTGTCGCACTACATTTTTCTGCTCTGTCCTCTAAAATAAAAGCACAACTTAAAACCTACATAACCCCAAAAAACAACAAATGGGTTTAAATTTTTTTTTTTTTTAATATTTAGTAAATGCAATGAATAAATGTTTGCAGTCAAAGCTGGAGCCATTTGAAGTTATAAAATCCTTTGTTTAAAAGTAAAATTTATACCATTTAAAAAGGGAGAAATTACTGGTTTTCAACTGATGTAAATTTTACATTAAATTGCCTTATTTCACTTTTTTTGCCACCAACCTGTCTGACTTGTGCTGCAGTAACTTAGGACTGGAGGCTCCACTGTGCTGCCAGCTAGCTAATGTCTACCAACAGCCTGTATCTGAGATGTTGAGGGACCTTTAATATATTCTAGCAACAGAAAAAGATTTGTGTTGTAATGAACTTTTGTTTTGCTTTTCCGAAATGGATTTGAAAAAATTTTATATATATATATAAAAAAACTAAAACAACAACGCACTCCAGGACTCAAGAACAGTTTATTTCACACTAATGAGTTGCTGAACTAGAAGGAACATTAACAGTTACTGTATCATCTCTCTAAATGTTAGAATCACAAGTTGGGAATGTAATTAATGTTACAAACATTTGTAATATCTACACTTGATGAGGGAAGTTCACGTTTGAGTGTCAGCTATGTTAGAAAACAATTTTTTTTTTACTTCGTAATAATGCAAATCCGTGAATGGAAAGTGTAAAGAAAACACCTGGGAAAGTGTTGCTCAGTGGTGGAAGAGTCGCAGGTTGGTGTGCACCAGAGTGATGCCCTGCTCATTACAGGCATTGATCACAACCTCGTCCGCAGCGGAGCCCGCTGGAGCTGCGACGTACTCAACACCACTCTGCAGACAGACACACAGAGGGAAGAAACGAGAGGAAAGAGGGTTAGAAAGCTGTAATGACACTCCAGCATGCAGAAGATTACAACACGGGTTAGCTGGCCATTCGCACGTAGTTTCTTGACGACGTACATGCAAGCGTATTCGCCGTGTGTGGACGTGTGCGAGATTTACCCGTTTGGCACGATCTATGTTATCTCTGAAGGGGAAGAAGGCGTCAGAGCTGACTGCCACGGCCTGCATGGAGCTGATCCAGTTCTTCTTTTCAGTGTTGGACAGAAGCTCCGGCACCTCCTCATACATCGACTTCCAAACTGCCAAGTCTGGGCCCTGGCAACACAAAACACACACAATACAGGGCTCATTTATTTTCAGTGTCTCAAACGTGGCACGTTTTGGTGATAAGACGTGACACCGAACATCAGAGATGTTGACCAGACTGATGTGGACCGTGGACACATACGGTCAAAGTAAAGAACAAAAGGAAACCGACACGTAGCTTTAGCCAACTAATGGTAGCAATAACTAGCCATAGACATGCATAACATTACACTACTTGATTACTTCTTTAAATAAAATACTCCACAAATCTGTTTGTCTAATAACTCAAATCTGCAGCGTTTCCTGCACTGTGCCGACATGGTATTGTGTTCGTGTCCTATTTGTACATTTTGATCAAAGAAAAATATTTTTCTGCTCAAAATCTACAAAATAAAGCCTAAATGGCCATTCTTTAAAAATGTCGGCGAGTAAAAATACGAGATATTTTCATCATGAAAAGGATGCAGCTCCAGCAACCAAGTCCACGTTGGTCGCCGTCACCCACTCACCTCTCCAATGGTGTCGCTGACATACTGGTCGATCGCGTTGGCCATCTCTGCTCGCTTCACACCGCTGCGAAACTTCATGTTCAGGACACGAGGGTGGTGTCTCAGCTGCCAGTTATCAGCTTTGTCACCCGCCAGCCGCATGCAGTGAATACGAGACTGCTGACCCGCTCCAATACCGATAACCTGTCAAACAGAGACGAGAGAACGCATTAGAGAAAACTTGTGGCTCATTCGGATTGTTTCCTCCTTACATCTGCCTGTTCATACCTGTCCGTCTTTAGCATAGCACACAGAGTTGGACTGGGTGTATTTGACAGCGATGGTGGCCACAGTGAGGTCACGCACAGCTTCCTCAGAGAGCTTGGAGGTCACAAACAAACACACAAAAAAATAAAAAAATAAAAATAAAAGAAGGGGTGAACACCTGTCATTTAGGTTGAATTGTGTCAGTAATGGCAGTAAATACACAACAGAGACTCACGGAGCCTTTGGACACGACGTTGCTGAAGAATTTCTTATCAATGAGCCCTCCGTTCCTCTTTTGTTTGAGACGGAGCCCAAACAGCACTCTCACTTCAGCGTCATCCGGCTCATAGTCTGGATCCATCTGGAGCAAACACACACGAGGCCAACAACAGTAAATCAAACTGGTTTTTTTTCCTATTCAATTATTTCAATATAAAAATTACCAGATTTAGCTGCAACTTTTTAGGGGTTAATTTCTCTTTATTTTGGCAGGTAAAAATATTTTGTTTTTTTTCAGGTTATTATAATTTCAGCTAGTTTTTGTTCTGTTAGGATGGCTTCCAGTTATGAAAAGCAATACTCCAGATGTTTACAGGGAAGGAATGGAGGGAGATTATTTACAGAACAGTGTGTAGGATTTTAACGACATCTGGTGGTGAGGTGGCAGATTGCAACCAACCAAATACCTCTCTCCTGACCCCTGAAGAAGAATCTATAGTGGTGTTCAGGGAACGTAAAAAACCAAAAGGTCCTCTCTGGAGTGAGTTTTTGGTTTCTCCTCTCTGGTCACTGATTCAGTCAAACCTGGCGAAGCTACTCTCACCTGAAGCACACAGTAGTTGCCATTCTTCTTTTTGGAGAGGATTTTCAGCGCCTCTTCATCATAACCAGGAGCAATGATACCATCAGACACCTGAGAACAAATGGATTCACGGTTATGTAAAACAATTTCACTTAAAAGAACCCCTCATTTGTTTTCATCTTTATTTGTTCCTTACCTCTCTTGATATTATCTTGGCGGTGGGAACGTCACACACGTCTGAAACGGCAATGAAATCTCCAAAAGAAGACATTCTGTCTGAACCTGGAGATGTAGAAAGAGGTGATATATTGATAAAGTTCAAAACACAGAATCCTTCAGATTATCTGCAGCACGTTTCTGTGTTTCTCACCTCTTGCCCTGGCGTAGGCCGTGGCCAGCGGGGTGAGATCCTTCAGCATGTCATGCACCATGCACACTTTGGCTTCCTCCTCAGTCAGAGGAACTCCGACAGCAGCTCCTTCAGGAGAGAGAGAGAAGAAAAAAAAAAGGCATTTTCCGATTATAAATACAGATCACACTTACACTGTAAGAGGTACCTGAGAGGTAAGACTGTGTGTCTGAAAGTCTCTTTGTCTTACCAGCAGGGCTGACATGTTTGAAGGAAGTGGCAGCAGCCATGCCGAGGGCACTCTTAAGCTCTCTGACTAGCTGCCAAGCGTTCAGAGCGTCACACAGGTTGATAAAGCCGGGGGAACCGTTGACCACTAAGAGGAGGGGCGGTGGAAGGAAGACAAGTAACAATCAAGTTTCAGGGTTTCCCTACAATTATAACACCACAATCACGTGTTTTTTTTTTTTTCAAATCACCCTTAAAATTATATGAACATAAAAATATATTTAAAAATTAATATTACCAAAGGTGCTGCCCATAAAAGGACGAGGAAATTGTAGTTTAAATTCACTATTAGCCCCATCTTACCAATGTTTTGTGATTATTGTTATTTTTAATGGAAGTGTGTTTGCAAAATGTTTTTAATAAGCCCCCTGACAAACACTGAGCACCCAAGCCCTCCAGTAACCTAGGAAAAACCCTGAGGAGGGATGTAATGAATATTTAATAATAATCTATGCAAAATATCTACCTCCTGTCTCTGATTTATCTTCCACTCGCTTCACAAATTTCTTTCAAAAGAACCCTTTTTCTTAAATGATATATATACACACACACACACACACACACACACACACACACACACATACTACAAATAAAATAACATAGAATTACATATAATTGTATTACTTCATTACTATAGCTGTTATAGTAGCTGTTCTAACATGTTCATTTTAGGAACAAAAAGATACTGAATGAGCACTACTGCCGAAACCCCCGCTGTTTTATTTGTCGCCTAAACTTTGGTAACGTTTTCTTTTGTTGCACTCATTGCTAGTTGGTCTGGATGAGATCATCACTAAAATCATAAAAGTAGACCATATATTTGTACCTAAATAGATGTTCAAGCAAAACTGAGCCATTTTGGCAAAATGCCCGGAAACAAGAGGAAATAATGAGATGTAATGTCTCCAAAGGCAACAAAATCTGCCCACCTGCCCCTCAAACTTTCCCAAAACTATTGTTTTGAAGACAAATTCCTCAAGAATTGCTAACATGGAAAACACTGTAACCTCGAGGACAGTAGAGGCAGCTGTGATGAGCGTGTACCTTTGAGTGGGAGGGCAGGCTGCACGGTGTAGATTTGGGCGGGTGCTTGGTGGGGGTTCATGCCATAACGCAGAGGCAGCTGGGACACACCGCGGCTGTACTGTCCACGAAAGTAGTCCGATATGGCTTCATCATACTGTGCTGTGTGTGTGAAGGCCTGAACAGGAAATGAAATAAACAATAGACAATACAAAACCTGCTAACGTGTGCTTAAAAACATCAGAGCATTCGCAACTTACCACTCCAGATTTAATCGTTTAACACAAGCATGACTATTTTATGATGGCGACATCTGCACTTTGTATGCAGCTATCATCCCCAAAGCAGGGAGACACAATTTATGGCTTCAAATGCATGTATTTAACAACGATCCATTCTGTCTGACTACGAGGTCAGAGTTCACCAGATCTCAAAAGTTGAACTCTAACATAAACACACATTTCACCACTTGTGATAAAAAGCCGACACTGGACTTTGTCTAGCATTGACCCTCACAAAGCAAACACAACCAAACCAGAAGAAGAGTGCGGAGCAGCTAAACTTCCTCCTAATGGTGTTGGAATTAGTACTTGGACACAATGGTGGTTAAAGAGGGGAATTATCTAAACGAAGTAATTAAATAGAATAGCAATAAAATAGTAAAAGTATATATTAACTTTTGCCTAATAAACCTCCTGGCCCAGCTTATGTTTGGTGACAGCATGTGGTTACCATTTCCTCAACTGTCCTTTTAAGACAAACGCCTGCTCATTTCTTATAAACAGCCAAAGGCATGATTTCCCCTCTTACTCCACACTTGGAAGTCTTTTCTCACATTGTGATTAGAGTGGAACAAGTCTGAACAGTGACAGTTTAACACTTTAAACCATATACAAACATACAACAGTTCATTTAAAATTAGGTGAATTGATTATCTTAAATGTTAACATTGTATTTTATTTGGCTGTTTTGTTTATCGATCATCAAAATTGTTGCAGAATTCTTTGAGCTCAGTTGCAATGTATTCTGGTTCTTTATTCAAGACCAAATAAATAAATAAAACTGGCTCCAGGACAAGCCCACTTAAAACTGAAGTGTAATAACGGGCCTAAAATGAATTAAAAAAAACTCCCCAATTCTAGTTTATTTTTTTTACCATCTTAAAAAAAAAGAAAGAAAATATTATGAGTGAAGTTACATTTGGGAAGGTAAACATTCCTCCCACATGAATGTACTATCGAGTACTTGAGCACTCCAGAGTTAACAAATCCGAGAAGTTACCCCGAGTGTGCTTCTGCAAATTCAAGTCACACACTTGCAAATTAAAATGGGTCAAGAAAACAAACTTACTTTGAGGGCCAGAGTCTTGCGTGTTTCCAGGGTCGTATCTTTGTCTCCTGAACTCTCCATCTCCTTGGCAACCAGCGGATAGTCAGCAGGATCACAAACAATGGTGACCCGAGCATGGTTCTTGGCTGCTGCTCTCAGCAAAGTTACACCTCCTGGAAGGAAAGAAAAGAAAAGAAAAAAAAAAAACCTTTTTAATAAATAATCAGAGATTTCAATGTTAATGAGGCTGAGGATGAATAATTTTTATTTTTACTGCAGTTGGAAGCTTCAACCTTTGAGCATTTTAAAGCATTATTTTTTGTAGTGTACATGCAAGCCACATCAGCTGGACTTACCGATATCAATCTGCTCTACAGCATCCTCCACGGTAACATCCGGGTTCGAGATGGTCTTAACAAACGGGTAGAGGTTGCAAACCACCACTCTTGAAAAGAACAAACAATTGTTTAAAATCCAGATCATCTTCTGAAAACAAAGTTTTCATCTCCAAAGTAACGGCTACAAAAGGGATATTATTGAATAAGACATAATGTAAAAACATTTCTGGGTCTGCAGAAAGCCCCATTAACGGTATGAACTTTGGCCAAAATTCAAGCAGCCCCACATTTTAAATGCCAGTGTCCATGATAACAGTGCAGCAATGACTCAAACACTCATGTGACTTCTAATTCTAGCTTTGGAAGTATGTTAATGCTCAGTAACACAAAAAAATAATAATGGTAATAATTAATCTCAGTGAATTATGGGCATTTCCTTTCATTTTTGACCTTCATGCAGGTCAAACAAGTTTAGGTATAAGTCAATTTGTTGGGAAATGATATAAACAAAAACGTGGGTGTCATGAGGATCTCTGTGCTCAATTTCACGAGCTGTTCAGTTAATGTTGTTAAGGGAAACAAGGTTCCTCGGTTGACAGTCGGGAAAAGTTCTCCCTGAGTGACACGATTTTTAGTTTGGATTCAGCTAATGCGAGTCTTAAAAAAAAAACAAAAAAAAACTATCCCTTTTCTTCTGACTTCAGTAGAAGATCTTTGCTGCAGTTTGTGCCTCTAATTGTATGTATTTTTTGATACATATAAAAAAATAAACACCGCTGGTATCAATGTAACCGTGTGAATAAAAATCTCTAGAATTACATATCCTGCTTTTTTTTTTTTTAAGTCAGTAAATTAATCAGCTGGGACACTGCGAGTTTCATGTTGTGAATATTCATCAGATGATACACTCAAACTCTTTTCAAATTCACACAAAACTTAAAAAAAATTAAACACGATAAAACCCAGAAACAATAGCTTTTTCTATCAAATGTCTGTGTCAAGCAATCAACAGCCAATCAGTGCGGTTGTATCTCCATCAGACTGGTATTTAAATGATTGGTGAAAATACGGTGAAATCTGAGATTTAATCATGTTCATTTAGTCCTAAAGAAATGAGAGTCACAAGAGGAGCCAGGGAGAGAGCAGCAGTTTTCCAATTATCCTGCTGCTAAATCAACTGCACATGCTTTGACTAAAATTAAGTTTGCCACATCGGTTTGTAATCTGCTTCTCTGCCACAGCTCAACGAATGCTCTTTCAACCACTTGGGCCTGATAGTAATTACTTCTGATTCCTATTTTCTCACTCTGTTGTATATAAATATCCATCACGTTTTTTTTTGTTTTTTTTTATACAGCCAAAGACTGCTTAAAACTATGACTTTCTGAGTGTTTGGATTTTCTTTTTCTCACCTGACCAGGCTGTAGCCCAGCTTCTCCATGTCTGCTGTGTCAGTGGGGGTTTTTCTGGCCAGGATGCCTCCATGGACCGCAGGATGGAGGGTCTTCACTCTGCCTCCCAGCATCTCCGGGTGTCCGGTCAGCTCAGACACGTCCCTGAAGCACAGCGGAGACTCCGACAGGTTAGAGAAGCTGCACTGGCTTTCACTTTTCCTGCAAGGACCACTTGAGCACCCACCTGACAGCCAGTCCAGCATCACGCAGGGCTTTGGCCGTGCCACCTGAGGCAACCAGAGACAGTCCAGCACCCACCAGCCTTTTGGCAAAGTCCACCAGTCCAGTTTTGTCTGACACACTCAGAAGTGCTGCGAGGACACATGGAAGAGATGACTTTACCTCTTCGGCCATTTCACAGACACAAAACGAAGAGTATAACGCGACGTGTTGCAGGGAACTAAAGCTGGCCACGTTGGCTAATGTTAGCCAGTGAGCTAACCCGCATGCAGCAGAACAAAACTTTACAGCGACGAGAAAGAGTTAATTAAATGTGCAGAAAACTTCTTACCAAAATCGGAGGACGCCATGTTCTCCGTCTCAGCGTCAGCGCGCAGTTTGTCTTGGATGTCAGCTGGGTTTCTGCTCGGGCTTCACCCAATTCTACTGTTAGCAGACGCAGCAGAGGAAGTTAGGGGAGGCTGAGGTAAATCTGCAAGGCTGTTATCAAAGCTTCATCATGTGCTTCAAAACTAGAAAGACCCGCCCTTCTCAAGTTGGCCTGCTTCCGACGCACAAGTGCACCCAGAAGAGCCACATTGCGCAGAAAAAGCGCATTTTCGTGCGCAAAAACCATCAATGACGATCCATAAAGTAAGGTAAGGTAAGGTTATAATGATAATAACAGTATAAGTAATCGCGTACTACTAATAAAAAAACAAACAAAAAAAAAAACAATTACGAGAAGAAAAGGAAGAAGAATAAGAAGAAATTAAAGTTGAAGATGGATGTTTAAAACAGTGAATCCTCTCAAATGTATAGTGTTCCTGTATGACTGAGAGGGACCCACCTGCCCTTTTGTAGCAGCTATAATTTTTTTTTTTTTTTATCCATCTAACAACAAATTATGTTTTTGATCATTTATATTTGAGGAGGATTTATTGATCAAATTAATACAATACATCAGCTTTACAGCACAAATACCCATTTGTGTGTCTTTTTTTTCTGGTGCATCCAATGTCCTGTTGTTCTGCTGCTAAAAAACAACAGGTGAAGTGTCTTCTTTTATTTTGCCACAAGAGGGCAGACGTGGACCTGAAATTAGATGTCTCACATTGTCTTTTATCCGGGATGTTTGTGGTGCAATTTGTGCAAAATAACAGGTTAGTATTTTATATCGAGTCTATATTATCTTCAAACATAATCCAAAGCTCAACATGACAAACTCATGATATAATGAGTGAAATTCAGTGCAAAGCTGTGACTGAACTTTGGGGTCGTGTCTGTAAAAACACTGCTGGTTGGCTCATTCTGGTTCAAAAGGGTCTTAAATGGTTCATTCACAGCTGGACAGCAGTTTTCCACTGAGCAGTTTATGGTTCATTTTCCCGCTCAGCATCCAAATGGTCAAAAGGACCAAGTAGTAGTGGGGCAGGATTTTATGGTAAGTTAACGTGACTATTTTAACGATATTTTAAATGAGTTGTTGTAAAATAATGACGTTCAGCTCATTTCAATGTGATAAATACAGTTTGTAATCATTGTGGGCTGATTTTTAGATTTCTATTCAGCAATGTTCATTAGCTACCTAGCAATTGATGCTAGTTCATTATTGAGCAATCAATATAACTTGCTGATAATTACATTATATCCACAGCCTTTTTGAATTTTCCATGTAAATGTTTGGCTTTAGTTTTCACTTGTCTTTACCTCCTGCTGCACATGTTTTCTTAACGTCAGCTTACTGCTGCGCTTAAATAGCGGTTAGTTAATGTTAAGATATTGTGGTTCATGGAGTTTTTCCACAATACATTGATTATGGTGTGTTTATTCCATTCAAACTCAAACAGGGAATTTGGCACAAACAAGCACAGACCTGCTGCAGGTTTCCTGAGCAGAGCTTCAGGAACGTTATGAGTCTGTCCCATCTCCCATTTTATATATCACGAAAGGAGGATTTACTCAGAGAGAATTGTTCTCAGACTTGAACCTGAACCATTTTGTTCAGTTTTTTTTCTTTCCCAGTTGTTATTGTTTATGTCCTCATGTTGAAGCAGTTAGAGAAGGTTGGACGATGGCTGCCCCGCACAGTTGGTAATGAAAGGTTTTTTAAGATGTTTAAATACAAGGTGTAACAAAAAAAAAAACAGACGCACTTAGTCAACATTTGACGGCCTCTTTTTGTAGTGGAAGCACTGTGTGTTCGTAAGGGAACTTATTACAGTACACAACAATACTAACTATTGCAAACATTATTATCTTCATTATTAACTACAGAAGGAGCAAGGCAATGCGATAGGAGTGGGAAATATTTAACTCAGGAATTTGGTCCAAACCAACCCAGTGTGTGTGGGATGGGGGTTAAGGTTGGTTTATTTTTTTTATTTTTTTTTAACTCTGACCTATTTTCAAAACAAATGCAGAAAAGCTGATAAATGACAAATGTTTCTCGTTGGTCCTGCAGCTATTTGTTTTTCATGCATTCTTTTATTTTCAGATAAAACAGACTTCACTAACATTAAAATAACCCAGAATGTGTTGTGTTGTTTTGAGGCAGGTCAAATCTTTTTGCTGACCGGTATGAATTGAAGGTTACTTTGACACCAAGAAGAAGGGCCTCTATTCCTACTATAATTGGTAAAACACCTGTAACATACATTTCCTGCAACAATAAATGGCGCTCATGAATACATTCAGCCCGAACACGCCTTTTCAATAAACTTTACTGCCAAAAACTGTGCCTTTTTCATGCTTTAGAACAGCGTTTTAAATCGGACAGATGTGAATTTATTGGGCTCCGTCGCTCACTTGTCCATTAGTTAAGTGACAGGACAGGGCCCTGGGAAACCTGCAGCAATACGTGTGATTACGTTAAAAGATCGCACAATCTGTTCATATTTACGTAATGAGGCCAACATTTTTCTGATTGATTAAACTACAGGGTGTAAATATTTTAAGGGCTCCCTGATTTATCATCCAACAAAGCAAAAAGAGGCCGATTTATTTGTCTAACTATGAAAATGGGGGTTTCTGGTAACCACTCTGTGTCTGAGGGCCCCTCTGACATCTCAGGGTTGACTTGAGTGATTCAATAGACAGTGAAGCATTTTTATAGAAAGACACAGCCTCACTATGCATTATTGGTTAAAAAAAGAAAGAGGCAGAAGGGCCGTCAGCACTTTTGTCCGGGCGGCTGTTGGGAAAACTGACAGCATTATCAGCAATAATTTACGCAGGGAATTTTTAATCAACATGACTGGTGTATTCAGATTAAATTAGAAGAGAAACAGAATCAATGACCTCCATATATTGCTCCGCTGCCTTATCAATTAGCTGTGATTTTTGTACTGTGTCAGAAGGGCCTTTGTCATAAAACGGGCCAAATGGCGTTTGTCATACAGCTGACAAGTCACACAACTAAATGAGCTCCTATCGATTCGCATGATTTTTCATCAGCCAAATTAAAAGCCTCGGTTTGATCGAGGTTCAGTCTCCAAGCTTGTTATGAATTCTATTCGCTTCTATTAAATCAAGTCTAAAAAGTTTAATGAAAACTCCCTTGGAGTCCTTTAAGATAACTGATGGGCTTCATTTGGGGAACTGAGCCGATTATTTAATGCCGCTTTAGACTGTCGTTTACAGGTTAAAGCTTTGCTGTCAGAGTTCAGATTTATTTTGCCATCAGTTGTTCTACATCAGATTTCTTCCTTTTTTTTTTTTTTAAAGAAGAGATTAAAAAGGACGTTGAAGTGTTTCACCGTATTCTGTAACCAGAATAGAGATTTTGACTGCGTTGCTACAGAAAATGTGTTGTCATGCTTAGTTTTGACAGTTGTATAGAAAACGGCAACACTGAGTTTAAGCGGAGTCAAACAAAGAAACTAAAAAAAGTCTTTGTAACGTTCTAACCCAATATATTCAGATCTGAAAATGTATTACTGTGCTGCATGTGTAGTGGTGTGTCTGTATAATATTTGGAGGGCATTTTTTTCCATATAGTTCATCCAGAATAAAAAAAATTATAAAATCTGTGATGGCTATAAAAGTTAATGAACTTATCTAAATACATGCAATTTTGGCACCTTGTTTGGTAACAGCTGTGAAAATAAAGCACACAATAAAACCATGATATATAGCTGAAATTACTTTGTTTGGATTTTGGGGTAAAATAAATTGTTTGATTTTTTTTTTTCACATTTAATTGATACTGTACTATATTGACTTCATGGGGACTATAGACATACAAACTAAAATGAGTTATAAGTAATAGGCCTAGGGAATGCACAATAATCTATTCAGCAACAAGCTTTTCTGAACAATCATAAAGCCACAAATCTTGGGGATCATCTGAGACTGTTCAATTTAAATGATAACCCATTCAGATGTAATCTATCAAAAAATCAGGTCTCTTCATGATTTATAGTGAAATGTAAACATGTCATTCTCATTCTTTGTATCTGCTGTCTCACTTAATTGCTTTATGCTTAAGTCAACAGTAAACAACTCGTATAAAATTTGGACATAACATTTATGGAATACTTTCTTTCTAGTCCGTGAACATTTGATTAAATTTTACCTGATAATAATTACCTAATAAAAAAAAAAAAAAAATCTTGGCTTTTTTCTTTTTGTAACCTTGAAATTCAACCTCCGTTTCCAAATATACAAGATGCAGCTTTTGCATTAAGTCACAACAAAATCAGTTTACTGATCAGGTACTTCAAATGACTGCTCAGCATGAGGAAGCTGGAATCTGTGCAGCCAGCGAAGAATGCATTTAATCACTATATAAATATCTGAACGTGGTCTGAGAAGAGGCTAAGTGACACCACACCGCATGTCCTCCAGGCTGCTCCTTAATCACAGCCCTTACACGGGGGCCCAATAAAACGTCCTGCTGCAGTTGCACACACTCATCATGCTGTTGCTCTTGGAAATTAAAATGGGCCTGTGTGACCACTCACCATAAGGCTTTTGATTGCTTTACTTCCTATTCATTAACTTAATTATTTGGCTATCAGTAAACCCCGCCGAGTAATTAATATCTAAGAGCCTTTGTAATAAATTAAAACTGTGAACTGAGAATTACTTTATTTATAGAGTAAAAATAACCTTTTCGTGTTCACATCTCCTTCAACTCCTCCCTATTTGTTCACAGCCACCGTGCTGCCGCTGTAAAATAAAATAGAGAATGTTAATTGAGCTATTGATCATTTTTCTATGAGTGGAAAAATACCTGTGTGGCATTTCTGTGTTATGATCACAAATTCAGACTGAAATATCTCAACAGCTGCCGGACAGATCGCCATCAAATTTTGGTTCATGTCCATTTCAAGATCAAATGTAATCTCGTTAGTGATTCCCTAACAGCTCCATTAGGCCAAAAAAATATGATTTGCTATATGATCAAATTGCGAAAGAACAAGTTACATCCCTTTCACCCTCAGCTGTATTTTCTATTAAGTATACTAAATAGCAAATGTTAGCATGTCAACACACTAAATTAGGACAGAGAATGAGGTAAACATTACACCTGCTAAATGTCAGCATGTTAGCAATGTTATTGTGAGCATGTCATCATGCTGACATTAGCATTTAGCTCGAAGCAGCGTAAGAACAACTTCACCGAGCCAGCATCGCTGAGCTTAAAACTTAAAACCCTGCTGTGAGTCCTTACCAACCCCTCCTTTGGCAGATACAACCGCTTGCAAACACTTATTGCAGATATGAGTCGCTCTGTTCTTGATTTCAGATTCTCCTCCTTCCAGATCATTTCAAGTTCTCACATATTTTTTGGTTGTCCTGCTTGCACAACATGTTTAACATCTACCTGAGGATGCTGTTTTTACTGTTTTGTATTTTTTTGGATCATCATCATCCTCTTTTCAATTTCAAATGTTTCTCTGTTTGTCTTTGGTGATTGTGGCCCAAAAGTTGACTTTGTATTTTATCTGTCCACAGCACTTGTGTCCAGAATGACTCGAACTTGTGCAGATGTTGCTGTACAGACTTGAGGCGTTAACATTTGTGATGAGTTGGCAGGTACAGTTTCCCTCTGATGACTCTTCTGTAGAGCCTGTTTATGCTCAGAGTGGAACGGGGCATCACCACTCCTGTGTCAGCTCAACCTTCATGCAGCTCCTTTTGCAGACCTATTGCTCCTTTGCTTTTCATTCTGCAGCAGAAATGCTGCTTCATCTGTAAGTTTTCTTCATCGTCCAGATTAAAGAGAAAAGAAAAGAAAATCCACCGTTTCCTTAAACTTCCGTCTCCTAACAATATTTCAGACAGGAGAAATTGTCAGCCGCAGCAAATACATTTTCTAACTGCCTTGTAAGTCAATCAAGGCCAAAACAGTTATTTGAATTTTCAGTTAAAATTTTATCTAATTTTATATATTTATATATTTATGTATATATAAAATGAAAAAAGTAAAAGTGCATTATCATTTGAAGAAAGGCTAATTTGAATGTCTCTGATGTGGCACTAATCGGGAACATTGATTAAAAATGAATTCAGGTTTCAGTTATTTTCTTCGCTGTAATGTTTTTTAATTTCACAGTTACACCACAAACAAGTTTGAGATAAATACACGTGTGATTCATCTTTGCATTCATTCAAATAAATAAGGGTTCATTCATTTACATGTAAGTGACAAGACCAAATTCATAAACATTATCAAGAAAAAAAAAATACATCGATATTCACATAAAATGGACCAAAGTAAATGCAAAACATATTTTGATGTTCTGCAAAGTATTGGACCAAAAACATCCTAAACAGCAGACATCTCTCACTTCATGATGCAGTAGAGGCTTCACCTGCTGTCTGAATGCACGACAGTTCACTCGTCTTACTTCGCATCCTTCATTGGTGGAAACGTGTGTGTTCACTGGGTGGAGCTCCACCTGTCAGCGGATGGAGCAAACATAAGGTTACCAGGAGGTGACGGGCAGACACTCACGACAAGAGCTAAATTTAGGGAGGAAATGAGCGCCTTTTTTTTTTTTTTTCTGCATGCTACAAAATGTATACAGTACTTAGAGATGGTTTTATTCACAGATAGTTTACACAGTATATATGTGTCGTAGTCCGGGATGTGTCCGTGTCTGGCGGCTGTGTGAATGATTATTGATTCGAACAAATATCCTACATAGAAAAACATTCACAGAGCCAACCAGACAGAGATCTTTAGTTTTGGAACTTTTCTTCTCCAGCGACCGCAAACAGATATTCTCCCGGAGCAACATCGCTGTAACGCTCAGGAAACCAGCGTGGTGTGTTTTCACAGTCCTGCCCCGATCTTTCTGTCCCCTCCACCGACTTGCACCCCCTCCAGCTCATCATCAGAGAAAGGGCTGTGGGGATTGTAGCCAACGTCGCTGCTGCGCTGCAAGAAGTCTGTGGATCGTGGCATCCCAACTCTGTTGCCCATAGCAACTGGAAAACCATGCTCTGCTTCCTCCTCTTCTTCTTCCTCCTCTTCCTCCTCCTCCTCCTCCTCGTCTTCCTCTTCTTCCTCTTCTGCATCCTCCAGTCCAAGATCTATCCCTCTGTCCTCTGGATTCACAGCTCTTCTGCTCTGCTCCGATTTGTCGGTGGCTGTTTTCCCCCCCTTGCGTAGTCGCTCGCTGTCGGACTGGGTGGAGGCGGTGGCCTGCTCCTTCGCCTTCCTGCTGCGCTTCCACTTCATCCTCCGATTCTGGAACCAAATCTTGACCTGCCAAGAGATGGCAGAGCAAAGAAAATGTGTTTGAAATGAGTTTGTCGAAATATATACATATTTTTGTTATTACATATTAAATCATTTGCAGCTGCAGAAAAAAATGTCTCTCTTTAACCTGACGAGAACTTTTGCTAATTTCTCTATGCTTGCCGGTCCTGGTCTCTCTTTCCTCCTTTTTTCAGTTTAGTCAAGTAAAAGTGAAAGCCCTCCAGTACAGCTAAAAAAAAATATCCATCATACATAAAAAGTAATTATTATTCTCCTTTTAACTTTTCTATCTTTCAGTATGAATGCTTATACATTGTGTCTACTTGGGGCATCGAGTGAGAAAAGCACAAACCCTACTTTAATGCAACACAATATACAAACTCTTTGGTTTGTGCGGTGGACTTGGTAAAATATCCTCATCTATAATCAAATATACAAACATTAGTCATTAACACTATCAAAATCATAAATGAAAAGACAATTAATTTGAGTCTTACACATTTGCCCCAAGTATAAGGAGATAAACAGCACACACATTTAAAACAGTCATAGATCATAACAATAATGAAAAACATACTGCATAAAGTGGAAACAGTTTTGTGACTCTTTTTTGCTCTGCAAATCAACATTTTTGCATGTCAGTCACAATCTGTTGAGCAAATAGGTTTTCAACCACAGTTTCCAAAAATAAAGCTACATTATTTTTTATTTAACATTTAATGGTTCTTTAACAGATTGGTTGCTTTTTAGACAGCTTTTGGTGTGTCTTGTTTTCAGGGTTGAATCTTTGACCTGGTTGTGTTAGAAATCTTTGTGATTGTATAATCACATCTCTTCTTCATTGTGATTTTCTGGAATATTGTGTGGTTTGTTTGATGTTTGTCTTTCTTGACCAGGTCACTCATAAAAAGGAGACTTTTAATCACCATCAGGGAAGTCCTGTTATTCCACACAAATACACTGTGATGTTAAAGAAGTGCTGTGGCTGCCTCATGGTTTTCACTTTAAAAGATGACAGCTGAGAAAATTGTCAGTTCAGTAAACGTATATATTACGATAAGCACCCGAGTCTCTGGACTGGTCCGTCTTACCTGTGTTTCGGTCAGCATGAGTGAGGTGGCCACCTCAAAACGTTTGGGTCTGGACAGGTATTTGTTAAGTTTGAATTGGTTCTCCAGCTCCAGGAGCTGCTGGCTGGTGAAGGCGGTGCGGGGCCTCCTGCATTTCCCTAACAGGCCGGACTGAGGACCCGCTGCAAGAACAAGAGCACAGTGATCAGATTTGATGTCTCCATGCAATTTAGATTTATTTCATTGTGATTTATTTCTTACTTGATATATAACAATAATTCTCTTCTTGTTTTATAGAAGAGTTTTATGTTTAACACACAATGCCTGAATATTTTAGTTTTGATAATTAATTTTATTTCATTTAAATCAGCACATTTGAAGTTTCAGGTCTTAAATACCTCTAAAACATTTGGCCAGAGGCTGCCATTAGTCTTATTTATATAATACCAAGGACAGAAGAAGTTCAATGCAATGTTGTGGGTGGGAACAGGCACACATATGCCAGCACTCTCTGGCCATCATTAACTATAATAGCTTTACTCCAGTTTATTGTTGACGGGGGGGACACCGCAGAAGTGGGCGCAGAGGCCATAAAAACACAGGCATGCCATTAACTTAATGAAAATTCAATGAAGGCTTTTGGGATTTTATTGATGAACTACAGAACGTTTTAGGTGTTTGTTTATAGTTTCATCGCCACACAAAGACAATTTTCATCGGGCTGGCGTTTATAGAGAAATAAATGAGCCAAAATGAAAATATGACACACAGATAAGCAGTAAAACCGAGGCCACTGTGCTCTGTACAGGACGATGTGTGACTGTTATCAACGCAACATATATGAAGATCTCCATTACCTTAAACAGAATATTATACAAAGCATGGCTCCAAACGAATAGGTTTTAAATGATGTCTGTGATTTTTTTTGGGGGGGAAAGAAAATATAATAAAAATTAAAATAAATCCAAACGATGGCTGCTACTGTGTCCGACATCTAACCTAATTTTTTTTTTAAATTTTTTAAATTTTTTTTTTGTTTTAAATGAGAATAAGTCATCTTTATCAGACATGCTAATAAGGGATAATATGTCGTTTTAAATCGAAATCAGAGAGAGGCAACAGTTTTGATTATTCTGAAAACGAAACAAGACAAACAATAAATATGCAAAAAGAATAAAATAAGGAACGAGCCCAATATTATCCTTAATAATTGCACATATAATAATACCAATGCTAATAATAATACAAATAATAACAATAATATCAATAATAATTAGAAACAGAGAAGAAGTGGAGTTGAGTCAAATGTTAAATCTGTTTCTCATTTCACAGTTTACAGCTCAGCGGTGCAGACCTTCAGAAGTCAAACCATCTGATTAAAATGATCTCTCCTGTGTTGCCACTGACAACGAGTGACACAGTTTCTGGTTTGTCTTTGAATAGTTTAAAAATTCTCTCAGTTTACTTGCCATTTCAGTTTTAATGTTGACATATTTTGGACCTGTAAAATAATCTTATGTAATCATACTTACAGCTGTAATCTGGCAGTCGTGGCATCATGATCCCGGCGCGGATCCAGTGCTCCAGGGGCAGAGATCCAGCCATGGCAGCCGCCTTCAGGTGCTCTGGGTAGGTGTGTGTCAGCTGAGTAAAACCGGTGTAAGCGAACGCGGGGTGCTGTCCACCCAGGGCTGACAACGGGTACATGGGTGCAGGATACATGGTGGGGATGGCTCCTTGGGGCAGAGAAGCGAGTCCATGATGCGTGAGATTTAGGAGACTTGGTTTGGGGATTAATCCGGTCTGAAGTTGCATGGCACGCGGGGAGGGGGTGTCCGCACGGCGGCAGGAGACTGGGCTGCCCGCGGGGCTGTCGCTGCTCAGACCGGGGGAGAGGTCTCGGCCGCCCCGGTTGGTCTCGTTGGCGAGCAGTGCGTCGATTCTAAAGTTTTTCGATTTCTCCATGACTGCTTCACCTCGCAAGAGTGAACTGCAGATCTTAAATAAATAAAGGCGTGAAGCTTGGCGGGTGCGCACCTGTGCCGTGCGTCAGCGCGCAGACAGCGGACCCTCTTCACTCACAAACTCATATGTTCTCCCGATCTTTTCATAAAAATAAACCTGCAACTGTTATTTGCTGCTCCGAAAACAAACACTAATACATTATCAACCTGTATCAACAACTAATATCCATAAAAACGTAGGCTACTTTTTGGCTAAATTACTGACGCTTGCATGCGCATCCCTCCGTAGGTTTCCTTAAATTGCATCTATACATGTAACTCTGCATCATAAAGTCTCTCACAAACATACAGAGGTATGTGTCTCTCCATCAGCCGTCCCTCTTCACCCCTGTAGGCCGGTGTGGGCTGCGATTGGCTGGAGGCTGAGCTGCTCTGACGGGCCTCTAATCAGCTAATTACTCGCTCGTTTCTCCCCCCAGAAGGCATTCAGAGTGAGGTAATGTCCAACCCTTGTCCCGCCTGCAAACACCTTCAACTGCATCAAAGCGCGGAGGTACATTAGAAGATTGGGCAATTGTATTTTCAGTATCTATCTTACTGCCAGCTCATCGTATACTCGCCACAGACTGCAACTACCTGCCATAAACAAAGCGTTGATTGTCCAAACTAATCATTAGTGCTGCAAACATCCACCACACCCTAGCACCAAATACTGGCTGTTTTTCAACACTAATGTTATTGGGTACCTCTGATTGGGTGATGTTAATAAAAACATTGTGTCCGGTATTTAAATCATTAATATTAATGGGGGGGCTTCATTCTCATACTCGGGCCATACTAATGCCATTAAAGTTTACGACCAAGAATTGCACACAAACCGTATAAAAGCGTAATGACTTGGCAGAAGAGGCTATAAGGTAATTGGCCTTCTGCATAATGTGAACTAATGCCATTTTAAGACCTGAAAAGCAGAGGTGCGTCACAGAGTCTCACTTAAACTTTTTTCAACATGGCATCTCAACACTAAGGTAAAAACCTGTACAAATGGGGGGTAGCCTAAAATATAACAAAACCCAGAAGATCAATTTGTAAAATATGAACCAAGACAATGCAGCTTATAATACAATCATTGTTTTATTGACTATTTGCATCTGTGTGCTAAAACAAGCAGCTAAATATGGTGTTTATGACTAAACTTTAAAGGCAGACCCGGTCAGAAGTTTTGTTTTTTATCGATGATTCTTTGACTGAAACGAAACGTCGTCGTCCCCCCCCCCCCCCCAACACTGCTGAAAACCAAAAATCCACATACTTTCAAAATAAAAGCCTACGGCAATCTTAATTACCGATTTTTTTTTTAAATGTTGTCTGTTAAATGCAGAATACAATCCTGAAACAGGGTACTGAATCTTTTATCTCCACTCAAATTTCAATAAGCTATCTTTTATTTATGTATTCATTTTTTTGTTTATTTATTTATTACCCGCGTTTGTAAACAAATAAACGATGATTTGAGATCTTCATCAGTTTCTAAGTTTTGTGGCCAAACACCGTCAAAGGCCAGTTGCTTAGATGTCACAGCTGCAGCCGCAAACCACCTCTGTTATCTCAGGAAATTGAAATCCATTCTACTGATATGAATAAACAGCACATCTTTTCAAGCCCCGACTTGATTTGTAATTGGCCGGTGCATGTGCAGAGTTTGCGCGTGCAAGACGCGCGCGTGCAGTTGACCTCTGGAAAATTGGAGCGGAGTTGCAGGTCCGCCCACCTCACTCTCTCTCTCTCTCTTTCTCCTTCCCCAGTACGTCTGTACGTCTCTCACCCTCGGCTCTCTATCAGGCAGATTACCGCCTGTCTCCGGCGCTGATATAGAGGTAATTTGCTCCAGGGAAATCAGTGCCGCTTTCTGCCTGTTTCTCTCAACCTCTTCTCCCTCCGAAGCCTCGTTTCCTTGCTTTTATGATTTGAAAGTAATTTAAATAGCCAGGCCACGGGTAAATCCGTCACCCGGGCCTGTTGACAGAGGCGCACAAATTAAATTGAATGGGTGCCTGAACTGTGTCAGCCTTCTTCTTGAGCAAGCGCGCCTGTCCTTCTCCTTGAAAGGTTCAAATGTTTTGAGACCACGCTCGTGCAAAATGAGTCATTTTTATAATTAAAATCGAATAATGCTACAAAATGCCATCGATTTTTAAAGTATGTTTGAAAAGATTTTATATCCAGCAGACAAGGAACAAAATATTTCTGGAGGATGGTGTTGAATAAATCAAACGAATTAAAAAAAACAAACGCATGCAAGTAAACAAGTTAGGAAGTAAATAAACTGATTTTTGGAAATGTTTGTTCCAAATCAGCTTATTTGTGGCTATTGGACACCAAGGATGATTAAAACCAAGGTCAAAATTCAGAATAATTCATTTAAAAAAAATTCCCCTTGGGGATTAATAAAGTAACTACCTAACCTAAACAGAGCTCCCCTGCAAGAAGTGCCAACAGTTTGATGCAAAACCTGCATCGGCTTTAAACTTTAAGGTTGATCATTTTCAATTCATCAACAACCCCCCTAACACTTCTCTGCTTTATCTAATAATCTGGCATTGCAGTGCCCCTGAAACATATTTGACAACTTGCAGCCCGACACAAGCTTCTGTCTTTTATAGGCTACCTTCTCGTGTGGTAAAATTGTCCTTTCACCAACACCCCATGTAATTCTATGTAGTTGTTGCAAGTTGCCTAACAAACTCAAGAGTCCAATTTTTTTTAAAGAAATTTGTTGTTTGACATGAAGATACCAAGTAAAAATCAAGCACTTTGTGAGTCCCTTTGCAGCATCAGTCAGTCCAGCAGTTTGGTTTAAACTGAATTTAACAAGTACTGGATGGATTTTCACGACTTTTCACTTTCATTTATCATCAAGTTTGGTTTATGACCAAATAAACCTACTGATATTCCCACCAGTATATTATGATCATTGTTGGCATGCACATGTTTAGTTGAAAGCACCACTTTACAGACATGCGATCATTCTGTGCACCGTCTTGTATTCATCATTGTTCACAGCTAAAAATAGAAGAGATAGTACTTTGTTCCTATATTGATCAATTAGGGAACACCTTTCAGAGGTCAGGGTGAGGCACAGTGCAGCACGATGGGACTAGTATGACTTACTTCACAGCAAACAGCAACAGGAATGTCAGGCTGTGGTTTGATGAATTATCTGAGCCTTACAGGTGGAACTCCAGCTGATTCTTTTTTTTCTTTTTTTTTTTTAATGTCAGTGGAGGATTTCTTCATAAAGTCCTAATAACACAAACTCTCCTTTCCCTCGCTCTGTCACACGTCCTCACATGCACATGCCCTCTTGAACCTTCTGCAAAGCTCTCACACCGTGAGAGGACAATTGGTTCAAAGAAGCCGCCGGCCCTCGACTACAAAGCCAGAGTTTATCGACGAGTTATGCGTCAGTACACTGAGCGGCCAACGGGAGTTTACTGAAACATTAAAGAGCTTATCAGCAATTACAGGCATATTTTTCAATCATTACCACAGCTCTGAGACAGCTCGCCCTGTCCTTAAACTAATCCCTGTGTCAGCCCAGTCGGTACATTACTGACTCCCAGTAAGTCACTGATTCTCCCCGGCGTGTTTAACCAGTTGATAAGATCTTTCATGCAGCTGATAGACAAGACTAACGAAAGTTCAGGAGCTGAAAATACAAACGATTTCTAGATCCTACAGATCATGATAACATGGATCATATACAAACATCAAAACCAGACCATGAAAGACACAGACTCTTTGATTCACTGTCACTGTGTTCAACTTGCTTTGATGATGTGTTTTTTTTTTTACACATTCCTGTATCTGCTCTTCCTGAAGGCACGTTGTGACCCACGAAGCTTTCAGGGAAGCTGTTGACCAGCACCACCGTTCCCATCAGGCCTGCAGTGCAACATCCGGATTGCGGCCGTGATAAATGGCTCAGGTGTACAATGGGCTTTCTGTGTAGTGAAAATCAGCTCTCCATACTCCTGGTAATTAGACTAATTCCCACAGTGTTAAAGGCAGATGATAAATCAGCTCGCTTTCTGCCAGACCTTGAGACCAAAATTAATGTTGTCTCATTAAGGAGATAAAGATAATTTATTAGAGTTTTACTTCTCTTCTTAGTCTCTGTACCTTGTCCCCATCATGTATTAACCAATATTGAGCTTTGCCATATGACTTCTAGCCCACTGGATGTGAATCTCCTTTTGTCTGTCTTTGCTTCTTTGGCCCCTTCCCACTCCTCTCTCTTCCGGTGTGTATCAGCACTTTCATGAGGTGCTGGTGGAGAGTTAATGCACCTGTTTACTGACCCTGGAAATCATATCATTTAGATTTTTTTTTTTAATTGCTGTTTTACTTCCAAGTTGTCCAGGATGAGCCGCAAGGGAAGGAATGCAAATTTGTTCGTTTTAACAATACTTAAACATCTTGAATTAATAAGAAAGCAGATATTGAGGCAACAGTATTTTTCAGTGCCTTAAGTTGTATTTATGACAAAATATTTCAATAAAATCCAAGTAGCTGAAAACTAAAGTAACTGGCCCAACAGCAACCAGATTCACGCTGCTTTTACAGCATATAATTCAGATTGAAGTGTGAACAGCTAAATGAGAAAACATGTTCTTGTTCACTGCAGGAAACATGTCTGAAAAACCACCATCACTGTAGTTAAATCCAAATAAAATCCAATATTAACATAAAGAGAACACAAACTCATTTTAAAGGAGTTTCTGTTTGTGTCAGATTTCAATCATTAAAGGTCCCTATTGTATAAATTCAAATTTCCATTTGTTTTCTTGATTATAAAGCAGGTCAGGTGCACATAAATACCATGAAATAGGAAAATGCTCAGTCCATGGGTAAATGCTCACAGCCTGTATTCAGCCGCTGCGCCATTCAGACATCCATTAGTTTGTGATGTCACAAACTCAACCTCAACATGGCCCACTGTCCAAATCCTTCTGTGGAAGAAAACTACATTTTTTCCCTCATGGAGTTGGCAATCTACAAGACCCACATGTAATTGGCCTGTGCCTGTCACTCAGAAAGGAGTCAGCCAATCAGAGGCAAGTTATTGATATCAATGCCTCTTAAAGTCGCAGACACAAAACAGGTTGTTTTTCATAGAGCTCGAGAGGGAAGCTTCAGAGAAGACATGTAAAACTATATTGAGATGGATTTTGGTACTTAAAACCACAAAAATACCTTCTTATGGCTGACAGAAACAACAACAAAAAAGTGTAACAATCTACTCCAAAACACAACAAAAGCAGGTAATTAAGCTTGTTTATCTGGTGTTACGATAAAACTAACAGTGGGGGTAACGATGTTGGAGTGTGAACACTCCCCACCGGGAATATTCCATGAACACTGACCTAAAGTTGGCTGTAATTGGAACTGAGACGTTCCTCCCAAGATAAACTACTGTATCACTCATTTCAGGAAGTTCCCCAAATTGCTTATAATGAAGGGACACAGTTAGAACACAGTCCGAAAGGCATCAACACAACTGCACAGCAATCACAGCAAGAACCAAGTGTGAATGTTGGATTGGTCGGAATCCCGTTTAATCCAACGTTGGAGGCGTTCTGACCATCCAACAAGCACTTTGCATGGAGTATACTGGCCATCACCTTAAACACAGTGTTGTCAGATCATTAAAACAAATGTATTTTTATAACAGTGATTTGTAATGGCTTTGGGAGGCACAGATAAACTATGTTGTCCTGTATGTGTGGTGTTTTTAACGCGCAATTCAAAACCACATCATGAATTCCAAATTTGTCTAAATCCATTGTTGTTTTAAAACAAAGATGAACTGATACATTTTCTGATTATTAGATGGAAGAGTTCATTTAAAAGGTCCTGATAATCTGTCTTCAAAAAGCATTAAATAAACAAACAACGTAGGAAGTGCAGTTAATAAGGACGAAGTAGATATTGCATGGGTTTTAGTATGTGGTAGTTCTAATACTTTGTACACCACCTGGCTTTTAAACACCTGTTTCAGTACCACTCTTGATCAAATTTGATGTGTTCTGCATATCAAGATGTCTAAATAAATATACAGTGCTGGAATTAAATGTTACTCTGGTGCTTTAATGTAAATCACCTGCTCTTTCAGGTTTTGATCTTGGCTAATTAATATCATCTTATAAAGTGGACACATCTTATACAAAAACAATAGAACAAATAAAACAGCCCAGGTTCATAGTCTGCCTTAAATCTAAATTGGGGAATTCCAGCCCTATGACTCTCCAATCATGTCCCAGCTCACCTGCGTGTTTTTTCCACACTGGAAACAAAAGCTTCCTTTCAACATTATTCAGTTCATTGTGACTTTTATGACCATTTAATGGGTCCTTCCATCCAACAGCCCCATGTTTTACTGTCACCCATACAAGGGCCCCATTGTGCACAGATATGGGAAATAGGAGATAAAGACACCTTATCAGCCACAACAAGACATCATTACTTTCACCCTGCTATCTCACCATCCCTCTCCACCATGCATTATCTGCCCACTTATGAGGATATTCAAAGTCATCAAGTGCTTTGAAGATATCCGTCAGTTGGCTGTTTGCTCTCTCTGCTTCTCCCTCAGTTTCAACTGTGCAGCATGTTGTTCATTTGGTGTCTCTCCCATCACTGCGAGCCATACTTTGCGGTTTAAAATGACATTTAAATCTACATCTAATTGCTACTTTGGGGATAGGGCTTATTGCTCATGATAGCAGGTGTTGTCCAATGCTTTCCGCTGTGAGGAAATTGCCTGCTGCCATTAGCAGGCGGGTAATATCTTCTTATGGCCCAATGTACCTGTTAACACTAACCAAAGGTTACCGACGGGAGAGGAACAGACAAGCAGCGAAGGACAGTGAGAGCAACACACAGGCAGATCGTTTCTTTTGAATAAAAAAATATTTCATTTGCAGAACATTTATCCACAAAATACATTTACACAGATTTGTATGTTGCATGGTACTTTTAATTCATTTGTTTAAACAGATTCCTTCTGTTTTCTTGTGTGCACAGAGCAGCAACTACACTGTACACTCCAAACTTTTGGATAAAGGGAAGTGAAAGTACTGACAGGAGTTGATTCTGATAACAGACAGAAGACACAAACAGGATTGTTATCTGCAGTACATTAAACAGTCATCCTGCAGTTTCCATCCACAGTGAAAAGATCATAAATGCAGGAGTGCCAGTTCCATTGGCAGCCATAACAAAGCCACCAGCATGTTTGACAGATAAATTGTTGCTTTGGCTCATGACTCTCCACCATTTTCATCGAGACTAATGTTTGTTTCATCCATCCACAGAAGTTTGTTCCACAACTGGTTTGGTTTTGTATGTTTCTGTGAACTGCAGCCTCTTCATTTTTTGAAGCTTGCCAGAGAGCAGTACACTAATAAAAGAAAAAAGGTTGTTTGCTATTTTCTAGCTTACCTGTATGTGCCTGATTTTTCAGTACAAACCTCCTGGCTTTGGCAAACCAATGGCATCTCTGTTTTTGCCACATTATTTCTCATCTTTATTTGTGTGCCCTCCTCTTTACTCCTCATTCTGACAGACAACTCAATCTACAGTAAATGTCAACTCTAAATCAACACTGAAACACGTGTGAGCTCTTTGGTGCACAAACACCACTAAAGTGAAACACATCAGCTACCTGAGAAAATGTCAGTGTTCAGATACTTTTGGACCTAGTTTGGGCGCTATGTGTTGAAAGGGCTATGCTACGCCTCATACACAGTTTTTTTTCAATATTGGCATACACCTATATCACACCTATACACCTAAGTAGATTAAATTTGAATGTAGTATTCACAGAACATGAATAAAAATAAATGTGTAACTGTACAGACCAACACAAACACTCCACATACTCATTTAGTAAGAAGATAAGAATGTTTTTTTCATTTCCCCCAAGAACTTGTGTTCTTGTGAACATTGGAAACTGGGTCATGCAAATTAAAGGCAAGCAAATTAATATATTTTAATGCTAGTTAAGTTTAATATATATAGTTTAATCCAGTCACACAAGGTTTTATTCAAACCAAACACTTAGTTTTAATTTGATGTTTTAATTAACTATACCACTGACTTTGAGAGAACAATTGAAGTTTTCCACTTCAAGTGGTTCAAATACAAATATCTCTGCCTCTTTCACTCATCTTTTCTTCACTCCGTTCATTAAATTTGTTGTATTTATGGTTACAAGGGTAGAGAGGTCAGGGAACTCATCCCTCTCTGTCAGCGTGCTAATTGGTTTGAATAGGCAGCCCCTCCTCTCAATAAACCACACATGCTCAATCTTTAAAGTGGCCTGAATCATTTTTAGTCAGCCTGTCACAAATAACTGAAGGACAAATTCTCCACCTTGCTAAAAATTTAAAATGTACTTTGAAAATGTCAAACAATCAAACTTTGAGTCTATCTGTGTTTATTTGGTCTTAGTGATAGAAGAAAAAAAAGCTCTGTGTTTTTAGACGTTACTATAGCATATCTAATCTTAAAACATTTATCATAGATAAAATCTCAACAAGTCTCTACGCTGTAATATTACAAATTGACATCAGCAGCAATATGAACTGAACCATTTCCCCCTCCACAGGTCTTGTATGCTCTGAGGTCCCCATGAGGCTCAATATTAGTCTCACTGGTCGGCTGTATGTTTTAGAACAGATTTAAAAGATTTTACTTTAATATTTAAAACATATGTACACAAATTCTAATATATTTTGATCTCCCCATGAGTGGGATCATGCTTAATTGTCAAGCTGTCTAAAGTGTCTACTACCTTAAGTCTTTGATATTGTGTTTTTCTCTGTCTTTTTTTTTTTTTTTTTTTAGTCATAAAACACTTTGTGACTTTTGTTGAAACGTGCTTTATGAATTCAGTTGTTTATAAAGGTGGACATTCTTTATCTCTGAAAATGACTCTTGGAAACTAAATCTACACCTACCATATTTACAGAGCTATAGCTCATTTTCTGTTCAAATATCCTTATGGGATAAGCACTGTTTGTGATCTCCTGTTTGCTATTGGTGGACTGACGTGTTGAGTTTCGGGAAATGCTCCACATGTGCCAAGCTGGGGCTCAGCGTAAACTAACTGAGGAATTAGCAATTCCATAATTGGACATTCTGTCAGAGGTTCTGACAAGCTGAGATGATGAAGTGGTCACTAAGTGATTTGTCTTCTGTTCTGTCTCACATCCCGTCCGACACAAAACTTCAGTCACCATAAAGAAGATTCACTGTGTCCTGTTTTGTTCTATGGCTCAAGCTTTACTCTTCCTACACTCCATTTACATTTTGTTTTCCGGAAAGGAACAGAGTGTAAATAAATCACAAAAACACAGCGCTCCCACTGCTACGCCATGAGAATGTGACAGTGAGAAAGCATGCGCAAAACCAGGACCCTGAAACTGAAGCAGCTAAACAGAGAATTCTGTTATTAACAATTTTGCTATTTACAGTTGATTTTCTTACTGTGGCATGTCCAATTTTTCTCTGGGATAAAAGCCTATTGTACAGAAAGGTGCCAGCAAAGCAAGGGACAGTGTATCAGTCTATCAGTGTGAAATAAACAATCTAAATTAGGCTAGAAGATGACATCCAGTCTACAGTCCCTGTGTTCAGCTGGTTATTACAGATCTTATTTAAAGAAATTGGTCTACAGTTAGAATATAAATTCATTGGGGTTTTTTCAGAGAGTGTGATGAGCAGATCAAGTCTAAAATGTGTAAACTGAGTGTTTAGCTGGAGCCAGGAGGAAATCCACTTTGCATAAAGACTGAAAGCAGTGGAAAGACTTTGCCTGGTTAACTTCCCTTTAAACATAAACATATCAGTACCCCAACAGCTCAGTTGTTGTTTATTTAATGGGAATACCATACTTTCAACAAATACAATAGTTGGTGCCCAACTTTGCCTTGCTAAGAAAAAGAGTACAAACCTCCATCTGAAATGCAAAATGTTTCTATTTCTGTTTTGTATGAATAAAAAAAACAATTTTCTAGCTAATCTGTATGCGCCTGATTTTTAAAAGTGAAAATGTTCACTTTTAAAATTTCACATCTTCTTGCTGGCTCCATACATAATTTACACACAAGAGCGGATCTTCTCATCTAACTCTCTGTAAAAAAGCAACTGAGAATTTTTCTTAGAATGTTAGTTTAAAAGAATTTTAGGACAGATCGTGAGCAGTGACCATTAGATTTAACAAGTGTGTTGACCATTTAATCTGTAAAAACTCTTGCTTCATTAAAGCAGAACCGATTTTCAAAAGGGTCTCAAAGTATGGCCACTATTGCCATTCAGGTTTGTGCTCTGGGAAAGTCTGCCACTTAGAGGCCAGCGCTGATTGGATTTGAGGCCACATTCACTCTCCCACCATTAAAAAAACAATATCAAAACACCCACTAATGTTCTCAAAACTCAATTTACCTTTAATGTCCTTCATCACTGTCCTTTCTGTTTTAATGCAATGTCTCCCTCTACCGCGCTCTCTTCTCTTCCGCCCTCCCTGCTGCTTGTTCGCTTACTCTGACAATACAGCATTATGGAAATAAATTGTTCCATTAGTGCATTGTGTTCTGCCATCAGGCCAACCACACGGAGTTATTAATGAACACAGCCTCCGTTTTGATTAAGACTAAAGATTTATGAAAAAACATGCTCTGGTGGCGTTTCACTCAACACAGCCACGTCCCTTCACTGAGATGTGTTCACAAAGAAACACTCCCACAAGAAGTGACCTCATGAATGTCACCAAACTGGAAAACACCCAGTCTCTAATTTAGTGGATACACCACAGTTTTCTAATATCTTTTTTTTTGTCTTGTTTTTCCACGCAGGAGAAGGCATGTCGTAAACACACTACAAACTTTGAATCACTGTCAGAACTTGTCCAATTTGTACAGAAACGTTATTTACATCACTGTGGTCTATGTTGCGCTCCAGAATGATCGACATCCAGAATTCTATTTAAACACGACTTGACGTCTGCAGTCATCCTGGCAGCTATGTGAGGCTTTAGCTACTTACAGTAGGTGCAGCGGTGCTCCGAGATAAACGATAATGTTAGTGTGCTATATTTTCACAATGATAAAGCTAATATGATGATGTTAAGAGGGTGTAACGTTTGTTTGTCATTTTAATTCAAAACACTAACATTTTCTAAACAGCACAAAACTCAATGCCTATAGACCGGGGACGTCATTAGATCTGCACATATTTCAAACCAAAAGTCTTGTGGTTAAAATAGAACCTGATGGTGGCGGTAAAAGTCACCAAAATTATTACAATTACACCTGAGGAAGATAGGTCTATCTGTCCAAAAAGTTCCTGACAATCCTTTCAATAGCCATTGAACAATATCACGCCTGGTCACACCTGGTATTAAGATGCATCGAGGGAAATTCAATCACAAATGGACATGTCTAAGTACAGGTGTGAAGGCATCCATGACATACTGAGATCCAATCCCTCAAACATTTTAATGTCGTTTCAGTGTCTGACCAAACACTTAACAAGCTATTGTTTAGGTACACACAAGAATGACTTTATGTTGCTGCTAAAACATGTTTCTCTGAGTGAAGTGTATCAGAAGAGTCTATATGCTATTTCAGGGTCTGTATTTTTACAAATTTTGTAAACAGGCCTTAGTCATTCCCTCTGTACAGCACAGGTGTGTGAGAGTGTGTTGTGTGTGTGTGTGTGCATATACAAGTGCGACTGATCCCATTTATCAGGCCAGTTAACCCTTGGCAGCACGTAGTAATTCGGAGCAGGACACCCGAGGGGGATGCAGGCACTCGCTCTAATTAAATCCCCCCTCAGCCTGCCCACCCACACCTACAGCCTGCTGCCTCCCCTCCTTCAGCAGCAGAGACACTGACCTTCCAACCCTGCCTTCCCCCCTGCCGCCTGCATCTCCTCAGCTCTGCACACCGCAAAGTGACACATGGAAACAGTTTTCTGTTCTAATGACAGTTTACAGTCTTCATTGTCAACCCCTTAGGCTAAAGACAGATTAGATCATAAAGTAATTAAATTACTAACTTGTCATATCATGCTATGCTTAATGAGAGACAGTTCTTGTCATTGAAAGTGTTGATAAAAGTCATCAGGCCTCATACAAATACATAAATGCATTAAAATCCCTACAGATTAGCAGTTATGACTGAATAATCACTGTTGGGGTGTTTTATGTTTACGTTCACAATGATGAATGACAACATACTGAGAATGCTTGTGTGTTTTCAGGAACACTAGTGGCACGGCATGCGTCTGTCCTCCATTTTGTTTCAGTCTGAAACATCTCAATAACAATCCGATATCACATGTAGTAAACTACAGGCACCAAAACTGCTTGGATAAGTTTAGGAAAAGATCACAATTTGGGTTTGAAAAAAGTAATCAAAACAATAATCTTGCATACTTCATGTAAGTTACTTAAGTCACGGAAGCTCAATATGTCATGTATGTAACTTAAAAGAAATCCATGTTGACTTTTGTTTCCTAATGAACTCGAACACCAGTTGTGCGATGAAAGTCCAGTATTTGTCCCGTCCATCCACCCACAACGTTCCTAATAACTGGAATTTTATCATATGACCTCCTTCTTTGACCCTGGTCATAGAGTGTACTTTTCAGGCCTGGGTGAAGCAACACGTCACACTGCCACGGTGTCCTCTGGTGGGCTGACAGGTGTATTACATGCTTTGGCATTGATACCTGGCAGCAACAAATATTGGATTTACTGCCATTAAATTTTGTACAGACATTTATGGTCCCCAGCAGATGAAACCAGTCATCCCCTGACTTTTTATTTAGCACCACGACAGTAACAAAGGATGACTACGGCCTAAAGAGTCTGCTACTCTCTTTCACTTTGACAAATGGACAAGCAAAAACAAAAAAAAAACAAATGGTGGCCACAAAACAGCAAAAGAACAGGGACATTATTATTAATAACTGTGTAACACTTTTCCCACATTGATTTATTACGGACAGTTTTTTGTTGTAATAAGTATATTTGCTTTCCCAGGACAGTTCTGCTAATCGACATGATAATGTTGCTTTTCCCCTTTTCAACTGCGTATGCCTTCACTGAGCTGTTGACCTTCTCTAATCCATCTTGTTTTCAGTGTGAGTCACATATAATCTTAATCATGACTCAAAATAAATGTATCCTTCCTCCACTTTTGAAGTAACGGCAGTGAATAAAGTGGCATTAATGTGAATAAGTGTTTGCACTGGTATGATGGTGTGCAGCTGGCTTTTGTGTGGCACACTGGGTTCAAAAGCAGGTTAAGAGCAGAGGTAATCTGTCTGGCTGACAGCATCAAAGAGGCTGGCATCATTAACACTGACAGTCCCGGGCTGAGGCGTAGCCACAAAGGCTCCATCCACTGTTTGTGAAGGTTACACATGAACTTATGTGTCCACATGGAGGTGCAGGTACCTGTGTGGAAAGAAATAGGCAAGGATTTGAAGAAGAAATGAAGCCTTTACGGTCTCACAATATATTTTAGAGCTGATGGTGATGTTGAATTTATGGGCCCATTTGAGTTTGGTAACATTTGAAGCACAGCTCCTGTTTTATTAACACAAAGTGCAAAGTTTAGCAGCACTCTTGTTCTATATCTTGTTCTTTCTATTACTGATGTTCTCCAAAGATAGTCCATCATAAAACGGCAGAATATTATTGTATTTATCATTTTTATGTTTTGAAAGTTAACAGGTTTTGAGAAAAATATTTCCTGTTGAGTATCTGCATGCATGACAGGTGTATCTGTAGGGGACTGAGAGGAGATACTGCACGTCCTCTGGCCCAAACCCAGACTAATAAGAACAGATGAAAACTATTACTGAATAAATGGCTGCTCTGGATTTAACAGGACATTACACTTGTTAAATGACACTCTTTTTAATACGATTATTCTTGACAGCTGTACTAACTGAAATTGGCACTCTGTTTCATTGTGTGAGGGAATTTCAGAAGCTCCAGGTGTTCTGAAAAGAAGTTGTTTAATTGATTTCCAAATATATTTAATGAGTTTGAAAGTATTCTATGAACATTAAATTAAGGATATGTGAAGAAAATTAGGAAGATGTCTTACAGTTTAGCACTTAAAAAACAAACTCATGAAGGTAAGGATTATTATCTAATTATATTTACTTATAATTATATTTACTTATAATAATGATAAACATTTGTGGTGCTGCTGTCACTTGTATTGGTTCTGGTTGTGTTTCTGAAACATACATTAAGCTTATTTATCATTTTTAAAATACATTATAAATGCATTTGTTAATTTTTTTCCACTGTAATCAATTATTTATTCTTATGATGATGCTTATAATTGCAGCTGACTGTCTAACAATAAAGCAATACGTTGCAAAATCAAGCACAGGACAACACTGATGATACACACACACACACACACACACAGTTCTGAGACTCTGTTTACCCATTTTTTTTTTCCACATCAAAACGCTGCACAACCGATTCCACCAAAACATTGATTGTTTCCATGTATGAGTGCCAGGAAAAGGAAAGAGGCACACAAGACACAAAAGGATCTAAAAGTCACCCTACTCTTTAATCATCAAAAGCCAATGGAAGGGAACCAGGTGAGTGCAACTACCTCGAACCACAAAGCACACACCTATAATGACACACCTATCACCCACATGCCAATGCACATTGAAGCCAAGCACCTGAATATGCAAAAACATACAGATGTGGCTGCTACACTTGTTAAATTCCTCACTTTACAGATTTGTACTGGCATTGCAGCCACTGCTCACCCTGGAAGAACTCTCTTGATATGACAAACACTCACCCTACAAGGTCCAGGCACTCCTTTAGCTCATGACCGTACGGAATATTTTGTCAAAGATGTCCGATACAGGATGAGCCTGCAAATAAAATGCATTTTCAGGTCTAACAGGGAGGTATTACCTTCTATCTTCATAAGCTGATGATCAAACAACAGCAGGTAGAGAGGCAGAGTGAACTGTAACTATGTGTACTAGAAAAAATACTTGGGACCAATTTAAAGACCTACTTTAATCTATATGCAGCTATCAGGTCCCAATTTTAAATATGCAATTACTGGTTTCTGTGTTCACTTGAGAGCAGCGGAAACATTTAGTGAACACAAAATTGTCATATCATCACCTTTTAAGTTGATGTGGCAACCTTGCCAGCATCTAGCAGATATGGTGCAACACTAACATACATTTGGAGTTGTGTTTGTGTCCGCCTGATGACTTCAAACGAAACATTAACTCTCTTTTATCTCCGCTTTTTGTAGCTACCAACTCGTGAGGGAAATATCTGGCTGTTTGGTTCTTCTTTCGTCAGCTAGTTGCTGACTGTGTCCTGTGCGGTGCTGAGCAGGTAACCTAGTGTGTAATGAGTTTCTAAAGCTTTTCACTGAAAACAGCTGACATTACAAGAGCTGAAATGCCACCAGTTTGGATATGTTGCTTTTCAAAAAAAATTCGGACGTTTCCTGTAACCACTGACGAAAGAGGTCAGGTTATTTATTAGATTTGTATTCTATTTAGACAAAACTAAAGAGATACCAGAGCGTATATGTCTACAACCATGCATAAAGAGGGTCACGTCAACATCTCATTTATGTAATGGCTCCACATTTATCGCACCCTGACATGACTGACGGGTGGAAATGACATCGCTAACATTTAAATTGTTGTCCTTCTCTCTGCAAAGTAATACATGCTAAGTGATGCATATTCCACCAACAGGCTATTTTCTACACTCATCTACTATGTCTTACTCAACCTTTGTCACACGCGCACGCGCACATGCACACGCACACACACACACACACACACACGCTTTAATCCGCCTTTCACTTTCTGTGTTTCATTTTACTGTCCCCACAACCTCGCGGTGTCACTGTGATATCCAATTGGCATAATTGAGCCGGGTCAGATGATAAAGAGACCTATAACAATCAATGCAGGTGAAATAAAAAACAGCTCCCAGTTATTACTTTTGTCCTTTTCCTGCGTCAATCACTCCACCTCCAAAACACACACACAGATACACACACACACACACACACACACACACACACACACACACACACACACACACACACACACACACCAGTTTAACAGACTGGTACTGCAGCGTTTATTTGAGGGAAAAGTATGACTTCTCAGAAGGAGGAGTGAGGAGACATGGGGAGGGGAGAGCAGCAGCAGAAGAAGAAGAAGAAGAAGAAGAAGAAGAGGAGGAGGAGGAGGAAGAGGCGGTGGTTCAGCATTATCAGGGCTGAGATAGATGAGTTGTGACAGGCTGACACTCTTCTCAGCACCTTCTCATCAGCATGACACAGCTGTCACAGCCCTATTTTAGGAAAATTAAACAGCCTTACGGTAAACTGGACTGCCTGGGAGGAGGGGCTGGAGGAGAGGGAGAGAGAGAGAGAGAGAGTGTGTGTGTGTGTGTGTGTGCAAATGAATAAACTTGTAGTATGCAGATGGCCTTTCTGCTTCTCTCCTCCCCCAACCTGTTCTCCTCCTTCAAGCACCATCCTCTCCTTTTGACATGATAATGGCTCCAAATTGATGAAGACACTTCACTCATTCAGTGACAACTCGACCGGCGAGCGACATAAACGCTTCCTCCACGCCTCCTCATCCATCACTGATGAAGGCCCTCCTTTCCGCCTGCTGAACATTGGCTGGGCGGGAAGTTGTTTAATCAGCTAATTTACTCTTCTCTGGCCACCTTTAATGACCATGCCACCTCTGGATTATCTTGTCATCCCATCCTCTTAATCAGCACTGATGAACTGCTCATCAAACTATTAGCCTCTTTTTACCTTTGCCATACTTAGCAAAGGTTACAGGCCTGTAATTAAAACTAATCTGTTGGGGCACATTTCTCTCTTTAATTGGCAGACTATAAGCCATTTCAGTAGCGTTTCTATAATGACCAAGAGACCTCAACTCTCAACAGACTACAAGTTCACAAAACACAGGCCAAAGAAGATGTCTTCACAACTGTGACAACACATACAGTAAGTGCTACAAATACCAAAGTAGAGAGAATTTCCTGGTTTTCTTCATTTGTATTTTTTGCATTTTCCCCAAAATGCTGCCTGTGTGGTCAAAATGATGAAACTATGTTTTTATCAGTATGTCCATGTGTATCTCTCTGAACACTGAGTAAGCACAGCGCCTTATAAACATACTTGAGTACACGAGAAACTGGAGTCTGATACTTGTAAACATACTTGACCAATAAAAGTAATTCATTTGCTTGTGTTATCTGAAATTGTACTGTGTTGAACTCGGTCGAGCACCATATAATTTAAACGGAAATGCAAACGGTTGGACTGAAACAAATCTGCCATGACTGTGAATTACACTAGATAATAGATAGGAGCGAAAAATGGCTAAAAAGTGTCATTTTAACAGCACAATAAAATTAAGTTTCTCGAGACAACGCTATGAAGTCAAATTTTAATTTTAAAATAAAGGTAAAATGATGATGACTATATTATCACTATAAGGGTTGAACCATACGTCACTGCTTATCACTAAAGGTTTGCTGCAAAGTTTGAAGTGCCCAGAAATAATTAACACAAAACAAACATGTGCGTTAGTCAAGATAAAAGTACTATAGCGGCACCAATCAGATACGATGGACTGATATCAGCTACAGTACTTTTAATAAATTGCATTACCAATCCACAATAAACGTAATTTCTTTGATATAACATTTAGTGTTTTCACAAGTGATCACATCTCTTCAGTCATGACAAGATGTTAACCCAAGCTTTTTGTGCCACGGGAATCGTTGCTGTCATGTTACCTTACATAAGAATGACACCAATGAGTTCTGCACTGTGAGGTACGGAGAGCCAGTAGCGGTTGTTACTAAATATTGTCAGGCACCCTAGCTTTAGTTATTGGTATTAGTCGAGAAAAAGTTGGACTGATGCACATATCATGTGGTCACGGTACGTTATAAGCTCATCGAGTCGGCATGGTGGCCACATGGAATTTATTTAAATCTACTACTTTGCTTTTTCATGTACCAAATAATGTTGTAGAAAGTCAATCTTTAATTTCAACTAATATTTGTTTCCATGGAGGGTGGAATAGCTCAACCTATGTTTTTCTAGTACTAACTATCAATTGCATTTACTTTGATTGACCTTTGATGGGCATTTAAGTAAAAAAAAAAAAAAATCCACAAAGCTTCAAGTTCACAGCACCAGAACTGAAAATCCCCAACTTTACAATCTGCTGAGCTGCCAAGACCCCAATTAATTTCACTACTGTTGGTTTTTGTTGAGAATTTACATACAAGGTGTTTCACAGACATTTTCTCCTACAAGAAAAGGCCAACGATGAATATTTTTCTCTCTCTTGAGATTGAAAACATTTTGTTTGAGAGGCTGACAGTAGAACAATGAATAGAAGGTAACCAATGCAGGCATCTTTCGAGTGTGTATCCGTAATGGTGGAGGACACTTGCAGTATCATTCCAGTATAGAGAAATATGTGCAAATGAAGGCATCTATCTTTAACATGCCGGTTTAGGTGACTCGGGTAAAGTAGACGTGTCTAGTCTGCCTGTTTTATAAGCTGAAGATCTTTCCTCTGTATAATTTAAGCCCTTTTCCTGCCATTTCAGCACAACTATGAAGCTACACTGTAGGTGAAAGAGTTGTGATGCCTTTAAAAGAATTCATAACAGCCAACCTGTTCTGACCTTATCCGGCAAATAAAAACTATCGATCCTTCTTTTCCAACTCGCACTTTAAAAGACTTATTGTGGAGCTCCATTTCATCTAATCACTTGGCAAAAGAGTCCAGCGTCTAAATAAAGAAAGAATAAATAAAAAAGTCCCTGGACCAACGTGTTGCTCTCACCTTTGCAGATGAAATTACCCGAAAAGCTGTTACAAATCAATATAATCAATGCAATCAGCTAACTGACACAGGCAATCTCCTGCCAGTAAGTAAAATACCCCCGGCGGAGATCTTTCAATCTCCAGTGCCATAATTGCCCCCAAGGGCGACGTTACGGTGTTGCATTTTGTACACTTAATTAAATTAGTGAGCTCTGTGGACAGGGTGGGTTGCCGATCTCAGAGAACGGATAGGTCTGGCCCCGTGCCAGTAATTAAGGCAATACCTTTCTTGATTACGCCAATCCCCCTTAATGAACTCATTATGCATTTTAACCCAAACACTCCCATGAATTAATGAGCACACAGAAAGCTCCTGGATGGAAAGAACGCCCTGATCACAAGCACAAGTCATAACTCATCCACTCAACGGGGTAGACGTAATGTCCATATTTCTTCCTCTTTCAGCTGCAGCCAAGACTAATTTGGACTTGAGTGACAGAAAAAGTTCTGAGTCTGTACACATAAAGCTTTAAAGAAATAGGATCCCTCGTCTGGAAAGCAACAACAGAAACTTAGTGGGCCACTTAACAAGGTCTCACAGGAATCAGCTCACTGTGTTTAGGAAACTTTTGGATGGTTGTTTTGAACAGCGAAGATGAGGTGCACACACCCGCACATGGCTTCCAAACATATGTGCAAAATGATTTAAAGAGACCTAGGAACACTGCGGGGTGGGAGCAGCTCTGCACTGACCCATAATGCTTTGCTAATTAAATAATTCACTAATTGATTCATTGCCAAATCAATAAAGCCCACGGATGGTTTATGGCGTGAGAGCTTAAGTGTGTTTGTGTTTCGAGACAGGGGCTGGGTTACAAATGAAACACACACACATACACACACTAACAGGATCCAAACCAAACCACCAGTGTATCCTCTAACTGAATGACAAGCAAAACACATGAAATTGGTGCTAAAACATAGGCGAACATTGTGTTGACCTTGCGCTTGTGTTGCATGACATCATGCAGCCCCTCACAGGCAGATGATAGTGAATATAAAAGGTGGGGGCAGAGTGTGAGCGTGTGTTTGTGTGTGGGTCCTCACTGAACCCATAAACTCGGCGCCGTCCTGAACCCAGTCTCAGGGGAGTCTGGGGTTTGTAGGTGGGCCTGAGGAAGAAATCAGACTGGATTATATAAATTCAAGCGTAATGACTTCTAAGGGTGTTTGTGTATAAAAGGGAACATTCGTTGTAAATATGCGGCATGTTGTGCATACTTTATGACTGGTCATATTTGTGTGTTTGTGCCCGGCAAGATAGGAATTACCTTTAAAAGTAATTGGAGGAGCAGTGAAGTGTGGCATCTCTCTGATCTGAGTGGATGTAAGGGTTGTAAATCCAGCTACACGAGCAGTTTCATATTCGTTTCCAAGCATGTGTGCACACAAATACACAAACACAGAAAGAGGTAAAGAACGGCCGTCAGAGCTCAGTACGGCCAGATGAAGGTTGTGCATGTCTGCCATGGAGGACAATCCATCCAAGACTGAGACAACTTCATTAAAAAAGTACAAGATTTTACATTTAATTTGTTAATAGTACAAATCCCAAATTTTCTTGTTTTCTAAAGGACTGAATGTCAGATTTCAGAGTCTGGCTACAGAGATTTGCTCCCTTCAGCCAATAGGACATGATGATAAAGTGATATGATAAAGATGAGTGATAAGGCCTGACATCAAATTTGGAAAACAATTTCTTTATGAACCTTTCTTTATGCAGAGAGCCTAATCACAAAGTTGGAAGCATGCTGAAGTCTAAAATATCACCATACACTGTAGAATAAAGATTTAGCGTAAGCCCATTATTCCTCGTCCACCAAACTTTACAGTTGGCTCTATGAATTCAGAGAGGTAGCATTCTCCTGCCAACCAGCAAACCCGATTCATCCACTGCCAGACTGTGAAATGTTATTCATCACTTGAAGGCAACAACTAATTTCCACTGATCCAGGGTCCAGGGGCGGTGTGCTCTATGTCATTCAATCAAATGGCCGAGGAACATCTAGCCAGCAGCACTGGATTTACTCCAGCACTGTACTTAAAAAACTCAAGCATTTACATTTCATGATACTTTATAACTGAACTCGACTAGATTTTTGAGAAAATTATCGACAGACTGAAGGAGGAAGGGATCCTTCTGCGAGTACTTTCGACATATGTACATATTATCTTGCCAGTTTCATGTGACTTGAAGTTTTAGTTTCAGATCTGATGTTCAGCACCACTGTAGGTAAGATGTAACTTCAAATGCAGAAGTCATAAAGGTTAATACACATTTTAAAGGATACAAAATATTATTATACATGATGCTCTGTTAGAGACCAACACTTTCATCAATGAATATAAGTTCAAATTACTTCCACCTTTACCAACTACAACAGTGAAATGCTTACATATTCATGTATTTGTAATAGCAAGCCAGTTATACTATAAGTAGTAACACTTGTTTTTCTGAACTATTAGTAGTTTAACATTTAGCTAATATTATTTACATGCTTTCATTCAGGTGACATTTTAGTTGCAGGACTTTTACACGTAAGAGCATTTATAAAGCAGTTACCCAAGTAAAGGGTCTGACTACTTCCTGCATCACTGATAGCAGGTCAGGAACCAGTTTAAACAGACTCACTGGAAACGTTGCATTATATGACAGCGCCACATTAAAGCCACCGAGTTCTTTAGTATGAAACCATTTTACTGCAAATGTTTGTCAATGAGGATTTCATAGCTTGATTTGATCCATTTTGCCATATTGTGAACACCAGACTGACTAAGTAGTGGAGATAATATTTGAGTCCTGACACATACTTTTCTTGACAGACTACTTTTTAAATGTAGGATACCGTTTTATTTCACAATTGTATTAAAAAGTGTACAGAGTGCTACATGTTTAATATTTATTAATCCATTACTGTGCAATGATAGTGTCAATAGAGTTTTCCATAATTGAATAACACACTCTTATCTAGGACCTTTACCAATACACCTAAAAATGTTCTTACCAGCACCATCAAACCAGTATTAGTTTGCCACGAAATACTACACACAGGTTCAGTCATTTGAAATATCCAAACTTTGCATTAAAAGATAATATATTTAAACAGTGTGTCAATCCCAATACATTCCAACAATTAACCGAACAAGTTAGCAATTAAGGACAATTCTTAGTTTTAATATGGTCCTATATCACCGCATTACACTCACAAATGCATTAGACTTAACCTATATGCCCAAAATATTCCCAATAGTCTGATAAACAGTTTAAAAGGTACCATTCAGGTCTATAAGAAAGACCCTTCGAGAGGTGGTCGTATCCCGAGAGAACAAAAGTGCGAGATGACATTCACACGACAGGAAACCCAGAATAAACACAAACATATCTGGAATGGAAAATGCGTAATTGTTTAAAAGTAAAAAGGTTAACCAGCAAAACAAATGTGATAAAAACTTTTACTTACAGTTAATATAATCAAATTTTTAAGTGATTCCTTAAACCGCTTAAAATGGATTTCTTATTGTTTAGGTCTGTACCGGTAATGCCTGATCCCTTCTCCTTTAAGATGTATTTATTATTTTTGTGTAGGCAGATAGTCATTTCTGTGTTGTACGAAAAGTGAATTTATACACACACACACAAACAAACATAGTCGATCACCATGTGAATATGTTGAGAAGGGGACTGTGATGATGGAGCACCTTTGTGTGTTCAAATGCAGTACTGCAGGTGAGTAGCACTCGGCCTCTTCACTTTTCAGGCAAAGATAGTGTGAATGAAGGTGTGGAAGAAAATCTAAAGGTGTACACTGATGATGACAGCATTTACGTGTAACCTACACGATGTTACACGCACTAGAGTGAGGAATCAAGATGAGAAATAAAAGGGAACGGGAAGTTATTCCTTCTTGGTAGGGAATGTAATTGATATGTATTAAACTCGGGTAGCTTTCATGCACTGGAAAGTTTGGCAAAGCTTTAATGTTATCCCTTTTATCAGAAAAAAAAATGTAACTACATTTTAGGATGAAAACAGTTTCTTGTCTTAAAGAATACACTAGAAATAATCTTATTTGCTAAAACTACAGCCTTTGGCTGGTTATCTTAAATAACATATAGACTGCAAAAAGGGGGGCAGCTAGCTTGTCTCTGTTCAAAGGAAAAATCCACTGGCCCAGCATCTCTACAGTTCACTAATTAACAGGTTATATCTTATTGGTTTAACCCATTTAATTAGTTTTTTTTGTACAAATAAAGAAACAACATGATAAATAGTAAACTTTAGGATGATTCTGTTACCTTCGGACAGACCCAGCAAGCCGTTTTCCCTCCTCTCTCCGGTCCTAACGCTAAACTAAGCTAACAGGCTGCAGGCTCCAGTTTCACACTGAACTGACATATGAGAGCAGTGGTAGCCATCTTCTCATGTAACTCAGACATTCAGGAATCACTATATTTTTCAAAATGTAGAACCGTCCATTCATGGTAAAGCCACATTAATATTAGACACAACATTTGATCCTTGGCAAAAGCATCCTACAGCAGGGTCAAATAACACTTAAGGCATTTCAGATTCTTCGGATCATTTGGTAAATCTGTGACAAAGAGTGTTCGGTGATACGCAGGCTGGCCTGGATCGTTCGAAATAAAAGCTGATTACTGTTGCCAAGCTCCCCAAGATGAGTGAAAATCCATACCTAGGCTTTTACACTGAACTCAATAAATAAAAGAAGTAATTTCAAGTTGGAAATAAGAGATGTTCATTTACGCGTGCAAAGGTCTCCGTGACCCGACATCAAGTGCAGCGTGCAAAAGTCAGACCATGTTGGTTTGGGTGTTGGGGCTGCGACTCTGAAGGTCCTGTACCTGGTCAAGAACCCAGTTGATGTTTGGTCTCTCCTGCGGATTTGACACCATTATGGAGCTCAGCAACACCTGCAGGCCCTCAGAGTAACTGGGCACAAGACAAACAGACACGACATCAAAACTCATCTTTTCACATCAGCCTATAACCTCCCTTAGTCAGCACAAAATACTGAACTGTGGTCAACCAATGTGCACAAGGTTAGGTATATGCGTGTATATGTGTTCTTGTATGTGTTGTCAGACCTCGACGCTATTATCACAACTTGTATATTTTGCTGTCTATTGAAAGTATTTAATTGTGTCAACGGTTCCACGTAATAATACTTTGAATGTAGTTTTTTTTTTTATACATTTAGTGTATTTTGCTGATTCTACTTCGTTGTTGTTTTTATTGTATGTACAGTAAGGCATGTTTTGCAATATTGAACTACTGTATAATAAACTTTAACTTGACTTAATATAAGTTTGGCCCATATTTAATTACATAAACCTAAACAACTGACTTTTAAACTTAAGGGCACGCATGCGTCCCTAACACCAACCACAGAATCTTTATCAATAGACTTGTCTTTATATACATGAAAACTGATCCAACTCGTGTTTTCACATAGCACTTCTGTTCAATCAAAAAGAGAAACAAACTGCATTCAGTGAGCTTGGGCTGCATTTAAGAAGTTGGACTGCTGTTAACTTAGATGCACACTTACAATGGAAAGTAAATGCAAAATAAATTTGGAAAAAGAATCTCAGGTAAAAATGTGTGTTGTTATTTTTCTACCACTATCACGGGCAGTGCCAGTGACTGATACATCAACGGGAGACTTTCAGGTTACACAGTGAGATAAAATCTGAACACTGACCTGCAGGACTGTGGGATGGCCACTGGGTTCTGGACAGCCAGAGCAACACTGTCCCCCTTCTGAAATACCAGATCGTATGGCCCCTCCAACATCATCATGCAGTAAAGCACACAGCCAAGTGACTGGAGGATTATGGGAAGACCACAAACCAAAGATAAGAAGAAGGAGTCAGTGAATGATCCACAGTCATTTTCACCTGAAGTTTCAGAGAACAACATGCACAGCAAGCAAAGAAGGCTACAAGGTTTTACCCAGATATCAGTGCGCTCATCTATAATGCAGTGGCTCTCCACATTGAAGAGCTCAGGAGCCCTGTAGGAAATGGTACACCGCTGGGCTGCCCAGTCCTGTATGGTCATGGCATCTCTGGATCCTTTAACCTGTAATAAACTCCGTTTTTTTTATTAAAGTTGTCACAGTGTAGTAATCATTTAGAGGTTGTAATGTTTAGAAGATAAACAACATAGACAGGTGAAAACAAAAAAAACGACACACTTTTGGTCTATAAGTGATCCTCAGCTGGTTTGTTGCATATAACTCTTGAAATGTTATGCAAATACTGAAAAAGCCAAGTATAGAAAATGGGTATTTGAAGTGGCACGATCAGTGTTGGAAACACAACAACTTTGATGGAATAAACTTGCAGCACCATCGAGCATAGCAAAAGGCCAAAGTTGTACAAGTTTGACGCATCCAGACGAAAAGTGAAATAAACATGGTTGAAAGAATTCAAGAAACATCGGAGACTCTATTGTCTAAATCTATTGTTCGTAAAGACAAATTTACTTTAAATCTAATCATTGTTACAATCCGCATCATGCAGCTTTCTTGTTCAAATTACTGATGAACTCGTCACTGCATGAATATGGAAAACGAGTCACAAGAAAGAGCAGCGCTGGAGCTTTGTAATGAGACTCACATATTTGTACACCAAAGAATCATGTCACGAAGAAAGGACAAACGTCTGCAAAGAAATATCTTTACCGATTTTCGAATTCCTGCTTCTTGGATGAATAATTCACAAAGTCCCGATCGCTTCACAACGTTTCACACGACAAAATGAACAGCAGCATTTTTCCTTTCTGGCGATACCAGTTGTTCTTTGTGCAACAACGTGATGTCGAGTGATTTGCTTTTTGTAAATCACAGCAAATTTCTGCATCGTCTCCAACATTACAGCCCACTTCGTATTAAAAATAAATAAATAAAAGAATGAAATTTACTTTTGTTTGGCACTATGCACATACTTTCTCAAATGGCTTAGTCTGAGTGTCTCACCATCATGGCTCTAACATTGCCAGATATCACATTGCCAGCATAAATTAAAATATTTCTCTACATTTTATAGTGAAATACATGTAAAAACAGATCAGGTGCAATTTTTTCTGTCCTTGATATAAAGACTAATATAAAAATATGTTCTGTTCTGAAACTATTGTGACACAGCATGAATGCCGTGACCTTATCACGACCCAAAGAAGAGCTTAAAAGTATAGGTAGTGAGATTACTCTGAGGGTAGAGTTAAGGACTTAAAGCATGATACTTTGAATATGAGGTTCACTGGCAAGAAAAATGTTACTCTGCCATGTAGAGGTGGAAATCTAGTAGAAAACTATTCAATCTCATAAGATGATCTGAACAACGACTTGATGGGTCGCCACTAAATATTATGTTGTAGTATTGGTAATCATTTCAGATTATTTGTTTTCAGATTTCTTTATCTTCATTTTTCTGTCATTAAAATAGATTTTGCCATATAACTGCAATTATTTCTTTAATTGCATACAACCACTGTGCAACACTTAAATAACTTAAAAATGACTTTTTAATATTAACAGACAAAATAACAGAAGTGCGGGTGGAACTCAAACCACACAGCATCTTGCTGTTGATGCCACATAAATAATTGACACGGAAGATGTGACTGATTTCAGGCGTCAGTTAAACTAATTGGGGCTTTATTGTTTTACCAACAGTTATAAATGCCTTTAATCCATCAAATCGGACAAACTCTTCACCAACCCTTTGTACTTACCTCAATCCTGGCCCGGTTCATTGAGCCCAAATCCATCAGAACCGGCCTGTCATCCTCATCCAGAAGCACATTGGTAGGCTTCAGGTCTCTGTCAAACATAGCACACAGCATGTGTTCAGATGTAGGCAATTTTGTTAAGCTTTAGATTTTAGACTTTATTAATCCCACAGTGGGGAAATTTGGTCGTCGCAGCATAGAAACACAAAAAAGGTGCACACAATATGACAAAATTTACAAATACGTATACATAAAATAAGATAGATAAAAATAATTATTTTAGAAAAAAACAAGAGCAATAAAGAAATGCACACACACATGCAGACTATATACACAAAAAAACAAATAAAATGACAAAAATAAATAAATACAGCTTAGATATCTTGATGAATGGAATAATGAATGGAATTAATATGAAACACACACACACTCGCACACACAAAATGAATGATCAATCACATTTCACCTCAAAATAAACTGTAACACCATATCCTTAGCTAATAATATGTAGGTAGGTATACACTAAGTATTGACTGACACAGTTACAGATTTTTCCAGAGGCTTCTGGAAAAGTGCATCTACTGGTACTATGCATGCAAATGTTTGCTCTGTCTGTCTGTGTGTGTGTGTGTGTGTGTGTGTGTGTGTGTGTGTGTGTGTGTGTGTGTGTGTGAAGGGGGTTGGGGGTTACCTGTGTGCATAGCCTTTTTCATGAATGGCCTTGAGTCCAGAGCAGATACCGCGCAAGATTTGCAAGATCTGTTTTTCAGGCATCGAGCTTCTCTTGTCTCTCAACTTCTCCAGAACAGACCACAGGCTGCCTTTCTGCTCACACAAACACACCAACATATCAGAATCGTATCATTTCCTGCGAGGTTATTCTCATCATGCTCCATACTGCAGCAACTTACTCTAATATAAGGCAGAAGTAACCAGGCTTCAGTCTTCCCTCCATGATCAACAAAGGTGTGAGCAACCAGGCTCAAGATGTTGGGGTGATTAAACACCTGATGCATCTCCACCTCCGTCTGAGCCTCCTGGCGGCCTTCACGGTCATGACACAGGATTCTCTTCAGGGCGTAGAAGCGCCTGTCCTTTACTCCCTCTACCAGGTCAACATAACTGAAGCCGCTGAAGAGAGGTCACAGAGAAATATTGCTCAAAAGAAGCACATGAATCCAAATTGGACTTCAACCTATAAGGGTGGTCATATTATTTTATGGTGAATCTCATAAAGACCAAAATCAAGAATGTATTTGTTCACCTCTCACCAGCCTTCTGACATTATCAGCCCCAAACTAAATTGTTCCTGTTGATTCAATCTTCAAAACCAGTTTAGATGTTGTTGTTTTTTCTCATTTTAACAGCAGGGTCTTACATTTTTCCAAAATATTTCTCAAAGCATAAATTGCATGCTTTTAGAGACTATTTTAAAGCATGACTTGGTGCGCGAGTCTCTAATCACTGCATCAGACAGATGAATATTTCATTAGAAATAGCATTCATTGTAAAGACGGATGAGAGATGTGACCCAGTGCAGCAGTGAAGCTCAGTGATGTGATTTTAAAAGTTTCTGAACAAACAGTGTAGGTCAAAGCAATAAAATACATCAGACTCTTCTTCAGTTGTGGGTATTTTTTTTTAAAGGGGTTTGTTGAGAAACAAAAATACAATATGACCACAGTTGACCTTAATGATAAGAGTTCAGAGGAGTTAAAAACACAGTAAACTTACCCTTCGTCTAGTTTCTGGACAAAGTAGTATTTTTTGTTATCAATGGTCATGGAGCTACGGGAACATATACACAGGGTCTGCCCCATCTTGACTGGCACATTGCTTTAAAGGGCCTGGAAGAGATATTTAATAAAAAAAAAATTAAAGAAAAAATAAAATAAAAAGAGTACAAGTTATTTGTGAGCAACAGCCAAAAATATGGACATTTAATTTTCTAAATACAAAAAAAAAAAAAAAAACAACATTCAATTATTAGGATGTTAGAAAAAGACATGAAGCATTTGAGGAAACAGCTGACAAAGACTCGGACAACAAACGTGAATAAATGCTAACAGAACAACACCAACATCTAACGCAGCAACATCCAGGCTACAACACACACAATCCCGAGATTAGACTCGATTTTTTTTACGGCCCGAGAGTTTTGTAATTTTGATATAACGAGCAGCCTTACCGAAGTAACCGAAGCTAAAATTGGCGGCGTTACGTTTTCACTCTTACCAGCTTTCTATTTACTAAGTTAGCCTGCTGTCATTTTGCTCCCCTTCTTCTTCTTCTTCTTTGATTTTTTTTTATTGGCGGTGTGCCAAACAGCCTCTGGGTGCAACAGCGCCATCCACTGATCTGGAGTGTGGACGATACACGTACTGTATACTTCTCTGTATTATTACTGCTACGAGAGAATAAAATCGAAAACAGCCAAAATTACAGAAATTAAAGGGGATCCAAACGAATACGAAATCAAGTAGAACATAATAATTTCTCCAATTCTGTTCATTAGTCTTGTTGATTAGGGACCATACACTGGATATTAAAGATAGGGACCCACGCACAAATAACAGACAAATACATTTTTAAATTTAAAAAAAAAAATAACTTAATTAATTAATTAATATTAATATATGAATTAATATTAATACATTTAATTTAGGTAGGTAGGTATATACTTTATTAATCCCCGAGGGGAAATTTTTTCGCCACAGCAGCATACATACAGAAGCAATAATAGAAACAATAGAATTAAATTATAGAATAGAATATATAATAGAAAAGCAATAAAACAAAAGAGCAGTAAAAGCAGTAAAAAATATAAATATAAAATATAAAATGCACAGTATATACAGTATATATACAGTACATTAAATATCTATATATATTATATACAACAAACCAATAAACACAGTCAACATATATATATATATGTATATATATACATACAGTACAGTATATAATATATAATTTATTAATTAATAATAAATTATTTTTTAAAATAATATATAATTATTATTAATAATAAATAAAAAAAAAATTAAAAAGTGAATTTTAATAGTGGCTGTGAGTATTTTATACAATAGATTTTCCCCTACCACTGCAACTTTATACTTTCACTCCACCAGATCTCAGAGGCTAAAATACTGTACTTCCTACTTTGATACGCGGGGTGGCGCTGTTCCCTCGTCTTCTTCTGCGCTAAATAAACGGCTCGTTTGGCGCCACAGCGCCTGAAGAAGACCGGCGGCGAGTTTGAAGCAGAGAAACCATGGCGGATTACGAGCACAACAGGAGGGGTCGCATCGACGACGGAGGTGATATTTGTGCTGTTTTGACGTGTAAAAATAAAGTCGAACAAATAATCAGTGTTTAGCATTAACTTAATTTACTGCCTATTCTGTAAAAAAAACAAAACAACAAACAAACCCGGCCTGAACGTAGAGGACACGGACTTCATTGAGCTGCTTCATGCTGCCCGCGTAGCGCTAAGCTAAGCAAAAACGCGAAGCAGCAGTTGACGTTTAATGAACTTAAAACCTGCGTGTCAGTGGGATGAAGTTACCGCTGACGTTACGCGGGCTGCAAAGGAAAAGCTTTGCTTTAACGCGGGTCTTTAACACCGTCTGTGATCGCTTGTTAAACCCGCTAACCTGGCGTTAGCTTAGCAACTTGCTAAGCCTAATGATATAGGTCATTTTTTGTTGTTGTTGTTGTTGTTGCATGCACAAAGTGGATTTAAAAACACAGCAAAAGTTAATATTTGTTTTATTAATGGCTAACTACACAGGTAAAGATGATAGCTTTTTTTTTTATTATTATTATTTTTTTTTTTAAATTATTGCCAACAAACTGTTGTTCACCTTGGTGAGTTGTCTTGCCTCAAGCAGGGCCGCAGGAGGAGGGAGGCAGAGTGAAAACTAAGCCTGTCTCTTGTAGCACTGTGGGAGGAGAAGGGGCTGCAGTCAAACGCACGTCCCAGCATCTCACCGAGGAGGACGACGACGAGTCCTCGGCAGACCCACCAGCGCCTTGCAAAGTCTCCAAGATAGGCTTTAGCATGAGCAGCCCGATGGCGAAGAAAACAAACCCCATATCTATCAAACTCGGAGCAACAGTGAGTGTGGAGAGGTGCACATTTAACCTCATGCAAAGAACAGGTTTTTTTTTTAAAAATTTGATATAAATGGTGGCGTAGGTTTCATCAGGCTGTTGTACAGTTGCTCTAATGCTTGATAGTGAAAATGATCATTGATCTGACAGGCCCCCCCCCCTCCCCCCCCCCCAAAAAAAAAAAAAAAAAAAAAAAAAAAAAAAAAGGATGCAGGCAAAGGTCCTTTAGAGATATGAACATGTACTGTTTGAAAGTCGCTCTCGTTGAGCTCTCACGGTAGAGAGGTTTGAATCTATGAGGTTGTGGTGGGTTTTTTTGTGGGTTTTTTTGCTAAATCTTGTGTCCTGTTCTAGAAACCTAAAGAGACTCCACCTTCACTTCCTCCAAAAAAGGCAGGGCTGGCGTCTGTTTTCAACGAAGAGGATGATGTAAGTGAACCCAGCAGTGTTATGGTCGTACAGATGCATCGACAGATGTGTGGAGGCTGACTTTGACTTCCTCTTGTCATGTAGAGTGAACCTGAGGAGATGCCTCCAGAGGCAAAGATGAGAATGAAGAACATTGGGAGGTATAATGTGAAATATGTTTGATGTGCTTTATAATTGTTTCCTCTGCTTCTGCTTTTGTGGAAAAAGTAATTAAAAAAAAAAAAAAAAAAAAAAAAAAATTTATTGTGTACACTTTATGTTGAGCTGTTTGGCTGATGTACTTGTTTAACATGTCTCTAATTTAGTTTGAAGTAATCTGTCATTTTTTTCAGGGAGACACCAACATCTGCAGGACCGAATTCCTTCAACAAGGGCAAGCAGGGTTTCTCTGATCATCAAAAACTTTGGGAGAGGAAGCTGAAGGCCCAAGCAGACAAATTGTAAATGACTTCCACAGATTTTGTCACTAATGGATAATTTTATACAGGTTAATCATGTCCGATTTTGAATGAAGGCTCAAATGATTCCTCACTGTAGCCTTGGCTTTGTCTGAGTTATGTGGACATTAATTGGAGAATACTTTAAGCCTTCTAAGATCGTGACTGAACCTGCGTTTACGTTTCTAACCACTACTGGCTGATCCCAACTGAGAGGAGAGTTCCCAGACTGTCACGCTGTCAATTAGGAGAGAGATCAGACAAACAAATTAGTCAGAATGTTGTTTGAACTACAGCAGCGTTCTGCTGGTGAATGAGAAACAGCCAACATCTTACAGCCCTCATGCCCCCTTTTGTGACATCCTTGTGTGAAGCTGGTTTGGTGTGGTCCTGAGGAAGTGTGTCGCTTGTCTAATATTTGTGTAAAAATGTACATAGAAGTGTGACAGTGTTTTATTTTTAAATCCACAAATTGGAGTGCGAGTTTGAGTGTTATGTTAACGTGAGTGTGTTGCAAGCAGGCCAGACGTGCATATGAATTGTTTTGTTTCCTTTAGTTTCTCAACCTTGATGTACAACCCTTTGCTTTCACCAGCTGTGCCACCTCAGAGGCTGTCTTCTCTTTGATTTTTATGTTGTGTATTTGGTTTGTTTTAGCTTTGTGCCAGCATTTCTGGTGTCCCTTACTCTACACGGTTTCTTTCTGCTTCCCTGAATATAACAAACATAAAGTAGAAATAAGGTTGTGTTCATTTTTTGGTTCTCAACTGATTATGTATTTTTATTTGACAGCTGCGTGAAAAGAATCATACAGCCATGACATATTAAATATATTCTGTTGAATATAGGTTAGCAATGATGAGGGAGTTTTACAAACTTTTCTTTGCCACTTTAACATCAGAGATATAGCGTTCATTATTTTATTTCAGATATCATACCTCAGTGACCTTTCCTGTGCCTGAAACTGTAGTTGGAAATCTTCCTTGATTGCAAATATTTTCAAATTCCTCTGTGGGTTACCCAACTCCTGTACAGACATCCCCAAATGAATTACAGCTACTATCTACTATGAATCCACAGCTACCATCAGTTTTTTTTTAGTTTTTTTTTTTTTTTTTTTATCACAAAATACATATTTAAAATCCTGTCAAGGGGTGACTTGACAGCAGAGGATGCGTACTACATGGCCGCAACCGCTGTTAAGTGTTAAGTTCGACTTTGCTGCATGTCATTCTTCTACTCTCCTTCCCTGTATTCCCTGTCTCTCCACTGCTCCCAATCAATAAAGGCTAAAAATCCAAAAAGTAATTGTTTAAAAAATAAAAAGAAACAGTCAAAAATTTTAATGTTTCATGTAAAAAAAAAATTAAATGCTGACCTATCCACCGTATCAGAATCCATGATGAACTACACCTCCACTGATTTACAGGTAGACATAAATGCTAAGTTTGTTAATTGCCTCCATCATGTTTCAGTGTACTAGTTCAAAACCTTTTTTATAGTCACTTTTTTTTTTTTAACTGCAGAAACGGATGTTTTTGCACTGTTTAACTGACATGGAAATGTACTGAACTCATAGCACAGCAGGTGACTTGCTTCCCCCCCGCCCTCCCCCGACGTGTGAAAATTATGCGTTGTGGTTTTGGTTTTGCATCACTACCATCATGGAAATTTCCTTCACACATTTGTGCATTCAGGTCCTGCAAGCAGTTTCAGTGAATGACAAGTAAAAACAACATACTGCGAGAAAAATGTTACTAGGAACAATCTAATCTCTGGCGCTGAATGACTGAGACCAGCCACACTCTCTAGCAGTGGGCATGGCCTTCTTTAAAGATCTCCAGAAGTTGCTGTTGGGTCTGGCAGGTTTGTCTGAGCTCCAGTCCAGACTGGGTAGCACCCTCAAGGCCCTTCGGACGAGTGCGGGCAGCGGGGGGTCCGGCTGAGAGATGGATGCTGAGGCTCCATTGGTCCATATTAACAGGAGTTTGAGTTCAGACTTTTGCAACAAGGCCTAAAAATGTGGTAAAGGTAGCAAATCATTAACACAAAAATGTCAGCCAGGAGACCGCGTCGAGTTTAACCATCTATTAAAGACGTGCATACATTTTTGTTTGGTGGTGACTGCGCGAGTGATGCTCTAGAAAGGTCTGAGCAAGCATGACAGCAATTCTGAGATCACAACCCCCCCCCCAGCAGAGCCTGAAATTCACAACTTTGAATGAATGGACACAATAATCAGAGAAACATTTGTGAGTGAGCGAGGAGGCTGGGGAGGTTAGGGTTAGGGATTATGCTATCCTAAATTGAATAAAAACAATAACTTCCTGACAAAAGAATTAATGTCACTGGTATGTTTCTGTATGCTGATTGCAAACTGTAAGGAGCGTTTTTATCCAAACACTGAATGTGTGAAATATACTCTATACTGCTGGGAAGTACCGCAAAAATGTGACATCATAGCTCATATCGACACTCCTGGTTTTCTATCACACTTTCATACATTGACCAGTTTGACTGATACATATAAAGTTGCAATGATATTAACAGAGTCTTTAAAAGCTCTTAAATTAACTTTGATCAGCAGCGGATAATAATAAGCTTTTCACTTTTATGGGCTACATAGAAATTTGAGTTATTTTCCACATCCAGTACAGCTGCTGTTGCTGCACTGCATGCAAAAGGAAAAAAAACCTTCCATTCCTCATGTACCTTCTGAGAAATGCATGCTTTACCTGGACTCCTGATTCCAGTACAAACACAGTGTTGCTGTTGGCGAGGTAGTCGGCTGACAGGACACAGATTAGCATTCGGCTTCTCTGTATTGCAAGGACCACATCATTTGTATATGCTGCAAAGAAAAACCAACATGAATCTTTGTGGACAACCCCCCCCCCCCCCCCCCCCCCCCCCCCCCACACACACACACACACACACTTGTTGCTCTGACCTCCTCCAGGAAGCACGTCCCTCTCCAGCAGACACAGCCGATAACCCCACTGGTCCTCTAACACCTGGGGAAGCAGCACTTCCAGTGGTCTCTGGGTGGCTTTACCTTCCCTGCTGGTCAGCAGGTCCAAGCTACATAAACATGCTGCCATTAAAAGAATGGGTGAATTTTCTTTCGCAGTGCCTTTACATGAAGATGTAATACAGGTATGATGAAACATGTAGGTGTACCTTCCTCATCATTAAAGGTTCCTGATCTGGAGGAAAAGGTCAAACCATCCATCACCTTTGCTGCTGTTGTTGGAGGGCTCCACACGTATGACAGAAACACATCAAACTCCTTCTCCTCTGGGAGGTGAGGAAATTTGTAAAAAACAGTTTAGACACCAAAACATTAGAGATTCAAACTTGGGCTCTTGATTGTACTTTTTTTTCTTAATGCCAGTGTGCTACCTACGTTCTTCAAGTTCATACAACAGAGTTTAGACTGCAGACAGACTATTTCAAGGTATTTTCATAACCGTTGTAACTTAATGTAACGCTGTGTAGGGTTAAATGAATTAAAAACTAATTTGTGCAGTGGTAGACCATCTTGAGATGAGGCCATATTGTTTGAAGAGGAGCAGCAGATGGCAGAGATGCATGCAGGCTAAATTTACCTTTAAGTTTCTATGTGTGTGTATTTGCATTCTGACCTCCATCATGTTTTCCATACTGGAAGTGGGATCTGTAGATAAGCTGTAGTTCCAGCCATTTCACATGCAAGATGATTCCCATCCCAGCTACCAGAAGGAAAGATGCAATGGTATACCCAACCAGTGGAGGCCATCTTTCTGCAAGCAGGTCCACAATATACTTTTAGATTTTAATGTATCTTTACTGCAGGGATGATTAACTATAGGGTGCAAGTAAAGGTAGAAGCTGTAAACACAAAACGGACAAGTTGAAAAGGCAAATTTGTCAGATGATGTGCACATCAAACAGACACAGAGCAACATTACCGTGCATTTAAAGTGGTAAAGTGTTATTTGAGGGCAACTGGACTTGCGTGAGGTTCTTAAGGATGTTCTAAAGAAGCCTTTTGGATGAAATGTGAAACACCCTCAAGAACATAAACCAAGTCTAGTTGCTTCCAGATAACACAATGATAGACCAGGACCCAGATGACTGAGAGTCTTCACAGACATAAAGTCCAATAGTCGCCCTCCTTTTAGCTCTGTTTGGACACTTTGAGTTTCTTAGCTGAACATAAACACAAATGAGAGCGGGGAGAATGAAGCAAACTAAATAATGGGGGGCCATAAAACCAAAAAAAATGTAGTTTAAAGAAATACAAATGTTGAGTGAGGATAGCTGCAGAGTCGAGCAATAAATCTTTGGGTTCACTTAGAAGAGTTTTCCCTTAAACATTTAATCAGTTGTAAATATAAAACTATTGATTAGTGCAGATTTAAGTACCGAGTATAAGTCGGTGAACATACTGTAAGTACACGAACATGTGTGCTTTGAAAACCACTATAGAAAAAGGTTCTCTTGCAGATTGTGTCACCAGTAAATTCACTGGATTGATAACATCATTGCTTTTATCTGATTAGATGCAGCTTTTTTATTTTGAGTAATAACATGAAAATAGGTCAAACGCTGGCCTCTTTTCAGCCACAGGATTATAAATAGGGGCTCTGACCTCCTGCAGGTTAACAGCAAACAGCTCTGGGCTTTGTTGCATGGTTGCACATCCAGCTGCTTCAGTCACTGGGTTGGAGCAGCTTATCTCCAGTGGCCCACTGGGTGCAGAGGCTGTAGGTGACAGCTCACCTTCCTCTTGTGCTCATTTGGTGCAATATATAACATACAGTATCTGCCTGTTCAGCTATCTGACACTGTGCAGAGACTCTCCTTTAGATTTTTAATAGATTTTATCATAGTTATTTCACTGTACCATTTCTTTTTTTACATTTCATACAGAAATATTTTAAGAGCAATGTAACAATAATATCGGACAATATAGTATGAATAAAACATGAAAACATGAGGGTGACAACAGAAGAGGTGGTACCTTTAAGTTTCCTTATGAGCTTGATTGTGACGCTGTTGCTTCCAACAGTATTACTGGTGATGCAGGTGTATGTGTGGTCCAAGTGCTGCGGCGTCACCTCTGTTATGATGGCTCTCTGTCTGACCCCATACTCTCCAAGCGGCATTTTCTTCGGTCTGGAACACAGAACACATTTTTAACCGCTTCCAATTCTACAGCAACCGATCGAACAAGTGAAACCACATCATGGTGTTTACATCCACGAGCGCACACTGGCACGGTCAGCTCGGTCTCATTCCCAGAGCGTCAAATACTGTCAGTTTGTCAAAGCCGTCGGCATCAGAGAGATATACACAGGGTGCACTTTGGCATTGCCACCGTGACCGTATATACAGTGATTGGTGACATACTTAATTTTAACCCAAACTATGATCTTCTCCGCAACCTTACCAAGTAGTTTTGTTGCCTAAACCTAACTAAATTGCCCTCTATCACATTTAACCCAAACATAACCTGTTCCTAAACTTAACCACAGGACTTTTGATGCCTCATCCTAAGATAACTTTATTTTCAACACCAGTGGGCAGTGACAAAACAACAGCAGGCTTTTTGATGCCCTGCCATATGAACATGCTGCTACTACATGGGGAAGTTAATAGATGGAAAAAGCAAAACTGACTAAGACACAGCGGTGACTTACTGAGGTGTCAACATTTGTTGTGGAGTCATCTTCTCCATGCTGTCGCCATAACTTGTGTACCACTGCACCTTTGGTGAAAGCTGTATTTTGAAGGGAAAATAAACCTCACATGTCAGATTGTGAGGGCGACCTAGAATGAGCAAAGGAAAAACATTATTAGCGGCTCCTTTAGAAGTGATAAACGAGAGTGATAACATATTCTGTATGTTGTTCTTTGTGTCAGTTTTGGAAGATGCTCAAACAAGTCATTCAAAGTTCAGACTATTGTGTGATTGTTCAGAACTATTTCAGATATGTAAGAATAAACAGTAGTGACATGTTGTGCATTGAAAGTCAAGTACAACAAGTCATCATTGGAACATGTTAGAAATGCTTGAAAGTCAAAGAGCCAAATCAGTTCTGAGTCAAAACAATTATAACCAAATACTGACCATTGATTACACAGCTTTTCAACAGGTGATTGTCAACAAAGAATCAGAACTCTTTGGCCCTCATCTGGTAGAGCCAGCATGAGCTGGAGACCTATCAAGCTGATTGTAATCTGTAACTAAGTGTTGACTTTTGTGTGGCAACTTGAAATTCACAAACACCCTTTTTTTTGTATTTACATGATAATTCTACTAGCTGTATGATTATGTCATAGTACATTTTAATAAACTTACCAAGCTCCACTTCTTCTGTCATATTGTCATTGGGATACGTAATCCTGGGAGGCCTAGGCACTGTGTGATACGCTGTGTGGGAATGAGAAACAAGGTCACATATTCATTCTCTAATTTAGAGTGCGTCTGAAAAATGTACAAACAAATCAGATCTGTGCTCTGCTCTGACATACGGTCACATCCGCATGTAAGAAAAAACATTTTATGAGATGGGATGAAATAAGACAAGTCCACGGGGTCGGGGTGGTTGGATGGATCAAGCAAAGGATATCAAGGAAACTGTTGTTTGCGACCGTTAGAGGGCAAAAGTCAAGGTTGATTTTGTGCAATGTATTTACTTATTTGATGTATGTAACGTTACTTAATGACTTAATTACTGTATCTTCTATCTTCTAGTGGACAGACAGGTGTATTACACGCTTTGGTGTGAGACCAGGTTGTTCAAGTCAATCAACTTAAAAAATTAAATGATCAATACTACAGTAAGCACATACAAATATTTTGGTCAATGTTTTTAAGATATCTGAAATGTTTACATATCAAACAGATGTCCTATTTATCTCTGTCAAAACAGCCATACTTACACAGAATTGTGTATTTGACAGGCATATATTTGTAATATTTGTTAGATCTGTAGACTTTCTCAGATAAATATGTCATTGTTCCACTTCAACATTTTAAACATCATTTACATTATTTCCTCGGTATTCAAGGCAAACCTGTTTTCATACTTCTAAGCTATGAATGCAAGATTTATGTAAACACAATGAGGGATCTATGTTCCACTTTCCTCTAATTAAACTGATGGTTAGATCAGTTTAACAAATAATTTTGTTATCAGGTCTGCGAGAGCTTCAAAAACTTCCTTTCGGTACTAAAAACGAACACTACATCATGTCCCTCAGAGATTTGTTTTACACTCACTACAGGTTTTAGTCTGGAATTTGGAGTGTGCACCATACTTTTATAAGCTGAGAACTTTCCATCTTGCTTTGAACCCCAAAAACACCAGATTTCCTCCACAGGAAGTGGTTAGCTCTTTGGGTGGTTTCATGTGCATTCATCGCTCCAATCTGCAAGAATTCATGTTTCAGACTGATAAGAAGCCAATTTTTGAAGTTAGATATGTTAAGATAACTGAAGGACTACTGAACCACAGTATGTTGTTTCCCCGATAACAAAGCAAACATCAAGAAGTTATTTGTCGTGTTCAGGTTTTTTCCCGGAGTAGACATTTTCAGAAATTAATTTCTGTTATTTGTGTTTGTTCTGACTTGGTGGAGAAAAGACAGAAAACCATTTATTTTTGTGTGTTATTTGTATGTTTTTTCTATCACATATAAAACGACAGCACTTACGAATCACTCTGACGTTAACAGCCGTCCTGAAGATCCACGTGACTCCTTGCTCAATTATTTTGCTATCACAGAAATACACACCAAAATCCAACTCTCGGACTTGGCAGAAATGTAACCACCCTCCCTTTTTACAGACGGATATTCGCTTCTCCAACATAGATTCATGCTGTAAGAAAACACATGTTTGAGTTTCTGAGGTGATGTTAGATGCTTATATTGTGAAGTCCTGTTCTTCTATGTACTTTACCTTGTACCAAATAACATCTGTGTTGTTGCTGCAGGTGAGGCCCGGGCAGGAAATTTTCCCAAAGATATTCACACGCAGGTTTACTTTGCTCTCCTCACCATGAAAACATCCCAGATTGACTCTCTCCACCACCTGTAGATGGAATGCCAGCTGGCCACTGGACAGCAGAGACCTGAACACTTAACAGATAGTCATTCAGTAACAGACATTTACACACCGCACAAAAGAATATAAACTTAAGTTTTTAACATTGTGACCATCAATAATATCTCATCTGAAAAGTTAACTTAAAGTCTCTAAACTCAAAACATCACTCACATGCCCATATGTACTGCTGTAGTTATTCCTCCTCTCCATAGATGGAGACAAAATCCAGACAAAATTTGTGTGAGGCTTCAGCAGATTAAGTGGGCATATTAACCAAAATCAGTCTTTTGATACATACCTGTGTTTCCACAGACTGTTTCCCGGTAACATAAAAAGATTTTGTACAAAAAGTGTAAATTTGGAAGATGGGGGGAAGCTGGGATCTCTTTGTGCCCAGCATGTACAAGATAAACAAATACAGAAGCCAGAAACTGTTCCATTAAGCATAGTCTATGGGCATGGGAGTGTTGTTTAAGGAAGTGAAACTGTCATTTAAAACCCCTTAATAAATCACATTGTGTTCCCCCCCCCAAAAAAAAAATCATCATCGCACTATGTTGTTACGCAAACATCTAAGTTAAACCTGATTTTATGAATATCAATCAAAAGCGTTAAATGGAGCATTATTTACCCCGTGAGGCTTGTGTACTTTCCAGAATGTTTGGCTTCAGCTTGAAACACTTCCCCACAGTCAAAGCATTGTGCGCCTTTATTTCCTTCTCCAGCCTTGGAACACATTTGCTCGTTCAAAGATTTATTAACGCATGGCATCATAAAGATTTCTCCCTCCACAGCTCTGTAGTGCAGATATGCAGCATCCGGCTGAGGAGCTAAACACAGTCACATTTCTGCTATATTTTATTTCTGTGGTCAAAATAGCCTACTACACCATTCATAAATAGTTCTTCATTTGAAAAATTAAACCCTGTACAAAGCCCTGTTTTCCAGCTGTTATGTTCAAACATTTGTGCTGAAATTATATACCTGTTCGTTGCTGACTTCTCTCACAACATCCGTCCAAGAAAATGGGAAAAATACAAAAACACAGAACGTATGCAGAGTCCATGCTGCCTCTTTGAATCTGTGAAGATTGGTCGCTGGTGTCAGTCGTGGTGATGAACCAGCCCTCTTACATTTCAGTTTTTTTCCCCTTTATTTACTGAAGTGTAACGAGATCTGGAGTTCCTGGTATTTTGACAGAGATGTTGTTGGTGGTACCGTACAGTTTCCTGTTTGGTTGTTTCTCTGTAAGGTGCTTTAATATTTGTGTTCCTTGTACTTGTTAGCCACTTCCTGCGTATTTCTTAGTAATGTTGTGTTGTTAAAGGAAACATTAACCTGTATAGTTGTGATTTCAAGCACAGAATCTACCAAATAAAAAAAGTATGCTCCACTGACAGGGGCCACAGAAGATATGTATTAATTTAAAGAACAAACAGATTCGATAGATTTTAAAGACTGTGAGGTGTTTTTCTAGCAACACACAAACAGATTCCTATGGGTAAATTTAGAGACTGAAAGCATGCTGTATATGCTTGAATTGTGGTAAATATGCATGTACTGGTGGATACACCACTTCTCTGGGTCCCACCAGCATTTTTTTCTGTCCTACCTCTCCTCTGTTTCTTTTGTTTCCTGATGTCTACAAAAGATTATGTGGGCTTGAAAAGGCTTTTTTCTATTTACTACTTTGCATTATCGTGACTATTTGCCACATACTGTAACTGGAGTTTGAACGTGACTGGGCAGGTAGCTGGCTACAACTGATCAAATTTGTCAGCAAGTTACTTCAGTCAGGGAAATCCATTGTTACTGTCCAGAAATTTAAAACCTGCCTTTATCCACCCCTCTCTAAAATCAAAGACCGATAGTTACATGATTGAAATATTCAGATTGAAGAGCTTGGGTTAACCATTTACATGGTATGTGATGTACGGTCTGGTGTTTACATGCGTGGATCGGAACAGTTGTGTCACTATAGACTGTACATTAACGTGGAGGTAGCTTCTGGGTCGGAAAAATGCTCTGGCTTCAAAGACTTCCATTCAACTTCTGTCATGAAATACAACATCAATAAATGATTTGCACAAATCATAGTACTATCATTTGCTAATTTCACTCCTCCATATTTGTTTTCCGTAGATTCATTAAAAAAATAATCATGTCATTAATTAGATATTAGGCCTCAAAAAGTGGTATGTTTTTGGGGTCAGTTTGATGACAGGCATGTGGTGCAGTCAGGTTTTCGCTATCAGATTCACCACTCGCTCCTCTCCAACTCGTCCAAACACGGTCATATCTGGCTCCAAAATAGCAAGATGGCTGGTAACTTCATCTTCTGGACTTAAATAGTAAAGTTTTGGTTGTGAAAGCACAAAATCAAAACAATAAGCTAAAATGGGTTAAAATATTTGTATGGCTTTTTTTCTGGTCATACAGCATCAGTGTTTTAGTGTAAAGAACATGAACACAGATATAACAAAACAATTTATTTTGAAGTACAATTAAAAACATATTTTGCCCTGAGGCATCACATAGTATTGTATTTGATGGTGCAGTTGAAGATAGAGGCAATGGATGATGAGGATAGAAATAGGATGAAAAACACCATGACATAAAATGTGTAAAATCAAAATGGAAAAGTCCTGGCGTACCACTAAAGTATAGAACAGAAATGTTATTTCACATGCTGCTAATCGTTTTAGCTGTATTGAGAATACACTGGTTGGACCATTATGGATATATGTCAGTTTAAGCGTAAGGGCTGATATAATGCTGTATATTCTGACTTGGTTAAACATTTTACCACGAGGTAACCTCCTGGACTGTCTGTGGTAAAAGCTCTATTTCTGTGGGGCAGGTAGGTAATAGCGTAGCTGCTTCCAGAAGGAGGTTGAGGGCGACATTGAGCTACTGCCCTTCCAGGTGACACAGTCTCCAACCTCGCTAAGAATTTGTAAGGCCTCTGGTAATGAACCCGATCTTGATACTTGTGTCATCTCAGTGTTGATGAAAACCAAGCGAGTCTGCCGCTCCACCAGGGCTGCGTGGATGGCACTCAGCAGGCCAGATCCAGGAGCAGGATCTGCAGAGGTGGGAACCAAAACCACCGTCCGGCTCTGCTCTATGCAGTCCAACACTGCCTCTGCTGCAGCTGCAGGCAACCAAAAAACAGATTCAACTTTATTTTATTAATGTTATTTTAGGTTGATATTCTTCAAAGGATTTCTTAAACACTTACCTTTCCCTGGTAGGACATCACGCTCATAAAGACAGAGATGGTAACCAAATCTCTCTTCCAAAACATTCTCCAGCCATCTTCTGTCACAAACATTTAGTCCTCCATCTGTGACGCTCTCGTAGCACATCAAATAGGCGTCATAGCTTTTTTCATCTAAGTAAACAACAACAAGCTCTGTCACTTCCTTCACGTCCTCTGCAGCCCACAGAAAAGCAACTTTTTACCTCTTAAACACACATTTTTAGGTCAAATGAAACAAAAATGTTCGTCTTACCTGCTGCGCTCCAACGGCAGTTGAGAGTGTCTCTTAGGTAAAGAAAGATGTCAACTTTAAATTTCACATATATAGCTATTGTCACAACCACCATCACCACCATGCTGATGAAGCATGAAACCAGGGAAACATACGAAGGACGAGCTGCAGGGAAACCATGGAGAGAGTAAAATGATTAAACAGTAACTTAAACAGTCATTAATAGTAACAGATGTCAGTCACTTGATTCTGGCTCAAATACGAGGTGTGGTCAAAAAGTTTGAAGACCGTTCCTGTTGCCCTCGAACATCGACGGAGTAAGTAAGCTTTAAGTATCCCAAGTTACATTACTTGATCAACATCAGCACCTGTGTTACACACATTTGTGTGACCACCGTACAAGCGCAGTTGGCGCTCACCATGGAGTTGAGCAGGGAGCACTCAATAAATTATGTGTCAAAACTCCCTTTAGACCCTTTAGAAAACCTGTTGCAATGAAGTAATGAGCCTGGTAAGGTGTTTTAAGTGGCATTCAGGTTTACAAAGGGGCAGAACGTCAATGTCCAAAACCAAAGACAGCGCGTTGGGTCAGGAGCATAACCAAGTGTTTTTTTTTTTAACATTCGCAGGGTTGTGGACCGTGAATTTGTCTCTCGGGGTCAAACACTCAACGTCGAGTTCTACTGTGACCGTCTGAGGCGTCTGAGGGAAAACATTCAGTGCGAACGACCTGAATGGTGGCACGATAGCAATTTGGTTCTCCAACATGGCAATGCACCCACTTAACGTGAGTTTTTTCACCTGCACAATGGATGCTCTTGGTCATTCACAACAGGAACAGTCTCTGAACTTTTTGATTGCACCTCCTACAATGCTAAAATGATAAAAAAGTCATTTAAATATTTGATTGACAACAAAAAAAAATAATTATTTGCTTATATTTTGTTGACTAAAAATTTAAGCAATAATGAAAATCATTCAAAAAGCAAAACTCGGCATACCTTTCTGGGTCAGAGTGATGTTGACAGACTTTGGGTAATCACTGTCATGTAGCAGTCTACACGTATATTGTTTCGACAGATCTTCCTCTAACACTTCTTTGAAGACTAGAGAAGCTGTCATCCTTTTAGAATCATCGTTGCTGTGTAGGACAGGATGTGAAGGAGGGTAACAAGCTATTTTATAGGTGTGATGAGTGTTTATGTGACACTTTCACCACTTTCACACATTTTCACTACTAAACTTGCATAACTAAAGCGTGTACATGTGAGTCCAGTCTTACCATGTTTCTTTGTAGAAAACCCTTGAGCTTTCTGTTGTGGTCACAAATGACCTTTCAATCAACCAGAAGAGCGAATGCTGGCATGAAAACGTTTCAGCTACACAATCAATCACCTTTGTTGAACCTAGATGTAGAAATTTATACAAAAATTAAAGTAAGAGTGCAGACAGGCGGTAAATGTTTGTATCCATGCTGCATATATGAAACTCACCCAGCTCTACATCAAATACTTCACCCTCACGTGGTGAAGCGATAACTGCATGTTTCTGTTCTTTTTCTGCGCATGAATGAAGAACATACTTTACCAATTCTGTTGCATTTGAACTTCTGTAAAAAATAAAGGTACTAAAGAAGTGTTTTTCTTACTATTTGGTTGGACATCAAGTACCACATTAAGGGTCTCATTATATATTTGACCATGATACAGATAATGCTTGATGCAGGTGTAATTGCCGCTGTCATTCTTGTTCACAATCCCGAAGTAATGGTCACTTGGTGATGACTCGTTCTCGTGACATAGAAAATGAAATTGGAAATTTAAGCAAAAATTTGCTAATGCATATGCTAAAATTTGGTAAAACATTCCAACCCTGCAACAATATTATACAATCCGATCTCATTCACACTAAAAATCTGCTGTGTTTTAATACCTTGTACCATGTGGTGCCATTCCTGGTAATATTAGGGGTATGTACACAAAGCACATCGGGGCATTTCAGTGTGCATGACTCGTTTGTGTAACACGTTCGGAGGTGCTGGGTAGTCTCGTCATACTCTCTGGACTGTGTTCTGTACACTGTCAGCCTGAACCAGGACTGGTGGCTCCTGCCATGTCATTAAAGAGGGTTAATGCGTGTAAGATATGCTAAGGTCAAATTACTTTCACATCAGTTTCATTAGGACCAGCTGACTTTGCCATTTATTAGTTGAGGAATGTTTGGATCTTACCTGAGAAAACATGAGTAATTCCCCTGATGGTTCACAGACACACTGAGAATCACAAGGCTGTTCCCATGAACCACCACACCCATCTGCCTCTGCTCAGCGGCTGAGATGTTGTTGTAAAGATACATCTCCTGGCTGGAGTCACTTTTCCAGAGCACTTGGGCATCATAATGATTTTTCCCTCCGCAGTGCAGCGCCACCATGTCACCTGCTTTGACATAATACTCTTTGGGTGTCATGGGACACACACCTGCAGAAGAGAGTAAGAAATGCTCTTCAGTGTGTCGCTGTGTAAAAGCATAATTTGCTTGTGGACTGCTGGAACAAAATGTCAACAAATATAATCATCGCATTGAATCATTTAGAAATGTGGCTGCAGTACGCCAGGAAACGTACAGACAATCTCGCTGTCAATCAACATATCATCAGCATTATGAGCAACATGAGTTAGATGCTTGGTTGTAAACCTTCATATGTTGTTATGAAGATCCAAGTTCTGCAACATTCAAAGTTTGGTTGTGTCTCAATCTTTGTGATGGGGAAAGAGGCTGAAAATAGTTAATTTTAGCCTCAGTTATTGATTGGTTAATATGCTTTCCTGAACTATTAACATTCTGGTTGTTGACCCTTAACCCCTGCAAATTTGAAAAGATTAATAACAGTTTAATTTGAACAAAAGTTATGTGTTGGTGCTTTATTTGTTTTTGGCTCTTTTTTTGTTGGTCATGTGTCTGTTATTAGTCAATTCCTGTAAGTTTTATCAAACTCCCACATATTACATTGATTAGTTTGAATAATGAGCTATCATATTTATCTCCCAAAGAATTCAACATGTATATAATCCATCATAAATCCTAAATAAAACTATTGACATCAAAACATCTGGGCATTATATATGTATTTATATATAAATCCTGTGATTCAAATGGCTTTTAATAAAGAATTTATAACTGTCAACCAGTAGAAATGCTACACACTACACATCACTGTTTATGATGTGTTAGTAAATGCACTTATTGTAAGTCGCTTTGGATAAAAGCGTCAGCTAAATGAAATGTAATGTAATGTAACATCAATAATAGAAGATCTAATAAATAATGTTATATTATAGGTTAAGATGCTCCACAAAGGGAATTAGCAAACTATTCCAGAAGATGATTTAATGGAGTTCCAACGGCAGTTGAGAATGTCTTTTAGGTAAAGAAAGATGTCAACTTTAAATTTCACATATACAGTTGAAACCAGAAGTTTTACATACACTGTGCAAAAAGACACATAACACTTTTTTTTTTCTCACTGTCTGAAGTTAAATCAGACTAAACCTCTCCTGTTTCAGGTCCATTAGGATTACCAAAATTATTTAACTTTTGCTAAATGTCACAATAATGAGAAAGAGAATATTTTAGAGAATTTTTCATTACTTTCTTCAAGGTCAAAAGTTTACATACAGTTCCTTAGTATTTAGTAGCATTGCCTTTGAACTGCATGACTTGGGTCAAACGTTTTGGGTATCTTTCCACAAGCTTTTTACAGTACTCTGCTGGAATTCTGGCCCATTCCTCCTGACAGAACTGGTGTAACTGAGTCAGGTTTGTTGGCCGCCTCGCTCGCACACGCCTTTTCAGATCTGCCCACAAATTTTCGATGGGATTCAGGTCAGGGCTTTGTGATGGCCACTCCAAGACATTGACTTTGTTGTCCTCAAGCCACTTTTTAACTATTTTGGCAGTATGCTTATGGTCATTGTCCATTTGGAAGACCCATTTGTGCCCAAGTTTTAGCTTCCTAGCTGATGTCCTGAGATGTTGCCTTAATATTTCCAGGTAATGTTCTTTCTTCATGATGCCGTCTATTTTATGAAGAGCTCCAGTTCCTGCTGCAGCAAAACAGCCCCACAACATGATGCTGCCACCTCCATGCTTCACAGTTGGGATGGTGTTTTCAGGTCTACAAGCTTCCCCCTTTTTCCTCCAAATGTAACGGTGGTCATTATGGCCAAACAGCTCCACTTTAGTTTCATCAGACCACAGGACATGTCTCCAGAAGTTAAGGTCTTTGTCTTGGTGTCTTTTTGCAAACTGTAATCTGGCTTTTTTATGTTTCTTTAGGAGTAATGGCTTCCTTCTTGCTGAGTAGCCTTTCAGCCCATGTCGGTGCAGGACTCGTTTTACTGTGGATAATGACACTTTCTTACCAGCTTCAGTCATCATCTTCACAAGGTCTTTAGCTTTTGTTCTGGGGTTGATTTGCACATGTCGGACCAAAACACGTTCATCTCTGGGACACAAGAGCCCGTCTCCTTCCTGAGCGGTGTGATGGCTGGACATTCCCATGTTTATACTTGCGTATAATTGTTTGCACAGATGAACGTGGCACCTTCAAGCATCTGGAAATTGCACCCAAGGATGAACCAGACTTGTGGAGCTCCATGATTCTCTCCCTGATTTCTTGGCTGATTTCTTTTGACTTTCCCATGATTTCAAACAAGGAAGCAGAGTGTTTGAGGTGTGGCCTTAAAATACATCCCCAGGTGTGCCTTCAATTAACTCACATGTTGTCAATTAACCTATCAGGAGCTTCAAAAGCCATGACATCATCATCTGGGCTTGCCCACATTGTTTAAAGACATAGTACTTTTGGTGTATGTAAACTTTTGACCTCAAAGAAAGTAAAATAAAATTCTCTAAGAAATTCTCTTTCTCATTATTGTGACATGTAGCAAAAGTTAAATAATTTTGGTAATCCTAACAGACCTGAAACAGGAGAGGTTTAGTCTGATTTAACTTCAGACAGTGAGGAAAAAAAGTGTTGTGTGTCTTTTTGCACAGTGTATGTAAACTTCTGGTTTCAACTGTAGCTACTGTCACAACCATCACCACCACCATACTGATGAAGCATGAAGCCAGTGAAACATACAAAGGACGAGCTGCAGGGAAACCATGGAGAGAGTAAAATGATTAAACAGTAACTTAAACAGTCATTAATAGTAACAGATGTCAGTCACTTGATTCTGGCTCAAATACGAGGTGTGGTCAAAAAGTTTGAAGACCGTTCCTGTTGCCCTCGAACATCGATGGAGTAAGTAAGCTTTAAGTATCCCAAGTTACATTACTTGATCAACATCAGCACCTGTGTTACACACATTTGTGTGACCACCGTACAAGCGCAGTTGGCGCTCACCATGGAGTTGAGCAGGGAGCACTCAATAAATTATGTGTCAAAACTCCCTTTAGACCCTTTAGAAAACCTGTTGCAATGAAGTAATGAGCCTGGTAAGGTGTTTTAAGTGGCATTCAGGTTTACAAAGGGGCAGAACGTCAATGTCCAAAACCAAAGACAGCGCGTTGGGTCAGGAGCATAACCAAGTGTTTTTTTTTTAACATTCGCAGGGTTGTGGACCGTGAATTTGTCTCTCGGGGTCAAACACTCAACGTCGAGTTCTACTGTGACCGTCTGAGGCGTCTGAGGGAAAACATTCAGTGCGAACGACCTGAATGGTGGCACGATAGCAATTTGGTTCTCCAACATGGCAATGCACCCACTTAACGTGAGTTTTTTCACCTGCACAATGGATGCTATCTCTTTCTGCCAGATTTGGCTTCCTATGACTTCTTTCTGTTAACCCCAAATTTTTTAACAAAATTTGATGTGCTATCCCTATTTTCAGCTCCATTGTCCAAACCCCACACACACACCAGTGGTCAACAAAACGTGTGCAACACAGGTGCTGATATCGATCAAGCAACACAACTTAGAATACTTACTAAAGTTATCTCTCCCCCTGCTTCGTGCACATGACTGTGTGGCGCTCTTGGTCATTCACAACAGGAACAGTCTCTGAACTTTTTGATTGCACCTCCTACAACGCTAAAATGATGAAAAGTCATTTAAATATTTGATTGACAACAACAACAAAAAAATATTTGCTTATATTTTGTTGACTAAAAATTTAAGCAATAATGAAAATCATTCAAAAAGCAAAACTCGGCATACCTTTCTGGGTCAGAGTGATGTTGACAGACTTTGGGTATTGATTGTCACGTAGCAGTCTACACGTATATTGTTTCGACAGATCTTCCTCTAACACTTCTTTGAAGACTAGAGAAGCTGTCATCCTTTTAGAATCATCATTGCTGTGTAGGACAGGATGTGAAGGAGGGTAACAAGCTATTTTATAGGTGTGATGAGTGTTTATGTGACACTTTCACCACTTTCACACATTTTCACTACTAAACTTGCATAACTAAAGCGTGTACATGTGAGTCCAGTCTTACCATGTTTCTTTGTAGAAAACCCTTGAGCTTTCTGTTGTGGTCACAAATGACCTTTCAATCAACCAGAAGAGCGAATGCTGGCATGAAAACGTTTCAGCTACACAATCAATCACCTTTGTTGAACCTAGATGTAGAAATTTATACAAAAATTAAAGTAAGAGTGCAGACAGGCGGTAAATGTTTGTATCCATGCTGCATATATGAAACTCACCCAGCTCTACATCAAATACTTCACCCTCACGTGGTGAAGCGATAACTGCATGTTTCTGTTCTTTTTCTGCGCATGAATGAAGAACATACTTTACCAATTCTGTTGCATTTGAACTTCTGTAAAAAATAAAGGTACTAAAGAAGTGTTTTTCTTACCATTTGGTTGGACATCAAGTACCACATTAAGGGTCTCATTATATATTTGACCATGATACAGATAATGCTTGATGCAGGTGTAATTGCCGCTGTCATTCTTGTTCACAATCCCGAAGTAATGGTCACTTGGTGATGACTCGTTCTCGTGACATAGAAAATGAAATTGGAAATTTAAGCAAAAATTTGCTAATGCATATGCTAAAATTTGGTAAAACATTCCAACCCTGCAACAATATTATACAATCCGATCTCATTCACACTAAAAATCTGCTGTGTTTTAATACCTTGTACCATGTGGTGCCATTCCTGGTAATATTAGGGGTATGTACATAAAGCACATCGGGGCATTTCAGTGTGCATGACTCGTTTGTGTAACACGTTTGGAGGTGCTGGGTAGTCTCGTCATACTCTCTGGACTGTGTTCTGTACACTGTCAGCCTGAACCAGGACTGGTGGCTCCTGCCATGTCATTAAAGAGGGTTAATGCGTGTAAGCTATGCTAAGGTCAAATTATTTTCACATCAGTTTCATTAGGACCAGCTGACTTTGCCATTTATTAGTTGAGGAATGTTTGGATCTTACCTGAGAAAACATGAGTAATTCCCCTGATGGTTCACAGACGCACTGAGAATCACAAGGCTGTTCCCATGAACCACCACACCCATCTGCCTCTGCTCAGCGGCTGAGATGTTGTTGTAAAGATACATCTCCTGGCTGGAGTCACTTTTCCAGAGCACTTGGGCATCATAATGATTTTTCCCTCCGCAGTGCAGCGCCACCATGTCACCTGCTTTGACATAATACTCTTTGGGTGTCATGGGACACACACCTGCAGAAGAGAGTAAGAAATGCTCTTCAGTGTGTCACTGTGTAAAAGCATAATTTGCTTGTGGACTGCTGGAACAAAATGTCAACAAATATAATCATCGCATTGAATCATTTAGAAATGTGGCTGCAGTACGCCAGGAAACGTACAGACAATCTCGCTGTCAATCAACATATCATCAGCATTATGAGCAACATGAGTTAGATGCTTGGTTGTAAACCTTCATATGTTGTTATGAAGATCCAAGTTCTGCAACATTCAAAGTTTGGTTGTGTCTCAATCTTTGTGATGGGGAAAGAGGCTGAAAATAGTTAATTTTAGCCTCAGTTATTGATTGGTTAATATGCTTTCCTGAACTATTAACATTCTGGTTGTTGACCCTTAACCCCTGCAAATTTGAAAAGATTAATAACAGTTTAATTTGAACAAAAGTTATGTGTTTGCGCTTTATTTGTTTTTGGCTCTTTTTTTGTTGGTCATGTGTCTGTTATTAGTCAATTCCTGTAAGTTTTATCAAACTCCCACATGTTACATCGATTAGTTTGAGTAATGAGCTATCATATTTATCTCCCAAAGAATTCAACATGTATATAATCCATCATAAATCCTAAAATAAAACTATTGACATCAAAACATCTGGGTATTATATATGTGTAAATATAAATCCTGTGATTCAAATGGCTTTTAATAAAGAATTTATAACTGTCAACCAGTAGAAATGCTACACACTACACATCACTGTTTATGATGTGTTAGTAAATGCACTTATTGTAAGTCGCTTTGGATAAAAGCGTCAGCTAAATGAAATGTAATGTAATGTAACATCAATAATAGAAGATCTAATAAATAATGTTATATTATAGGTTAAGATGCTCCACAAAGGGAAATTAGCAAACTATTCCAGAAGTAGCCTGCTTTGTAAACTAATTACAATTAGCTCCATATAAATTATCAGCTGGGAAATTAGTCAAGCATGAATGCATTAATAATTGTAATATTATAATATAACATTCAAAAATTTGTCATTGAGCATTATGAGAACTCAAACTTTTTTAACTTTATAATTTGATGCGAACTGTACTTAATTTATTGTCCAGAACTTGTCTTTAACTGATGATACTGCTGTAATTGAAACACCTTAAAACTATTCTCTTACCTGATAAAAGTGTGAGGAGGAAGAGCAGAGGGACCGTTATGATAACCATCTTTCCCAAACTCTCGGCAGCGTCGACAAAAACGATCAAACTGCCCGAAGATACCTTCTGCTAAAAGTTTCCTAATCTGTTCACGTCAGACTGTGATGATGAAAAATAAAACTTGTGGAAGAGCACCACGTGGTGGCACCAGAACATTCCGGATTCCCCCTAAAATGTTTCTTTTCTAGATATTATTAGTCTGTCATGATATTGTTTTTAATAGGCTACAACACGTCATTAGAATAATCTGTTTACTCCATGAAGATAAAAAAGAAACTGTAACTTTAAAATATCCTTTGTTGTAGCTTCGTTTCATCCGCAATAACTGAGGCAAGAACGACGCAGCAGGGCGCTCAGAGAAACCCACCTTGATGCGCGCTCTGCAGGTGTAGAGCAGCTTTACACAACCATTGACAACAGAATGACATTGACTCATTTAGTCCGAGTGGTAGGAGCTCCAACCACCAACCTTTGTATACCACATGTCAACAACAAGGCAATCCAAAGTGCTTCACATAAAACCATTAAAAGCATCAAAACATAAGGCGAAAGAAAAGGACATTTAAAGACAATTAAAACGGCGATTAAAACATTAAAAACAGTCATTAAAACATTAAGCAAGCTAAAAATAGCATAAAAGTTACAGTGCAATTTAAAACATCCTCAAATCTGGTTCAGTGAAAGTCAGCAGCAAACAGAAAAGTCTTTAGTCTTGATTTAAAGGAGCTGAGGCTCTCAGCAGACCTGCAGGTTTCTGGGACTTTGTTCCAGATATGTTGAGCAGAAAAACTGAACACTGCTTCTCCATGTTTAGTTCTCATTGAGAACAGGAAGGAAGACCCAGAAGACCTGAGAGGTCTGGATGGGTCATAGCAGCAGATCAGAAATGTATTTTGGCCCTAAACCATTCAGTGCTTTATAAACCAACAGCAGGATTTTAAAGTTCAATTCAATTCAATTCAACTTCATTTATATAGCGCCAAGTCACAACATAGGTTATTTCATGGCACTTAACACATTAAAGTCCTTACAACAAGACGTTACAATATTATACAGAGAAACCCAACAAATCAACAAAGTTGACTCTTTGTTGGACAGGAAGCCAGTGTAAAGATCTTAGAAATGGAGTGATGTGATCCACTTTCCTGGTCTTAGTGAGGACTCGAGCTGCAGCTGTCCGATTTTTACAGAGACCTGTAAACACACCGTTACAGTAGAGTCTACTGAAGATGAACACATGGACACGTTTTTCCAAATCCTGTTGAGACATAAATTCTCTAATCCTTGATATATTCTTCAGGTGATAGTAGGCTGATTTTGTAATTGTCTTAATATGGCTGTTCAGATTGAGGTCTGAGTCCATGACTACACCTAGATTTCTGGCTCGGTTTGTGGCACTGACTGCTTGTCTAATTTTCAGAATTTTGTCAGTAAAAAGGAGGCAAATTGATTGCAGGCCCAGGTGGACTGGAGCTCAGCAGCTACTGACACTGGAGGGTTTGTTAGCCTGTCGACGGTAGCAAATAAGGCCCTTGTATTGTTATTGCTTTTGGTAATGATGTCAGAGAAGAAGGACTGCCTTGCATTTCTCAGTTCCACATTATAACTGCAAAGTCTCTCTTTATACATGTCACAGTGAGCCTGGAGATTTGTTTTTCGCCACCTGCGCTCAGCTTTTCGACACTCTCTTTTCTCTATTCTGAGTAACGTGGCATTTCTCCAAGGAGACCTTTGCTTACCAGCGACAACCTTCACTTCAGTGGGTGCAATGGCATCAATAACATTTTTAACTTTAGAATTGAAGCTATCTACAAGCTCATTGACTGGGATGCCAGAGAGGGCTGGTGTGGAGGAGAACCTCTGAATAAATAGTTCACTGGTGTTTTCAGAGTAACACTTTGTCACGGTCAAAGATAAAGAGAAAAGGAAATGGAACAAATGCAGTAGAGGAGGAGGAAGATAGCTGCACTAATTAAAATAGACATTTGATTAGGATCTGAATCTTAAAGCAGGGTGGATCAGAAAGTTAGCTTTAGTATTTATGTATCAGGCAAAATAATAATTTGTAAAATGTGGATTGTGTGTTTGCTATTACGATTGTTTCATGTTCTCAGGTCTCTTGGTAAAGATATCACAATCTTAAAGAGACTTGGCTATATACATAAATAAAGTCTATGATTGTATTTTCTAGTAGTGGGTTAAGTCTACAAAAGTTACTTTGTCTTATGCCCTCAATCAGACTCATAATTTTACGGTATTAGGTCTATTTTCCCAACTTCCCACAGGTGGAGCTGACAGTGATCAGCTGATCACAAATCAATCCACTCAATGATTTGTCTCAACAAAGCTCCGGCAGAGACAGAAATACCACATCACCCTTCTGACTCACAAATAGACATGTGGTTCCCCGAAATCTCCCCAATACAGAGGAACAACTAACTCAAAGTGGTCACAGATGACTGGTGAGAGTGACATCAGCATCATGTGAGTTAATCTATCATTTATTTTTTAAATGTCAATTTTGAACACCACATTCTTGTTTTTAAACATTGTTTAGGCCCAAAATAATTTCCAGAAGTCTTTTTCCCAAAACGTAAATACTGAATTAAACCGGGATTTGCCAGCTATCCTATCTGAATGAATCCTTGATTTGTTTTCACGAAAGCAGTGGTACATACATTACCATGGAGGTTTATTCTGTACATTTAGTCTGCTACAGATCAGGTCAGAGCCAGCCTTGAGCATCTGGGGCCCCACCTCCCATTAAATCCAATCCAATAGTGATTTAATTTACTTATATTCTTCAATTACTTCTTAATACTTTAGTTTTATTGTTAGTTCCTGAGCTGGTTTCAAATTGCCTTCACGTGCACATATTTTAGCGGCCAGTAGTGGGCAGTGCTGCATTGCAAAATAATCCTGCAATAATGAGTGAATAGTGTGAAGCATTTTGGATTACTGCATCTAGAAGGACTATTTCTGTTCACATTAACTTATGTTAGGTCTTAATCAGAAACTTATATATGTGCTCATGTGTGCTTTTAAGATGCATTTTGAGGTTGCGGACCTGAAGAAGACATTCAACCACTGCAGTGGACGCTAACAGGAATCAAAATAAACAAACAAATAAGAAACTGTTTTTTGTTTGGTGCTGAGCAGGCAGTGTTTCATGGGAAGTGAACAGTGAACCATTGAGTTGATGGGACAGATTTATAAAAAACATACAGATTAAAAATGTTAACCCTTCCACATATTCATTTTTACTGCTTTAAAAGTACTGGTACAACAAAAACTAGAGGAAAGTGCATTTTTAACATTTCTTTCAAATTAGAGCAGCGGATCTGGAGACTTTCCCTGCAGTTCCTACACCTGGCAGCACTTTCTCACAAAAGACATTTTAACATGGCACAGAATGAAAAACAGATGTGTGAATAATAAAACCGATATTGGCTAATTTTCATTCAGCTGCATCATTTCTCAGGGTCCCAGTATATTTTGCATGCTGGATCATTTTTACACCGCCGTGCCTGACTGGGTTTCAAAAGTAAAACACAAACACCTGTGTTTTTGTTTGTTTATTTTGTTTACCAATAATGGCAACTCAAAGTGGTGAAAAACACCTATTTGCTCTATGATTTACTCAACCAACCGCTATCACCACCTTAAGAAAGAACATTTTATATGGAAATGTAGGAAAAATATGTTATAGGGATAAAGAAGGGGGCTGAGGATCTTCAAATACTGTTGAGTTCTCTACACGACTGCCTTGATGACGTGAAAAGCTGTATGTCACAATATTTTCTACAACTCAACTCAAGCAAATCAGAGATTCTTGTAATTGGTCCACCACACTTAACCAAACAAATCCACCCATCTGCTGGCCCGCTTGTAGAATTCATTACACCTGTTGCAAAAGAAATCTTGGGGTTTGGTTTGATAGCAATTTGAGTTTGGAACACCATATTACAAAGCTTGTGCAGTCCTGTTTCTATCACCTTTGAAATATCTCAAAAATCCATCCTGTCTTAACATTTCATGATGCTGAGACCATGATACATGCCTTCATCTACTCACACCTAGACTACTGCAACAGCCTCTTCACCTGCCTCAATCAAAAATCCATCAGTCGACTTCAAACTGTACAGAACTCAGCTGCCAGACTTTTAACCAAAACCAGGAAAAGGGACCAAATCTCACCTGTTTTAGCCTCCTCGCACCGGCTCCCAGTATGTTTTAGAATTGATTTTAAGATTTTACTGTTGACTTTTAATGCTCTTCATGGTCTCTGTCCCTCCTATTCGGCTGACCTGATTGTTTCATACAACCCTGCCCGAAGTCTGAGATCCTCAGACAAAAAACGTTTATCAGTTCCGGAGACACGTCTTAAAACTAAAGGTGACAAAACATTTTCAGTCACAGCCTCCAAGTTATGGAACGAGCTGCCTGAGGAAATAAGGTCTGCAGAGTCAGTGACATCTTTGAAGTCTCTTCTTAAAACACACTTTTATCGGAAAGCCTTTGCTGATTTTAGTTGATTTCAGTGATCGATTGTTATTTCTTTTATACCCTGTTTTAATTTGTTTTTCATTTGTTTTTATGATTGTTTTATATGATCAATGTGCTGTTAAGACTTCTTAGAATTCAATTGTTGTTTTATTTTAATGGCTTATTTTATGTGAAGCACTTTCTAACTGAAGTTTAGAAAAGTGCTATCCAAATAAAAATTATTATTATTATTATTGTAGGCAAACTGTGAGTCCAACACAAGCTTTAAAATATTGAACATATGTAGAAAAATTCTAACTTTTTAATGAATTTTGTTAAACTGCTATAAGTTGAATATGAATAGATTAGATGGTATGAAAGCAAACTACCTTTCATAGTTGCTAGAGTACAAAATAATCATTCTGACTGCTCAATATTGCACTGGTTATAATCCTGCGTAGGTATATGAGGTAAAAGTCTTGGGGCAGGAAGGTAATAGCGTAGCTGCTTCCAGAAGGAGGAGGAGGGCGACATGGAGCTCCTGCCCTTCCAGGTGACACAGTGTCCAGCCTCACTAAGACGTTGTAAAGCCTCTGGTAATGAACCTGTGCTCGAAACTTGTGCTGTGTTGATGAGAACCAAGCGAGTCTTCCGCTCCACCAGCGCTGCATGGATGTCCTTCAGCAGGTCAGATCCTGGACCAGAACCAGGGGAGGTGGGAACCAAAACCACCATCCGGCTTAGCTCTATGCAGTCCAACACTGCCACTGCTGCTGCTGCAGGCAACCAAAGTTCAGAACAAATTTGACTTGATTAATACTCGAAGATTAAGTTATATTCAAACATATGTAAACATAATACCATACCCTCCCCTGATGAGACATCACGATCAAAAAGACAGAGATTGTAACCAAATCTCTCCTCCAAAACCCTCTCCAGCCATCTTCTGTCATCTTCATTCAGTCCTGCGTCTGTGATGCTCTCGTAATACATCAAATAGGCATCGTAGCTTTTTCCATCTTCCCAAAAACAACAAACACAGCAGCACTATGTTAGGAGTGGATATTGGTGAAGGTAGACAAAAACATGGATGTCGACACAAACAGGCAGTTAAAGAAAAAAATATCAACCTGTAACACAAAAGGACAAAAAGACAAAATTATAATTCCTACCTGAGGTTCTGCGATAGCAGCCAAGAGTGTCTCGCAGGAAAAGAGTGATGTTGATTTTAAACTTCACACAAACAACTATAGTTACAACAATCAGCACCACAGTGATGCAGAATACCAGGGGGAGGGACGAGGCACCTAGTGTAGGGAAATATTAGTTTGATATTGATGGTAGTGTAAAGAACAAAACCCCTGAAACACAACTAAATACAATAGTGAATCTGTGTGTCTGTGTAACATACCTTTCTGGGTCAGGGTGATGGTGACAAAGCTTGGAAGTTGGTGGTCAGATTCCAGTTTACAGGTATATTGTTTTGACAGATCCTCATATGACACTTTTTGGAAAACTAAAGATGCTATCATCTTTTGTTCCCGACTATTATTTTCACTGGAAAGGAAAGGAAAGGAAAAGAAAGGAAAGGATGTAAGAAGTTCCAGAAGCACATCTGTTATAATGTGTTGAGTGCTGATTGTAGCTACATACATTTGTGAATATCCCTCAAACGTAACTGTGGGAGTGTTGAATGTGTGTGAAATATTACCTTGTAAGAGTGTAGAATACTGGTAGGCTGTTGTTTGTCTCCACAAATGATTTTCCACTTAACCAGAAAACCAAATCAAAGTCTGAATACAGAACAGCTTCACAATCAATCACCACTGTTGAGTCTAGAAAAAAAAGACACATTTTATATTTGATTAATTCTAAAGTTATAGCTGAATGTGTGTGTGTGCATATGAAATCTAGACAATAACTCACCTAAAACTACATGAAATACACTGCTTTCTTGTGGTGATAGTATTTTTGATTTTCCATATTTTTCTGTCAAAGAAAGAGAGCAAACGTGTTAATATTTTTTAAAAAGTATATGAAACACTGATCATAAACATCTCCAAAAAGTGTTTTTCTTACTGCTTGGTTGGACATCAAGTACGACTGTAAAGGTCTTATTATATGTTTGACCATGATACAGGTAAGACCTGGTGCAGGTGTAGCGTCCCCTGTCGTTTTTGTCCACACTCGAGAAGTTATTGCCTCTTGGTGATGACTCGCCCTCCTGACAGAGAAAATTAAGTTGACAATTTATTTCCAACACAACAACAATATTGTACAATCAAAACTCACTCACACTAAAAAAAAAAATCTGCTGTGTTTTAATACCTTGTGCCATATGATGCCATTGCTGGTTATATTAGGAGTATGTACACAAGGGACATTCACACTGGGGCAATACAATGTGCATGACTCTTGTGTGTAACACGTTGAGGAGTACTGGGTATTCTCGTCATACTCTCTGGACTGTGTTGCGTACACTGTCAACGTGAACCAGGACCAGCTGTGGGCAGTCCTGCACAATAAATGTGAAAGTAAAGAAAGATTTAAAGGTGCAATAGGTAAGATTTAGGTTCTGTCTTGTAATACCAGTTTGTATGTTAGGAGGCAACAGTGAGTCCAGGCAGTCTGTCAACAGTCTGGTTGGACTCCTTGTCTTGTTGCACGAATTACATTTAGGAGATATCTTGTTTTTTGATGATGATTGTAAAGTTAGATTGTAGTGACCAAGATGAGGATGATTGATATTAAAAATGGTGATTGATTCAGCCTGCTTGCTTACCTCTACTTTTAGCAAGACCACAGAAGCAAGACAACAGCCACAACAACACCATATATCTGCACCACTTGGGCTTGTTTTTTTTTGGCACAGTTTGTGTTTTGCAGCACCAAAGATTAGTGCAGTACAGTACCTTGCCAATAAAAAGTAACCCTAATATGAACTCTTGTTTGCTGCTATTTTGCCAAGAGTTTCAGCCATCAGTGTGTTTCTGTTCCTCTTAATCAAACTTGAGGTTAGAATACATTATTTATTCTTTCTCCCATGTTGGACGGAATTCAGACGACGCCGCAGTGACTCACTATTATTGCTTGTTGAGGTGGTCCAGGGCTAGGTGGTTGGCATGCTAACTTCTACATAAAGCTCTTCCACATAACTCTAAAAACTGATATTTCTTTACATTATGTTGATCATTTTTGCTACGGAGAACTCTTGCATGCGGCACCGTTGAGGTTCAGTTTACGAAACACCAGTTTTCCTCAGAGCCAAAGTGCCATTGCTACATCCAGATGTGTTATTGGCTGAAAGGACTTTGTGCTGGCCTCGCTGTAGAGATGGAGTCAGTGTGACGACCACAGACCTCTCGCCTGACGTTACGGCGAGCGTATGGCGTCACTTGTTGTCTGCAAACATTGTGACTAGTGTTACTTCTCTCTGCTATTTCAGCTTCTCTTCCTGAATTATACGTATCTTTAACTCTCTCCACACTTCTTCTAATCTCAAGTTGAAACTTCGCCCTTCTTGAACAATTCTACTGTTAAAACTTTGACCAACGTTCACTTAACTTGGGCGTTTTGGTACTGCTGGCTTAGCAGTTAGCAATGGCTTCCCCCTCTCCCTCCACCTCTTCTTGTTTTTTTCCTGCTCGGCGTGTCACACGTTTCGTGACGACCCTGCCTCCCTTAATTTTGATTTTGATTTTATACACTTTATTAATCCCCGAGGGGAAATTTCTTCACTACAGCAGGGGGGGCTCTCAGGGGGGAGCTGCTGCTGCAGCAGGCTGCCACTAGCACGGCGCCAGGTAACCTGACCTGAGGTGCGTGTTTTTGGATGATAGGAGGAAGCCGGAGAACCCGGAGAGAACCCACGCAAGCACAGGGAGAACATACAAACTCCGCACAGGAAGGCCCAGGACCGGATTCGAATCCGGAACCTTTTTGCTGTGAGGTGACAGTGCTAACCACTGCACCACCGTGCCGCCCATTGATAATGATAATGCTACCTGTAATAAATGTAGTGTAGTCAGGGCTCTGGAGGCCAGGGTCATAGAATTAGAATCAGGGAGGGGGTGCGCAGCTGCCCGGGGCTGCAGGCTTAGTTAGCCGGTCCCCCACAGATTTAGTGCCGAGTTCAGATAAAATGATGAGAGTGGGTGACTTTAACATTCATGTTGACGTTGGACAACGACGGCCTCAGTTCTACTTTTAGCTCATTATTAGATTCTGTAGGCTTTTCTCAGCATGTAAATAAACCCCGTCACCGTGGTAACCACACCCTTCATCTGGTTCTGTCGTATGGCATGGAAACTGAAAATGTAATTGTATTTCCTCAAAACCCTGTTTTGTCGGACCACTTCTTATAAGTGAAGTTATATATTATTGAAGTTACAATAATGGACTACACAGCATGTGGCAATAAATCCCACTACAGTAGACGTATGTCAGATGATGCCGTGGCCAAATTTAAGGAAGTAGTTACATCCTTATCCTCTTTGATGCCGTGTGTTAAAGCAGCGGAAGGCATCTCCGTCGACTTTAGTCCCACACAAGTGGATCATCTGATAGAAAACACTGCAGCATCTCTGCTACAACTCTAGATAATGTTGCCCCTCTGAAGAAGATTAATAAAGTAACTACCTAACCTAACCTAACCTAAGAGAGTAATGAACCAGAGGAAGTTGTCTCCGTGGTACAACTCAGAATTACGCTCTGCTAGGCAGGCGACTAGAAAGCTGGAAAGGAAATGGAGTTCCACTAATTTAGAAGAATTTCACCTGGACTGGAAGGATAGTCTAATATTATATAAGAAAGCTCTTCGTAAGGCCAGGACTTTATATTATTCATCATTAATAGAGGACAAGAAGAACAACCCCAGGTTTCTTTTCAGCACTGTAGCCAGGCTGACAGAGTGACAGCTCAGTTGAGCCCTCTATTCCTTCAGCTCTCAGCAGTAATGACTTCATTAACTTCTTTACTAATCAAAATCTTACTATTGGGGAGAGAATCGGGCCGACCTTTCCTGCCACCGTCACTGATGTGATGTTAAGCACAGCAGCCCTGGAAGCAACTGTAGGACCAGATGTAAACTTGGAAAATGTCTCTTCTGTTGAGCTCTCTGAGTTAACTAGAATTATTTCTTCATCTGGATCCTCTAGCTGTCTGTTAGATCCCATCCCAACTAAACTTTTTAAGGAAGTCTTTCCTTTAATTAATACTTCAATATTAGATCAGATCAACCTATCTATTGTAACCGGCTATGTACCGCAGTGTCATGAAAGAGCAGTTGCATGACTTTTGTTTATCTTTCACATCACCATAATGTCAAATAATTAGCACAATGGTGCAGTGCAATTTTAAAAGCTGTTGCAGAATGATGTTCGATAAGACAACAATCTTTAAAAGTAATCAAAAGACCAAACTTAACTTTGGATTAGTTTAGGAGTGTTTAGATCTTACCCAGGAGAGCATGAGTAATTCCCCTGATGGTTTACAGAGGCTCTGAGAATAACAAGACTCCTCCCGTGGACCAGCAGATCCATCTGCCTCGGCTCATCTGATGTTGACATGTCAGTCAGATTCATGTGCTCGGTGGTGTGACTGGTCCAGAAGACGTCTGCCTCGTTATCATTGTGCAAACCGCATTGAGGACAATGGAGCACCACCATCTCACCTGCTTTGGCATGTAACATCTGCGTTTTCAGTGGATACACACCTACAAATGAATGTCAACATTTTGTGTTTATTTTCCTGTGTAAAACTCCAGCAGCTATGCATGTTCTGCATTTCTATCATTATTTTATATCGAGCATAAATAGTACTCAATTTATTTGTCATTATTTCCCTTCCCCCTTGTTCTTTCCACTTGCAAACATGCAGTATACAAACTCACACAACTCCATATATATATCCACATTATTCAGTGTCTGTTTTACGGTCTTTGTGTTCTTTTTTGTCTCATGCTCTTTTTGCATTCATTTTGTTATATTTCACCAACAAAAGAGAAAGAAAAAGGAACAAAATAAAAGGGAATTTCCCAGAATTACTTTTCCTTTTCCTTTCAAAGTTGTGTTGTGATAACACATACCTGCTTCTAACTACCCTTTATTTACATTTCAGCAACATGTTTTCTCAGCGATGAGGAAGCCTTTGAGTAGCTTTGATCCAGGGTCTTAATTAAGTTCTGGCCAGATAGTTTTATCCCTGAAAATCCCTTTGTGAAAGAGTTTAGGAGATATTACGAAAGATTTTGAGCAATCTGACCACTTCCAGTTTTCTTGGTCTTGTGTTTTCCCTCTAAAAGGAATTTACTTAAACTCTGTGGAAAAACTCAATACTTATGAATGCTTGTTCATGCTCTCTGGCAAGTCACGACACAAATATCTCACAATCCTAAAACTGTGCAGTTTAAATTTGAAATACCTTCTGCAGAATGTTAAAAGTAACACAAAAACTTGGCTGACATCAAAGTATACAAGCATGAGGTCGAAGAGCAAATCTTTGGTTTAGTGGTTCCCTACGGTAAAATATTCAGACACCCTGCAAAGGGTCACAGAATAAATCTGATGGGTTGTGAGATGAAGGGCAATCTACCTGTATTAATCTTATGGATTTGTATTGTCTTTATGGCAAAAATATTGAATAATTTAATTATTTTGGCCTATTAATTTAAACCATTAGGTAAGAACTGTCTCTTTAGTGGAACTGCTAACAACTCAAAAACCTCTGAAAAGTGACGAGGGACCCTGAGTAAAGAAGTCTGAAACCACTGTTTTATTTGAACAGTTTACATTTTTTTATGTAAAATATTAATCAGAAAAGCACACATCAAATACGAGTATAAGTTTAAAATGAAAAGTGCAATTTATCAAGCTATTCGATGGTTTATGTTTTATTTAATGGTCCGGCTCTGAACTACATAGTCGATACATATTCAAAATGTCTATAAAATATGCTATAGCCTATAAATAAAGTTGCCTTGCCTCTGAGAAAAAGTTGAACTTGAAGAATGTGAAGTATAGTACCTCAAGTTCAACACTGGAGAAAATATACACTTAGCACTGGTAAATAAACAATGAACTCCACATCTAATGTAATAATTTGTGAATATTTTACACCATACAGAATCTGGGTTGATCTATAAATTTACCAACTTTAAAAAAAAATATTGTTCAACCTGTATAATTATTTATTAAAATAGAAGTGTTATAATGAAGTCTCTCACTTACCTGTCAATAATGTGAAGAGGGCAAGCAGAAGGGCCACACTTATTTTCACCGTCATCATTGTCGGCTAACACCTCACATCTAGAGTGAACAGTCGGACAAACACATGAATGCGATCAGCATCTGCAGGATGAGCATCTCTAGCTGGGTTGACCTCCTGCTATTCGAAACTGAAAGCACAGTTGCAACATATACTGAAAACCCCCTTAGTTGTGACATACTTCAGTAACCTTAAAGTAAACAGTCTGGATACATATTTCCTTTTCATATTTACATTAGACTTTTAAGATTTGTAAGCCGACCAGAAATGAAAGTTAAAAATGAATAAATAGCCTATGTCAATTAGGCTGCGTATGGCGATATTTGTGTTTCGTTTAATAAACGGAAACAGGTGCATGTATGAGTCAGATGTATGTTATTCGCCATCTTTTACAGCATATGTGGATGAGGAGAGGCTGCTTCTAGATAAGTACGACCAGTGTGTGGCAGCTGCAGTCATCCAGTTCGTGGAATTCCTCGACGCACTACGTCCTGACGTATTTCGCAAGATGTGGTTCCTGAGCTCTTCTACATTTTGCTGACTGGGCTACCTTTTTACTTAAGTAAAATTTTGGATACAGGACTTCTACTTGTAAAGTATTTTTTCATTATGGTAGGCTATCAAGTCAACGAGTACCTCTTCCACCACTGATTATTACCATTATTATAAGCAACTGAGATAAATGTAATTTGGAATAATAATAGCTTATACCAAATAACATTAAGGTTATTAAAAACGTTTACTCATGCTAAATCAAATAAATACCAATGTGCACCCTCCTGAAAACACCTTTTCTGTCTATACTCGTCATTATGATGACAGTTACCGGATTCAACCTGCTTTATTCTAGTTGAGGACGCATTGTGCTCTGGAAACCAGGCCGGCTGGTGCGCGCCCTGCGGGGGTTCATTGCTAAGGGCAACCGGCTCTCAAGTCTTAAGCTCCGGGAGTTGCAGACAAGCAGGGAGAAGAAAGGATTTCGAGAAACGTTTTAAAGCTTCATCCAGTGCGGATCTTTGCTGCGGATTAACAGAGATGACGGACATACTGCGGCTGGTGTCAGAGGAGGACAGAAGGACTTTAACTGTTCTCTCTCAGCTCTCTAAAAACGGTCGGAATAATCTTTTCTTTTTATGAGTGACACTGTGGTAAACTGTTTATCCAGCCGCTGGGACTTTATGTTGAAGCCTGTACAGAGCTAATAAAGTGAGCATGAGTCATTCAAGACGTCTCCATGTCGTCATAAACAATCTTATTGTTTGTTTTTCCAGATATTGAGTGTATTTGGGCAGAAGTATCAGGCTACATTGAACGTCAGATGGTTTTACAGAAGGTAGGTCTTTCTGCCTGTCAAAAATTGATTGATTGATTGATTGATTGATTGATTGATTGTTTGATTGATTGATCTAGGGGGTCCATGTGGCAGGACTGGGAACCTTCACCTTCTCTCAGCAGAAGTTGGACATAGGAAACAAGTTCTCAGTGATCCAACGACCCATCTTTGTCCCTGCTGGGAAACTAGTCCAGTCTCTGGGTTTAAAGCAGACCAGGCCACTGGCTGCAGGTGACAAACTTTAATATTTGTAAAGAATGAATTGTTATCACTTTCAGATGATGCTCAATCTATAAAGGGTCTATAAATCGCAATTAATTGATTTATCATTGATTAATGCATAATTTACAAATTTTTTGCAGCTCAAGCTATTTGTTTGACTGTTATCGCAGCACAATGCTAAATACTCTGTAAAAAGAAAATATTGACATTTTAGAAAATATGCTCAATTAACTTCTGTGCTAAGAGTAAAATGAGAAGATGCGCAGCACTCTCAGATTTATATGTTAAATGTTATCCGAATAGTTCAGCACAGGTACTCAAACAAGGAAGAGACAGGGGGCAACAAAATAAAGGCACATCTAAAGCTCACAAAATTAATACATTGTATCTCATTTGTTTAATCCATGAATTTGTGTGTGTCCCTTGCAGCAACACACCTACCAGTGGTGCAACTAAACTTTACCGCTGTTTCACGAGAGTCACCTTTCAGTCGTGTTGTAGTGGAGGGCTGCGTTAGAGAAACTCTTCTGCTGCTCTTCAGAGCTTTGGCCTCAGACAAAAACGTATTCCTCACCTTTGAGGGAATTGGAGTTCTGTCCTTTAAGAACAACAAGGTGGATCAACTCCTCACAATCTGTTTCTTTTGCTGTGATTCGCTTCACTGTGGTTCATCATCAAATCTAACCTTAATTTAATTCATTTCAAAGGTCCAGATGAAATTCAACAGAGATTTCATTAATGCCATGGATGGAACTGGAAGGCTGCTGTTAGTCTTTAACAATGTGAGTAAAAAAGTGTGTTAGCATGTTACAGCATGTAATGAATGTCGCGTATGTTTATTCATTAAGATTTTGGGTATTTTTGCCCTTTCAGAGACCTGGGAGCAGTGTTTCCTTACTGTCTGGGGGACTGTCCGGGCTTCAAAGGCCACAGACTGCCAACCCCCTCACGCTGCCAACTGTCTGCTCTCCTCTGTCAGACAACAAAGCTGGTAACAAAGATGGATGGTGCTCATCACCAGCTCCAGACCAGAGGAACGCAGGAGGTGAAAGAGCCTTTTGCACAATGCTGACAATTAGGGTTGCGGTTTGACAGCACTTTAATGAATCCAAATTAAGTACTGAGTGAAATCCAAATCCTTTCAAATCTCTGATCACCGTCCTGCAAAGAAATAGACATTTGTTCTTTACAGCGAGGACGAGCTGTTACAGTTGAAATTTGATTGTTCCTGAAATTTAAAATGGTAGCAATAATGTTAACTCTCATTTATATTAAAGGCAGAAAAATGCTTCAGCTGTTTGGAGGACTTGCTATCACTGCCATTTGCTTAGCATAGAAAACAGTTATCGGCTCTGTTTATTTACAGTTATTTGGCTCTGTCCAAAGATAAAAACATAACCCCTGCAACCTAAATTTTTTTGTAAAAAAAATACGAATTAACATATTGTATAAAAATGACTATTTGTGGTTTTAAAGCTATGTGCCAAACTATTACTTTGTAAAAAAAACACTGACTTCCAGGAGTCTCCCAACTTTATGCTAAGCTAAGTAAACTGTTTCCTCGTTATAGCTTTGTATTTATCATACAGACTGAGAGTGGTATTAATTTTGTCATTCAAGTTACAGCAGGAAAGCCAATAAACGTATTTCCCAAAATGCCGAACTGTCCCTTTAAGCGGTGTCGTTGCACTTGAGGATTAACTGGTTGCACCAGCCATTTGAGGTAGAGCACATGTTCTCATGTTACACAAAAAGCTTCTCTTTCAGTTTACTGTAGCTACTATAGAATATGTTTAAGAACAGATTATGTGATTTGAGCTTTATGAGCACAGGCATTTTCTGAACTTCAAAGTGGCTGCAGAATCAAAACCAGAATGAATCGGGTATAACAGAGGTTGAGATACAACAGAGAAGAATAGCTATTGAGTGCAGTCTGACTCAGTAACAACCAATTTGGAGCTGCCATTATGAAGAGTGAGGTGGGTGCCGTTGTGTCCAACAGCAGTGAACCTACTCAGAGAGTTGTGTGTCTCTACAGAAGTTCCCCAACAGAGAGAATCTAAATTCCATCAGACTCTGCAGCCTGCCAAGATGAAATCTGTCAGCCTGTCTGAAGAACCGAATCCAAAACCCCCTATGGAGGCCACAGACAAGTACTCCACACACAAAGATACAACACTACACAGACAGACAAGCACACAGACTCAGTGGAGTGGTTCAGCTTGCACTGCATGGAGCTGTTGTTTGCAGGTAGATGAGTCAGTGAGAGCTGAGAGCTCAGTGGTGGTCCATATTGTTCCTGCGCCCCGAGGCAGCTTCCAGCTCCATCAATGATGCACAACCACCTGTGGGACAGATTCTTTCTCTGTCGTCAACCTCCATGCACTGTCAGCCCCCCCCCCCCCCCCCACACACACACACACACACGCACACACGCACACGCACACGCATGCATGCACGCACGCACACACCTGTAATCTGGGTAAACTGTAGATGTGAAAACTTCCTCATAATACAAGTTTACAAGTTTCTAATACAGGAAAGAGAATCGCAAAAGTAGTTTGTAGTTTAAAATGAGCCCCTTTTTATTTTGCTGTCTTCCCACTACGCACCAGTTACGTTCACCACATATGACAGTACTCCTATTTACGACCACTAATTTTCTTATAATATCCCCCCAAAAATAGGAGCCCTCTTCAAACACATGTTCAGAGTTCAAAACAAAGCCACTTGTAGTACAGCAACTGTTCACAATGATTATTTTGTGGACTACTGTGACGAAGGTAACTTTCCTTTCGTGAATGCAAAAGTCCCATAAATTCAATTACGAATGATAACTTAATCTGTTTTTTTGTTTCTCATTAATATACTGTATCTTTTTCTGGTTTAACAAGTTGCAAAGAGAGATTTATGAAGGATTTGCTAAACTATGTGTAAAATTGAATATCCATACAGACATGCAACACAACAATACAATAAAATATATACAATTTATCTTTTAATCATACTTTATTATGCGCAAGGAAATTATGATGGTTTGATCCACTTTACTGTAATATGACATCACCAAGTCACACATGTACAAAGAAGTCTTCGATGTGCATTATACAGTAGTAAAGACTCTGATTCCACTCTCAGGCCCACCACCTCCACCTCACCACCGGGGACACCTCCCAAACCTGAGGAACACCTCGCGAATGTGAGCTGCTCTGGCCATGCCCATGCTGGACAGGTGAGTGTGTGCATGTGTGTGTTGGTGCGTTTATGTATCTGTGTACTTAAGTTGTAAATCTGATCTGGCTTTTATAGTGGTCGCTAAAATTAAAGATGTAATTCTTACAGTTGTGTGACGATAAAGTAAGAGGGAAATAAGGTGTTACTGATAAGAAATTGGGTTTTTATAACATTACATTTCATTTGGCAATTTGGCACAATTGGCAAATGGATATAGAGGAGTATCCTGTATTGCAGCGAAAGAGCCAGATGTTTCCCACAGTTGGTTAAGCTTGATTTAAAAGGAGAGGGACTTCACTGGTTTGTCAAACGTAACTTCAACTGAATGCTTATGTTGCTCGGTGTCTGCTGGATGTGTAAATGACCAACTGTTTACTGACATGCTTGTTGGATATTATGGCACACGAGTCAGGTCACCTTCCTGTGGCCTTGTCACGATAGGAGCTGTGCGACCAGTGTATGCAGCGGGCCCACCGAAATGTTCCAGTGTATCTGAGGGAGCAGCAGCAGGAACAAGAGAAAGCTCAGGGGAAACTCTTACTGCTTAAAGAACAACAGAGAGACAAGCAGCACATGGAGGAAGAACAGGTATGTAAAAGGTGTGTGTGTGTGTGTGTGTGTGTGTGTGTGTGTGTGTGTGTGTGTGTGTGTGTGTGTGTGTGTGTGTGTGTGTGAGAGAGAGAGTTCTTACGGCAGCAAGAGTGCTCCATAAAGACTGCTTTCTGTTTGAGGTTTGAGTGAGTACATGTGAATCACGGAAGATTACGAGTACTGTACCTCTGAATGTGGATTGTGATATGAACTCATTGTATTTCTTGAATTGCCTGGTTCGACGCTATTGAACCCTGTACTGGATTTTAACATGTAAGGCATTTCGTGGGCCAAATGCCCTATCTTGCTATGTTATTGAAAGTAAAAAAATAATTAGTGATTCTGCCCCATTTTTCAGATCTGCTCCAAAATATATTTGGTCCTACTTTGACCAACGGTACACCCTTCCACCAAGTTTCATGAAAATCGGACTCCTAGTTTTTCTGCAATCCTTTTGACAAACAGACAAACCGTTTTGGAAACATAACCTCCTTAAGGAAGGTAATTTATTCTAAACACAAAGTACAGTTTAGGATGACTGGACTGTAACTTACCATTCAGCAGGTAAGTCAGGGACATGAATGTCTGAACCAAACAACAATCCATTCAAAACTGTTCAAAAACACTTCACTTAATACCAAAACTTATCAACCTGATAGTGGTGCTAAATTTATATTTGGAAGGAGCAAAGTCTTTGGGAATCATCCTCTGAAAAACATGAATACCTAAACCAACTTTCATGACAATCCATCCAACACTTGGGCAGATTCCCCAGACCAACGAACTACTGGACCAGCACTGTCATCACAGAGCCATGCTGCTAGGGAGGATAAAAACTGTGATTGTGTGGGTCAAATGCACTTTAATGGCGTTAATACTGTACAAAGTCAATTAAAAAGTCTGTAAAATGCTTGAATAAATTAAAATACCCTTTTCGTATTTTGTTTTGAAACTTGAAATAGCATTCATGCTATCTGCATTGGTTAATTGAAGGTGGTTTGAAAGTCATCTGGAGTTTTTTTTTTCCATTAAAGAAGTGGGTTCAGAAAACAATATCCCAGACAGACTGAGAATTAAGAAAAAATAAGAACTTAAAAAGAAAACATTACAACAAGGGAAGGGTGGTCTTCATCCTCAGACAGCAGTGGGAAATAAATATGAGATGTGAGGTGGGATATTGCAATTCAAAGCAAAATAACTTTAAATGCGTTTTATGCCGTTTTTGCCAAAATTATTTCATGCCAACATGAAATGTCATGCTCTTGATGTTTTTTTTGTTTCAGTCAACATGACGAAATAAGTTGTGTGTTTTTCTGGCAGGCGAAGCTGAATGAACAACGTGAGCATGCAAAGCAGGTTGCTACATTCAACCTGCAAATGTCAGAGAAGAAGGAGAGGACTTCCTGCCCTGGTCACCCTGTGAGTAAAACTGAACATGAAATATCCAGAAAGGTGGGCAGACCACAAATGTTTATGAATATTGTAGGAATTATTACTTAAAACTCTCTGCACCTTTTTAGTTACAGTGGCTTGTTAAAATTCGATGTTTTCTCTGATTTGAGCTTAGAATTCATTCATCTTCCCGACTCGGCCACTCACACCTCCCAGGAAGTTTCAACAGCATCGTTACATGGACGATCTTCAGAGTCAGATAGGGAGTCGACGGAAACATAAGGCTCAAGACCAGCAGAACCGTCTCTTCATGGAGCGGCTGGACCATGTCCAGCTGATCCAGGAGTGAGTAACAGAGGCACTGATCAGGTAATAATCATATGTTGTGATTAAGTAGTGTGTCATCTGGTGTGTCTTTGTGTGTTTCAGGTTAGCTTTGCAGAAGGCTCAGCAGCTGCAGCAGAAACAGGAGAATACGAAGCATTACAAGAAGGCCCTGGACATTCAGGCAAGAAAATATTCACAATCTAACTTTCGGATTTGATGTTTTAGGTTAGGTTGGGCTCGGTAGTTGTTTTGCAAAAGATTGCATTAAAAATAGCTTTGCAGTCTTTGTATGGCAATACGATATAAAGCAGCACAAGCAATAACGACCAGTGTCAACATGGGCATGGAAGTCATTTAAATGATGTATGGTATATTTAAAAAAATAGTTTTCAGGTTGACCATATAAGTAATCCAGTTTTTAAATAGTCTAAAAACACAGCTGCAGTTACAGCTTATCGCCACACGTGCCTCCAAAGAGAACAAAATGAAGCTCTTTGATATTGTAACTTTAACATAATTGTTTAACAGGCCTCATAAGGGCGTTACACTGTGAGTACTTATCTGTTTATGAATGTCTTGTAATTTCTGCAGGCTTTTCTAACATTGCAGTCAGTTACAGATAATACAGAGTTGCTGTTTTTCAAGAATACTGTACAAGATGGCACTCAAAACTATCAGCACTCTTAATGAGAAAGAAGTGAGGAACAAACCATTAACGACCTGCAAATTAATAAATCGTAGGAGTAGTTTTTGAATAAATCAGAATGGAGGACCACATAATACTAATGCTGTAAAACAATGAGTCATTTATCATGAAATTATGAATGTTTGAAATTAATGTCGTTTTGTTCAGGTTGAGGAAGGTCAAAGGAAGGCAGCAGTATAACATTACCGCCCATCCTGCCAGTTATGAGCAGGATGGGCGGCAGCCTTGCACTGATACACTGGTACCTTCTTAACCGGCTTAACTGCCTGCCCAGACAAACTTCTTGAAACCAGTTTTCACAAGTTTGGATCTCATAATCCAGAGCATACTCAATGGTATGCTTAGATCTGAATTTAGCCTGTTGATTTTCCCTCAGGTGGGGGATAAAAAGAGCACAGAAACTCCAGAGGGCACGCCCGACAACTCCGGGTTCAGCCGCTGTGAGACAGCAGCCAACAACGCACTGAGCCGAGAAAGGGCAGAGAAGGTCGCCTCTGTTGTTTATTGTTGCCACTCGCCCATAAAGCTTCACATTTTTTCTAGTAGCCTCAGGCATACGGCAAAAACAACCAGTTACAGTTGGTCTATTAATATTCTCATGCCTCTCACTGTTTTGTGTTAAAACGGGACTATTATCAGAGTGATGTGATGTGTTTTTTATACAAACAGCTGTTCCAGGTCAATTTTAGTGCTGCCGCTCAGAGGAAGAAGGAAGAACTGCACAAGCGTCAGCTACAGGTGGAGAAAGAAAGGGAAATGCTCAGACACAACAAAATGGAGTGAGTAAACAAAGAGGGAAATGAAAGAAACAGACAACAACGAAGATGAAAGGAAAAAAAGGTGGCAGCCTGCATCGGAAACTTGGCATGTTTTCTGTTCAGGCTGATATTGGACCGCATTAATCGCTTTGAGAGGAATCAGGACATCAGTAGGTCACTAGAGGACGAGTGGAGTCGCAGCGCGAAGCTGAAGCACAAGCGAGAGGAAGAGGAGAGGCGCTTCCTCAGGTGTGTAGATGAAGGATCACTTGGAGTCTCTATCAGCATTCACCCTTGCTTATGTATTTGTAAATTCAAGCTGGCAATAGGTTGCTGATAAACTGGTTGATCAACCATACACACTATATGGTCAACATTGCTGTGATCACTGACAGTGACCATCAACTCCTCAGTTGTGTGTCTGTCCCCCTGGTGAATGGAAGTCCAATGTTCACGCTCTTCACTCCAGAGGGAAATGTTTGGCTCTTTAGCCTTTAAATGATCCACAGTGTTAACTGTGTGTCTGCTGTTTAGTCACTTCTGTCTCCCTGTGGTCAGGTCTGCTGGTCAGCTGCTGATAGATAAGCTGGCAGAGTACAGGCGCTGCTGCCAGTGTCAGAGGAAGACCACCAACTGTGGAGAGACCAACATCTGGAAAGACTCCCATTACCTGTCCGGATCACAGTTCATGATCTGATGACCAGTGAAGCCTGCGGCAGCACTTGGACATCTGTACCTCACAGTCCAAACAAGACCTCAACCTTTTAACTGATCTTGTGACGGCCACTAAAGGTCCAGGTTTAGTTTAGCATATGTGACGCATCCTTTGGTGTTATGGTGTGCAGTCTGTGATAGTTTCTATTTTACAGGTTCTTTCCAAAATTAGTCTTTGGAGTTCATGTTGATTGTATTTTGAGTTTCCCTAGAATATTGTTAATTTTCCTATTTATCCAGCTGAAGACCTGTGATACATGTTGTTCCCCTCTATTTCCTGTCTACCTCTTAACTTCCTATCTAATGAAGGAAAAAAAAAATTTGGTGTTAGAGTTTGATGATGATTAAAACTGTTTTGTCATTTCAAAGATTTGTAGTCAGACCATATAATTAGCACCGTGTACAAAGTTTAACACGTCAGCAGACAGACAGAGATATCACGTACTCTTTGTTTCTGTGGCTTTTGGTTTTGCGTTCTTAAAAACATGACAATCACAGCTGAGCTGATAAATGTTTTGTTAGTGGATATCCAGACTGAGAACAGCCCCGCAGTAAAAAAGAAAAAAAAGAAAAAAGGGTGTGTGATGTTTAAGGTGCCGGTGAGACTCTGAAATACAATCCAGGAAATTCAGTAACAGATTCATGTGTTTAAAGGCTTATCACAGGTGTCAAAAACACTGTACAAAGGTTTCTCATATCCATAGACAGGATTTTACGACTCTGGAAGCTTATGTTAGTAGACGATTTTATCTTTTATTACGACACTCACAATGTAAACATCAGAACAATGGTGTTCACAAACCACATTGTTTCACCAGAGCCCTTAGGCTCCTCACTATTTCATTGGACTGGCTCCCCTCAAGTGAATAAAAGGGCTGCATTTTTTTTACACAGGGCTCAAGTCAGTGTAAATGCAGCCTTCTTCACTGGTGATGGCAGTTAAGAGAGTTGCTAAGAGCTACGTGACAATGCTGATTTGGTATGGTCAGTTAAGTTGAAGACTCAGTGTTATAGATTTGTTTGTACATGTACAATCACCTCTAGTTTATATATGCAAAACGCAAGTTTTTAACGTTAGAATTTAGAGACCATCTAATCTTGCTACCTAGAACAACTTAGCAACCACCTTGTAACAACTTAGCAAGCACCAAGTAACACTCTTAGAACTATCTTAAAGCATCACATAAAAACCTCCTGGAACTGCCCATCAACTACCTCAAACATCCTAGCAATCGCCTATTAAACCCCATAGCAACCACCTAGCAGCAATCTATTGAAATTCAATTTACCAACAACTTATTAAGCACTTAAAAACTTACCAAAAACTCGAGAACAAATAGCAGCAACTAGCCAACAACTAGGAGTGCCATGTCTGTTATTTAGCAACAACCCGAGCATACACCCTTTTCACTGCACATACTGTAAAATCCCACTAATTTGGGATTTGGGATCAGCAATTTTTTTTTAGTAAAATTGACTTGAATCTAGCAAAAATCTAGCTGAAACAGAGTCTGTCCCAAGCAAAGCACAATAAATGTCCTTCAAAACATTTTGTCCTTAATCTTAATCCTCAAAGGGAGCTAAATGATAAGCCTCTGGTCATTTTTGGTCTTATCTGCAATCCTCTTGCAGATAAAAGTAGAAGTAATTTGTTCACACGGTTCAGAAGAAATAATAACACTTATCTTTATAATGCACAGTGTATAAAACATTGTTTGTTGACTAAAAAGATAAATTGGGTCAAGTAAGAAACAAAAATATGTCCGTTAATGCGATACGCTTTTATTTGTTTTTGCCTTTTGCGTGGATATGAAGTACATTGGAGGGTAGCTGTCCCGTATCTGACCCCGACAAGTTATGAGGAACGTTCCCTGTGCCACAATAGTACAGAGATGTACAAGTCTTACAAAGAGATGAAAAGCAAGAGGGCCCCATCAGGGCCCCTAGTTTGCAAGGACTGTGAGGATAGAAAACACAAACCATTCAAATATGTTCTTCATAAATCATTGTACGTTGAAAACAAACTGGAGCAAAGATAAAAGTGAGGAAAACAAAACAAGATAAGGATGAAAGAATATATGTGTGTTTAGTATGGGAGGATGGGTTCATGTAGTGGTGACTTTCTACAGATGATAAATGTGTTGCAGGATCATGACAATATTCTTCTGGCTGCAGTCCCAGTCCTCTGTGAAGCCAGGACTCCCTTAACGAGCTCATGGAGGCAGTTTGAAGGTCTTTGTACTGAAACAGATGCACAATAACCTACACAATCTGGCTGATTAATTAACTAACTGACAAACTGTGCCAATGGACAAAGAGACACTGTATGTATATGTTTTTTTCTGTATGTGCTGTGGCGGTGAAGAAACGTATCCGCCACATACTGTATCACAGGAATGAGATACGTGATCCAGAAGAGCATTTGCCCGGAAAACAGGTCTGTAAACATTAAGTTCTCGAACAATTTTTGTAAACACTCAGATTTCCTTTTAAACTTTGCAACAAATCTATAGATTATTGCTGCAGGTCACAGGAGTACTTTGAAAACATTGCTTTGGCTTGTGGTGTGCATTCTTTCTAAGCTCAAAATTACCTGATGCAGTGGAAATCCATACAAAGGTCAGAAAAATTGTCATATCAGTTTCGATTGTTGTCTTGAACCGAAGCTATTCTTTAGACTCTCTTCTGCCTCAGGAATGGTATTGTTGGCCGTATATGGCAGGTATGATGTTGTGGCTTTGAGCAAAGATAACATTGCCAAAGTGTGTAGACACAAGTCAGACCAGTTTAGATGTAAAACAGGTAGAGCAGGGATGGTGGGTGTGAGTGTTGAGGGGAGAATCTGGGACACCAGGACTGCTGTTGAGTCTTCCCGAGATGTCGCGGGCCTGACTTGACGAAACACCGGTGAAGGGAGGTGCCCACTTGATAACCCCAGTGAGTTACTGCACACTCTCAGTTTATTGATAAGGCTTTGCACTAGGTAGTGCCATACGTGAATTAGTGAGGCGTTTTGCAGGTAAAGAAAAGCTAAGTAATATTGAGTCAGTTGACCCTTGTGGTGTTATTCCACATGAACATGGCACTTTGTGTGTTCTTTAAAACGTTTCTGTGTAGGTTTAATCATCATGGCACTAATGTCGGCCTCTGTTGGCCGAGCAGTCTGCCACTTTAATTATGACTGAAATATACCAAAAAATATCAAATGGATTGTCATCAAATTTTGTACAGTAGTTCACGGCCCCCTGAGGATGAACCCAGTGACTATGGTGAGAACCGGCCATTTTCTACAGAGCTTTTGTTTGCTTGTTTTTGGTGAACTGTTGGATGGATTACCGAGAAATGTGGTACAGCTATCCATGCAGGGAATTAATCTGAATGCATTTGGTTTATCATCAATCAGTATTTAAGTGACAAACTAAAGCTTGTAACTGCAGTTGAGGTCTGGACCAAAGACGGGCCGGTGATCTCAGAGTTTTGTTTTATAGTTAAAAGTCTCCTTAATTGTGAAACACTCAACAAATTCCTGAACTCTTAGTTAAAATTTAACAAACAGTCTTTGTACTCCTTTTCCAATCCTAGATTAGCTCTCTGGGGTGTTTCTTGGAAGTGAATGTTGGATAAAATATTGAAGATTTGGGACTTGGAATTGAGGTGTGGTGACTAAACAGCCAAATTAGTTGTGTGGACTCACGATGTCTTTGTTGTGTATTGTTGAGTTTAAGGGGTGGAGGTCACTGCCTCAGTGGGCATCTATGATACCCTGTAAGAAGAGACCAATGACAACATGCTTAACATTGTTTGTCCTGCACATGATGACTGATTATCAGTGGAGGGGATTACATGAGGTTGAGCAATTTTGCTCAGCAACAGCACAAATGTGTCCTTAAATATAAGCATAGTTCCTCTGGAGAAAATCTGTGAAATTAAAGAAACTTGTAAAATATAGTTAACACCCTCTACTTCCCTCTCTTTCTATTCCCTGAGCCTTTTGTGTTGTGTTTACAGCTTCCTAGGCGAGTACATCTCATGGATATTCATCCTAGTTTTACTGGCAGGCAGATGGTGGTTGGCTTTTTGACAGTCAGTGTCCGAGCCTTATTTCAGAGCCAGATGTTCCCACCCTGCCCACACGCCATCCCACAATGACCATACTCCAATCCCCATAAACCAAACACATCATGAGAGCGGGCCGGCTGGGTCACTGAATGACAGCCAGCACATAATCAGTTGTTTATGCCGTGAAAAACTAAAGGGGAACATCACTGTTCATACCCGATGTAGGAAAATCTATTGGAATATGGTCAGAATAAATAAAGATAAGAATACTTAATGCTAAAAAATTAAGATTAAAACTGGACGAATTGATGCAATATATTAACATTTTATCAAAGGGGGCATTTGTAGTAATAAACCCACCGAGAATCACCACCCGAATGTGCAGTTCCCCTCGGCTGTATGGAGTGGTTTGGCATCTTTAAACTCATTGTTTTGGTTTTATAGCTTGTTACTTCACTCCTCTGGGGCCCATTTCACCAAGAAATAGTTTCCTCCCATTTTAATCTTAACATATTTCATTAATCAAAACTAACTCCATACTTGCTCTTCTTGCAGCCTTAACTTGCAAATATATCTGCAACTTGTGAGCAACAGTCTTTTAGTGCAACATGACATTGCCACCACTTGTGATCTACTGAGCACACAAAATGTATTTTATGGTTCAGTCTCACTGCTCTCACCAGCATCATCATCATCATAAAAAAGATGAGATTATTTCTACTGAGATTATTTCCACCTGTCGAGCAAAAGATTGCAGACAAACAAAGTTATAGGAAATAGCTGGTGAGGTAGCATTTAGTGGTTCATTCCATTTCATTCCATTAGTTTTCTCAGGACTTGGTGGAGGCCAAAACAGAGCTAAAAGAAGGAGGAATATTGGCCAGAAGCACAGCTGAATAAATTCTGCTGCATGTTTGCTGGGTGTGTGAATAACCAACTATTTGATAAGATGTGCAACGTTCATTAAAATGTAGTTATGTCATGTACAGTATAAATGAATACGCAGCATTGCAGCCGTTACTGAAGAAACTGCTGGGGGTATAATGTATGATTCATCTCAGATAGTTAGTCTTGTATATTAGGTGATGCATCTTATCTTTGGAGGCATTGTCTTTTAACACTTACACATTCATATAATTGTAAATGCATGATGTTCATTGGCTGTGCGTCAATCCTAACTGTCTGCTGCTTTGATATTAAATAAAAGCTGTAAGTGGAGGTTTGTGATCCGATTTCCTCAAACAAATCATCTGAAGATATTTGATCATATGATGATGATGATGATGATGATTTGGCAAGAAAATTATATTTATTTTCAAACATGAGATCTGGTATTGATTATAGTTATGCTCAGCACATCTGAGAACCAAAAGCTGTCAGGCCAGAGCCCAGAAACAACCACGCCTGCTCCCTCAGCACCTCAGCAGTGTGTCGTACATGAGCACAGGAGCGCACACACACACACACACACACACACACACACACACACACACACACACACACACACACACACACACACACACACACACACACACACACACACACACACTCACATACACACACATGCACACACAGCATCCAGCTCTGTTTCACTCAAACACACACATCCAGAGGGTATCTCATGTCACACGCTCTCCATGTCAAATTTTTTTTATTTCCTGACATAAATATACTTGTGCTGTTCTACTGAAACCTCCTCCTTTCCTGTTCCTCTTCTGATCATAAGGTACTCAACACATACAGCATACACAGATACATTATGGGCATTGTTGAGAGGGCAGCTGTGATTTAGATTTGGAAAAACAAATTCATATAGCCTTGACTTTTAGCTCCTATTTCCTCATTCCCCTCTCCCTCACTTCCCTTCTACCCTCGATCGCTTCCTCTTTCATCATTGCTTCTGCTTTCCTTTCCAATTAATTCTCCTTTTCCACCATCTTCTTCTCCTTTTCCACCATCTCCTCCTGTTTTACTTTTTTACTTTGATTGATGTCATTCTCACTGACTTCCTTCCATCCTCCACCACTTCTCTATATAATATTCCCATCTTCCATTAATTTATCCCTCGGTGTCCCCAGTGTATTATCTGGAGTTCCTGTTCACCTCAATTCAACACACACGTTCAGTTATAAGCATAAAGACACAGATGCTTCAGGGAGCCCATCTTAACAACCACACAGGGACATCAGTACGGATGTGCCAAAATGTGTGTGTTTTGTGGTTTTTGGTACAATAATGTTAAATTTCAGCATAATAAAGTTCATATTAAAACAAGCTAAATTTACCTCTAAACCTTTGAAGACAGAGTCTGAACTGCCACAGTAGAAAGATATGTGCATCATATTGTGTTACACTCTTATTTACAGGTGGATTTTTGCATTTTAAATTCTGGTGTGTGTTTTTAGGGGCGTGTTGTGTTTGTGAGTTGCTCAAACTTGTGCCCTCTCTCATGCCTGTTTATGGTCAAACTATGCTACCAGGGTGTGTCAGAGCACAGCAAGTGGGCATGGGAAGGAGAGGAAACGGCAGAGAATGTAGACAGACAGGAAAAAGAGAGAAAATCTAACCTACCAATATATTTGCTATACCTCAACTAATGAAAGTTCTACCAGATATACAATCGTTAACCAAAAATACAAGTTATTGTCAGCAATAAAATATAAAGCTCCCACTGTTACAATTTTTTTTTTCACACTTGTTTTGTGTCCTGGCATAACCTCAGTTCAGTTCTTTACTATCCCACAAGAGAAATTTGATTTACAGACAACATTTCACAACACCAGTAAGATCAAACCACACAACAGCAGTTTAGTAAAAAGGCAATTAGTATCATTGCCCCTTTTATTGCAGCCCTTTTGCTATTCATTACAGTTCCTCCAAATATACCTTTAAACAACTCCAAGGCTGGACATCCACACATCATATCATCTCCAGGTAAGAATGTGGAAATAAAACGACAAGTTGTAGTTTAACAATAATTTTAGAAGCACTGACCATCACTGATGAAAGAAGTAATCAGACCCTTTACTTAAGATTTTTTTATACTTTGGCGTCAATGCACAAGTTTGACATTTTACTGTTGTAGCTGCAGTTTAAGGAGGTTTTAATTATAATATATCAGGTGGTTGTCAACCTTGTGATCAGCCCCCATCTAGCAGGTCACCAGATGTCATAAGACTGTTAATGGAGTAGAGACAGAAGAATTTTTTTTGGACTTATTTCTAATCAAATCTAACTCTGTGCCAAGCTTAAATGAGCCTTCACTAAACACATGCAGACAAGATTAACATCTACCAACCACCAAACTCCTGTTAAGACAGCGAAGAAGTTGATCCACAAAATGAAATGTCAAAGTGATGGAGCACTGCTCAGGGAACTGTAATATAATAACAGAATATGAAATAGTTATCCATTACAGTACTTGTTACCGAAAAAAGAAATCATTACTGTAAATTTATAAAATATTATAATAAATATATATTACTACCCCACTCCTACACACACACACACACACACACACACACACACACACACACACACACACTCTCTCTCTCTCTCTCTCTCTCTCTCTCTCTCTCTGTGTGAGTCACAGTACTGTACGCAGGCCACTCCCCATGTCATCGCCTGTTAATCAACCACAGTTCATGCGCTCCCATCCGTCTACACTTGTTCTGAGTCCTTTAATAACTGAGTGTGTCCTGATGTTATGAGGGAACTGCTCCCGGTGAGCTGCTGGATCAGGTCAAGTCTGACAGCACAAGGTGGAATTTTTTTTGTTTTTGTAATACAGGGAGGATCCCCCAGAGATTTCAGTATATTCCATCTGCAAGCAGATGATGGTGAAGGTGTTGCAGCAGCATGATTGATTATACTGCTGCTCTGCCTGAACACAAACTCTACATTCAACGTCAATGTGTGTATGAATAAGGATTCAGAACAATGTTTCCATTCCGGCCTTTTAATTGCCTGCTGCTAATGGTTGCAGAACTGATAGATGCAAACAGCTGGGAATGAAAGAAAAGACACAGATAGACGGATATAAGGTATACCCTGCCAAAATCAAGAAGTGTGTGTGTGGGAGCCTGGCTCTGTGTGTCTGTGTCTGTGTGTCTGTGTGTGTGTGTGTGTGTGTGTGTGTGTGTGTGTGTGTGTGTGTGTGTGTGTGTGTGTGCGTGCGTGCGTGCGTGCGTGCGTGCGTGTCAGTCTGTGGACTGCAGCTCAGGTCCAAGATCAGCACGTAACATAATTACTCGCTGACCTGAAGTTGAGCCAAACTGGATTCGAGCCATTTCCTGCCGCAGGCCTTGGTCCAGACTGTATGTGTTCAATATTACAACACTTTAAACTCAGCTTGATAGATTATATTGAAAAACACAAGTGAACTGCAATCAGTCTTCTGTCAGAAACATTACAAGCATGGATCCCTGGTGGGAATTTGTGATTACATTTGCATCCTACTGAGAGACAAATTGTAAAACGTACATCCATCTTTGTCAAAAAATAGTTTTAAAATTCACATTTTTAAAGGGAATTATTTTGAAAGTGTAACTAGTGAAGCATAAAAAACTAGAAGTGTAAAATACTTGAAATGTAGCAGGATAGGAAAGTTCACTTTCTGAATATATAACATTAAATAGTCTCAAATTAAGTGACATAGTTGAGAATTACATGAATAAGTGAAATTAGTAACAGGAAATTATGACGTAATGATCCCCATTTCCTATTTTCCTTGGGAAAATAGCATGTTAAGACACTTTGGTGTGTGGAAATATTTCACAGGCAATACAAACAATAGACGGAATAAACAATACAGTGACGTCAACAGGAAAAAAGAAAATACCAGGAACGTAAATCGGTCCAGATGGAGTGACACTTTATGAAGTGGCAAAGGAACACTGGAACAATATTCCCACTGTCATAAAAAACCTGGAAAACCCCTTTGTCAGAATGACGCAGAGGTCTCCCCCCTGCTGGGAGCGCACCCCTTCCCACACGGAAGCTCTCATTAACCCGAAATGCACCGCACTTCCTCCTGGTCAGTGATTGTGCCCTGGTTAAGGCGTAACTATGGCAACAGTTGTTTGGTGGGAGCAAGGGAGAGATGTCAAATGACAGCTACAGAGAAACGCTTGTCTGGTGTGGACACAGGGGCAGACTGTGCAGTAAGATGTCTTGTGTTTGTTTGTCACTCGGCTTATGCGAACAAACAACGGATTTTATGAAGGCTGAAAACTTTGTGTGAAAGGTATCTAAATAAAGTGGAAAACAGCTTCATGCTCCTTTAATGATTTTTGGACTTAGCATTACTATACATTTGAGAAAGAACATTAGACACACTAATAACAGAAGTTATGTTCCCTCACGTAATACACAGGAGAATAACAGGAAACAGTTACAGTACTGATGATGTTTTGGGTTCTCTGAGTCACAGATGTGAATTCAAGGGGATCAACGTATAGGGTCCCTGTAGCCCTGCGTAAATTAGAAGATATTCATAACATGTCATTTGTGGAGCAAATGTTCATGTACACCAAACTTCAGCCTCGTTTTTCTCTGCAGTTTGAGTCTGTCCGCCTCCCCTAAGCTGCGAGTTTTGGCACACTAAGCTCCATGAAGGTTTTCTCCTGCCAAACACCAGCTGAGTTAATTAGTTTCTCGTTGTGAAAACGGCCATCATCATGCTCTGACTCATGAGATAAACAGCTTAACCGTTCCAAGGACACAAAAATTCTGGAAGCACTATGGCGCTGATCTGCTCCTTCTTATAGCTACAAACACATCAAAATAACATTATCTTTGGCAGGACGGTTCAGAAAACTCCTAAAACAACTTCCACTGTCTGCTGCCAACTGTAGGAAAAGTTTGATGTGAGAATTTACACCCTGATGTTTATTCTGGGTGAGACAGTGGGTCAACTGCAGAACGTTTGTTTCCCCCAAACCAATTCAGGAAAAAGGTGTCAGTCCAGTGGAAATAAGTAAAACAATCACCTGGCAGTCTTGTTCGTTGCTTCGAAATGTATTCACTACTAACTGACAATACTGAGGCATTTCAGCGGGAAGCCTTCATCAGAGCATCGATGACAGCAGTGAGGTCGCTGACTGTCGCCATTTTAAACATATTTGCAGCCTGAATCCGGGGATGACGAGGTTGGTTGTTGCACCACGTTAACGCAGAAGCGAATATCTCAACAACTATTCGATAGATTTTAGTTTGCTACAGACACGCTACCTTACAGAGACCTGGTTTTTACACTAGCGCTACCAGCAGGTCAATTATTTAACGAATCCACTGAAAGATATACAACATCTATCGGCACAAAACGTTGAGGCATTCATCGTTCTGGTATGATGAGTCCCAATCATGCTAACTATGCTAGCATGCTAAGTAAACTAATTGCTGGCCAGACCCTGTAAAGATTACCGCTAACTTTTAGGCCTGAATTGGTCATTTTGACTGGTTGCAGAGACCATTTTTTTGCGAGTTTGGATTTTGTTTGGTGCTGTTTGAAGGGGTCACTATTTCTGATGAATCAGCAGAACAATCCCTGATCAATGATCTGGCTCTCAGACAATTGACTGGATCACTGGCATGTCAAAATTTGAGTAGTCTGTTTTGCAATTTGAGTAAATCCGCGTCAGATTTTCGACAAGACTGTTTTTACAAACTGGAGTTTTACTATACGGGCTAACTTGTAATTTACATTGTGTGATTAAAACTTTAGTCTTGAATGACACTGTGCCATGATAAAAAAAAAAAAAAAAAAACCCAGAACAACTGCTCTTCACAGCAGAACAGAATAAGATTGTGGAAGGAGACAACGAGGTCGACAACGAGGTCGACAACTCGCAGCCGTCTGTGGCCCCACATCAGTCTCATTTTTTTTATTACTTTCCATTCATAGTAAATTACACAATGTTGAGCTGCCTGTTAGGATGCAATCATCCTGTTTGAAGAAACTGTATTGGAGCTTTTTCAATGTACAAAACCAATTGAAGTTCCCAGCCTTGCATTTTTTTGTGAGCACCTTTGTTGTGGCTGGTCAGTAGATCTATGTTATGATCAAAAAGTTCACAGCTTCTGACAAGCGAAGAGATGAAAATCTTAGAAAAATTGTAAAGATTATATCTGTTGATACCTCCTGATTCTCAATCTAAACACCAGCATGTTAGGATCATCACTGTGAGCATGTTAGCGTGGTCTGATTATTATCTTTTTACTACTGAGAGCTGCCTTCAGCCTGACTTTGCTCTCGGGGGACAAACAGCAGCCCTTTCTTTCTGAGGCAGAAAGCCAAACTAAAACAGCTAAAGAACATTTGTAACATCCAAAGTCTAAAAAGCCCACACACACAAGAAAAAGCCTTACACTTATTAAGCTTAGAAAACCAAAAAGAAGCACCGTCTGATCCATTCGAAAGGAGGCCTGAGCTGAGCAGATCAAATAGCTCAAGGACCTGGAAGTGACTCACAGGTCCCAGATCCCAAACCCCATTATTAACATCCCCCGCACCTCCCACAGAAACACACACACACACACACACACACACACACACACACACACACACACACACACACACACACACACACACACACACACACACACACACACAAACACGTGCACGCACAGAACTCCCTGTAGTACGGCGGAGATAATTGAGACTGGACCAGAGAAATTGAGATAATGTCTTCATCAGAAGTGTGGGAGTTTGTGGTCTGCTGGTTGTTTTTTTATGGTCAGAGGTGATTTTACTGGTGTGCTGACAGACTCCATGTTTAAGCCTGTGTCGTGCACAGTCTCTGCCTGGCTGGAAGAGTTTAACCTTTGACCTTTTAGCTGTCAATACAGAGAGGTGATCTCGGAGAAGGAGTGAGCATAACAGGAAGCCTGCAGCTGAATAACAATCATTGTCCTGATGGTGTTTTGGGTTATCTGAGTCACACAGAAAAGGCTATTGAGACTACCATCCACTGTGTATCTCTGGGGAGATTAATGGTGTCTCCTGCACAGCAGATACTCATCTTTCTCCTCACATTGTACCACATACTGAGCCACTTGTTCCTCCCTTAAATATCCACATGCACACAGACTTGAGTTGCCATGGGACAAGATAAAAGACGTGCTCTGACTGTGAGACATTAGTCCCTCAATCACACACATAAACAGATGCAGACTAAAAGATGAAGAGAATGAGACAGTCTCTGGATAACAGCCCTGAAAAAATCATCCACAAAGACTCACAGGGTTTAATGATGGATGGGATTCAGAGGCATTCCTGATATCTGGGGGCTATCTGTGGCTGACAGACTGTCACTTTCCCTCAGTGTGTGGCTGCTCTCTCAGGGATGGGTGGATGCTCGCAGTGACTCAACTTGGATCAGGCTGGGAACAAATAAGGTACGTGTGTGACTCACAGCCTCCTTTGGCAGGCTGTATGTTTGAATTATAAAAGCATGTTGCTAGTATGAACATTCATGTGAAAATATAAGATCTGTTTTTCACTAGATTTACTGTTGTGGTTTGTTGTGAAGCATTTCTGTCTTTATCTTTGCGGTAAACAGAGTCTGTCTACTGTTTTTGGGACAGACAGATTGAGCACTTAGTTTTCTAATTTCACATTTTAGAAAATTCATGTGTTTATATCATTTTCAAGAGTCCATGAGAAGGTTCATGTGAATTTCAGATGTGTTGTGTCTGTTTCTGTAACCAGGGCCAGATTAAGCTAGTTTATCTTAAAGACTTGGCAGCTGGGTCTTCAAAGTATAAAACAAATGTTTACGGGCACTTCTAAAGTTTACTACTCCAGTTTGCCGAATCTATATAAACTTAAGTGTTTAAATGACATTTAGTGGTTTCAGGGGGAGTTACATGGATCTTCTTGAGCAATGCTTTTTCTATCCTTGCTCCACCCGCCAACTGCTCACAGCTTCAGTCGTTACAGTGACTATAGTCTGGAATCCCTGTTTGCATGTAGGTTTGTTAGGCCGCTCTGTGAGTTCGACTAATCAGTGACCAGCGACGGTTGCTGAGTGCAATGGCTTTTATGTCAAGTGTGCATTATACTGAGATTTTACATGCAAAACATATATACTTATAAAACGTGATGAATGATTATGGATTTAAGTGCCAGTGGGCCTAAACTCCAACAACTCCAACAGTATAAGTTATTCATCAATGCATCAGTCACAATAATCTAATAATAAAATATAACAGAGGCTTCAAAAGTTCATTTGGATTTTGATTTGTACATATTTGTATTGAGTGACATTTTATATGCAGGATATTTGCATGTAATTGAGTACTTTTTTTTTGGCACTACTGCTTTTATGTAAGTAAAACATCTAAATACTTCTCCCACTACTGATGACATCAATGTTCTGAGTGACTCACTGTATTAAAAGTAAACTGGACGTACTGAACCCTGATCTGAATGACTAATTGTCAAATCATCTGATCGAATGACATAAACCTGATATATAGTGGTCTCATTACTGTTTAGTGAGTGGAGCTAGGGAACCAAATGTCAAATTATGATGTGTAAATTTGAGGTACACACAATCCCTCCATGAGTTATTGAACTCAGCTGACTCTCCCAGACCGTTAGCGCTGCTACAGACATTCTCCCCCTCAGACTGAATCATTTATTTATTCGTTGGAATCAAGTTTTTAAACTATTGTAACCCCCTGTTATCCCATAAAACATGACAAGTTTGAAACACCCCAAACATATTTCACAAATTATGATGTTGGCCAGATAAAAGAAATACTAAAGCCAGCTTTTTCATTTGCCACGTGCTGTAACTTCACTTTTGTATCACCCAGCTTCACATACAGCGACTCAGCACACTTATCAGATGTTACCATCAAGCCAAAGCTGGTGAAGAGAAACCCCACAAAAACCTCAACAAACAAGGAAAAGCAAAGAAATCTCAGGAGCGATGAAGCCAGCGGGAGGACGACTTATGATTACAAAAATATGAGGAAAATGTTCAGACAGCTCCTTCTCATCATTCCCTCGGCATCTGTGCCATCAAATCACGAGTCTATAAAACACATCCATGACCAGTATTTCTATTACTGGCGGGTAAATACAACAGAACTTTTGTATTACAAAAGACCCAATGTTTTGATTAAATTACCGTTTGATCAGATTACATGCACTGGCCTTGTGAAAAATGACTTCAGAGAAGAGGAGAGTCCAGATAATGGTTACCAACTAAATGAACCAAATTAAGTTTGTAAGGACATCAAATTACATCAAACTGAACACACACACACCACACACACACACCACACTAGCAACAGAAGACCACAACTCCTGCAGGGTGACATGAATGTTTTGCCATATCTTTCACAAGGATATGAGTCATTTTCGAATAAGCTCAAGTATCACATGCCTTGCCAAGCCAATGGGTTTACCCATAGTCACGGTGCAGACCTCCTTTCCTGCAGGCGAAAACTCAAATAGCTCAGTCATCAAAAGCATCTGAGGACACTGAAGGAGAGGGGAAAAGCTGCGACTGGGAGAAAAAAAAACTGAGTGAACTGTTAGCTAGCTGTTTCTCATTATGATTCCCACTTTCTTGTGCTTCATCTATTTGACTGGAATGTTGACATTATGGTGTGTGCATGCCTTGACGTAAAAATGACTAAGGGAAAACACACTGAAGATAATCCTACCAGGCTGATCACTGCCCTCTGGGTGTTAAGTCTGCGGCACTTCTTACCACAGAAAGCCTCACTGGTTGGGTGTGTTCAGAAGTCTGCTTTGTTGCACTTATACATTTGATGTCCTAAAAGCTTTTCCCCTCAGGTGTGTCTGACGAAAGAGATTATAAGCCCTTCCATAAACGGCTTCCATAGTTATACTTGATTGATATGATTGCTGTTTTTATATTTTATTCATCAGATTTTCAGTTGATTTTAAGTGACTTTAAAAAAAAAAAGTCTGCGTTAAAAACATTGCTGCAGTGGTGTACAGGTGGACTGCTTTTTAGCCTGGCGTTACGTTACTCTTTAAAGATTAACTACACCTACAAATCATGCTGAAATTCTCTCTGCCAGCATGTACATTGGCGGGACCACTGACTGGCATTCAGAACAACCCAGCAAGCTACCGTCAGACTCTGCTTCTCCACTGGAAAGGGCAGCAAAAGAGAAATAAATCGTGTTCATGCATAACGTCGCCTCTATGCCAGCAATTACTAGGCTTGCTAACGCAACCCACAGCTATGTGTGAAAGGCACAAACTGGGACCATACCGTCAATGTTCTGCTTTCTACACTCGGCACAGCGGCGGCTAATAAGCTTTGGCAGCATTCCTACTGAAAAGTTTACATTTTTGACAAATAGTTCCTCTTTGGAGACAGCTTTTTGATGAGACAACACCTGGCTTGTTCATTTCTTGTGCTCTGAAACACAATTACTTCATGGAGCAACAGTTAGTGGCCATTATGCACCACGACACGATGGAAAAGCAGCTGCAAAAGGTAGGGGGGAAAAAAAAAAACATCTGGATATATTGGGTCAACCTAATAGGCCTGAGGGACACATTCAAAGAAAACACTGGGTGCCTTTAAAATCTGTCTCCACAAAAAAAAAAACTGTCCAAAAGCACTGCCATGATGTCACACTGGTGTTGGAGCCTAAAAGAGCCTAAAAGAAAAGTCAGCAATCCCATAACAGCTTCTCACAGTGTTGGTGCAGGTATACATGTCATATGATGAGAGAAAAGTCCACAATAGAAAAGGCAGGTTCACAGGTTTAATTTACAACTATTAAACTATTACCAGGAAGGACCCCATCAACGGAGCTGTCAATGCAGGGCTGATTGCATAATGTTGACATTCCAGTGTGTTTGACTGTGACGATCAGTTTACATACTGAATGTGTGGAAAGTTCACGATGAAAAGAGTTTTGCGGTAACCGGCTGCAACAAATTATTAAAAAGAAAGGAAAAGAAAGGAAAGGAAAGGAAAGAAAAGAAAAGAAAAGAAAAGAAAAGAAAAGAAAAGAAAAGAAAAGAAAAGAAAAGAAAAGAAAAGAAAAGAAAAGAAAAGAAAAAGTATAAAACTGCTTTGAAGAAAAGAAAAAGTATAAAACTGCTTTGTTACTGTTGCAAAGCATTCATCACAGTTACCGTGGGACCTCTAAAGGGCATCTTGGGTAACATAGGAATTCAGAAAAAACACAAGTGAACATGCAGGGGTGAGAAAAGTGAAGAGTTCAAACAGACAACTTAGAAAACTCATCACAAAATAAACCCTGGAATGCACTCAGCGTGAAAAGTGGAAACTTAGAGAACTGCAGCCGAGCAAGACAGTGTTTACATATTTTATACGAAGTATTAAAGGTTGTATATCAAATGCACTTGCCAACAGCTCTGTTATCTTCCTTTTGGCTTTGCCTTGAGCTTTAAACTTGGCTTAAGTTCACCCCAAGATTTCACAGCAAATAATTTCTCAAAAAACCTCTGTGGTTATCTCGTTTTGCCAAACAGCTGTTTCGAGGACCCGAGGGACGAGCGAGAGAAGAGGTCCACGATGGGAGAGACTATTCGAACACGAGAGGCACGGAGACAGGAAAACACAAGGAGAGAACAGAGCAGACAGAAAGAGACAGAAGGACATAAAGGGAGAGGATTCAAACATGTGAGTCTGTCCACACTTGTTTGATTGTGTCTGCGGCCAGAAGCGAGAGGAGGAGAGTGGGAGGAATAAAACAATTAACATGAACTGTACTCCGGGGAATGTCGGTTTCCTTGACAACGGCGGGTATAGCCAAACAAACGAGCCCTTTCATAACAATTCAAAACAAACAGAAATTTCGCCCTTATTAGCACCCTGGCATTGGTAAAAAGGGGCATCCTTTCCTCTCATCAGAGAAAAAAAATTATAATTTTTTTTCCCCCCCAAATTTGTTAATTTAGCTTGTATTTTCCCAAACTGGAATTGCACAGATAAAAAAAAAACAAGCAAAAAAAAAAAAAACAATGTTGAATGAGAAACAGCAAAAATGGACCTGATAAAACTATTAAAATATTGACAGATCATACGATCACGTAAAAATGTGAGAAAGCAGATGAACTGGTGGTGAGGGTGTGGAGCTGCTCAAAGGTGGGGATGAGAGGTGGGTGAGGTGCTGATCCTCCTGCCCCAGATACTGCTCCACAGAGAGCCAGAGGTATGTGTGGGAGTTCAAATTGTAAATTTGTGTTGTGGGACGGGTGGGGTTTTTGTTATTCAAAGGAGTGTGATGAGCCAGCAGGTCCACCCTGTGTCCTGGCAAAGGTGCCGATCTATAATCAGTTGCAGGAGACTCTGAACAATTGTTTAACATTTGATTTTCTTCATTGAAGTGAGTCAGGAACCCGGGATACCGTGTCGGTGTCACGTTTGCCTCGCCTTGACTCCGTTAAGCTTTAGGCATCAAAAAACAGGTGGTTAGGTTTAAGAAAAGATCATGGTTTGGGTTAAAGTAAGTCATTTTACTGAAGCAACATTAAGTACATTATAAAAGTTACTTGATGTTATTCCAAGGTGTCACAAGGAGATTGATACTACTTGTTAGTATGCAGCTGGCTAGCTTAATTTAGCATAAAGATTGGAACCAGAGGGAGATCATCTAGCTCTGCTTTGTCCAAAGGTAACGCGATCAGCCTACCAACGCCTCTGCAGTTCACTAATTAACATGTTATATCTTGTCTGTTTAATCTGTACAAAAACCAAAGAGTAAAAACAACAATTCACCATTTCAAATGTCCAAAAACCAAGTAGAGCGGGTAAAGATATAATAAGGTTTACATTCATCACAACAACAAGCTTGATTGGCTGGAAAGACGCCATGAGAGAAGATACAGGTGTAGGATCCACATTTTACCACCATGATTCTGACTGGAAATCAATTAAAAAGAAATAGTCGTTGTAAACAGTCAAGGCCAAGAGTCACAAAATGGTCAAATTATTGTGCGTACACTTTCAGCATTTGATCATAGCCTTCCTCATGCAATGAAATTAACATACAAAGACAATTATTATCGCACATCTGGCAACGATCATGTGACAGATGTGTGCTCTGTAGAACCCAACAGTGATGTCACCTGCATTTAACTGCAGCAAGTTAAACCACTGGAGGTCAGAAAAGACCAAAACGCTCAGAAGGGTTGAGTTACTCTTTAAGGACGTTTTCATTAGGAACTTTTTGAGGTGCTGCCAGGTGATTTATTTGACCTGTGGACAGAGCCAGGCAGCTGTTTCACTAAGCTCCAGCTACAAATTAACCATCGTTACATGAACTTCATCACCGAACTCGTCTCAGTGATGAAATGAGCTTCTTTTGCAAAATGACCATGTCTTTGTTTTCACAGTGAGCGATGTCCAATATCAATCTATGAGCACATTGCTGCAGAACAGGGAGGGATGGGTGGAGGTTGGCTGACTGTTCAGCATGCATGAGTCCCCCACTCACCACCCACACCTCTTTTGTTATTTATTTATTTCTCCCTGTCTTTCTGGTGGCAGTTGTTCCCAATGAAATCATTATGATCTACTAACAGCTTGCACATTTTCAACATGGGTGGTTCAAGTGGAAAACAAACTTCCAGCACTGGCATCAGAACCATTCTCTGCCCACTGAACTGATTCCTCAGTCTCGGCAGTCACAATGGCAACGAGGCGGCTTTTGGCCGTAAATGTCCCATTTCGGAGTGTAAAGTCACAGCTGCAGGATGTCAGACGAGTAACGCTTTTGTTGTGAAATAAACAGAGGATTAATGCCGAGAAGTCATGAGGTTGATCAATCCGGTTTGTCGAAAAAGTGAAAGTTTGTTTGAGCAGAACATTGATGAACGTGTGCTACATATTTGCTTCATGATTAGTTTGAGAGCATCTGTGGGTGGTTTGTTTGTGAAAAAGAGCGAGAAGGAGCGATGTGGATCAATGTTTGTGTGACGAGTCGGTCAAAGTCATGTGGACCATCTTTTTCTCTCAAAGACTAAAAAACATACACACCCTTCAAATTCCTTTTCTATCATCCTCTATGCACTCCAAACATTTCCTCTCTTCCTCTCTCTACGACATCAGTTTGGACAGGCAGCACATGGTTCGATCCAGCTGTTTGGCATGTCCTGTTGACAACAAAACGCCAAGTGTCTGTAAGCTGTGAGCAGCCCCTCAGAGTTTGGGGAAGGTCACTGGGGTCCTCATCATAAGACCAGTACTATTTAATAATAATAATAATAATAATAATAATAATAATAATAATAATTTAATTATTTGCTGCTTCCCTCTTTTCAAAATGTGAAAGTTTTTGTTGTTGTTGCGTGCATCATTGTGTTTGAAACCTTTGAGATGTTTGTTCTGACAAATAATTGTCATTTTGGTCTCTAGGGAACAGCATCTTCATTGTTGCCAGAAAATGTTATACAGAAAACTATGAACATGTTGAAATCGATTCCTTCGTGAAGGGAATAGAAGACACTACCACTAGTGCCACTAGAGGCAGTTCAATTTTAACATCGTCAAAGTAATAAAACTGCATTCGATGTGGATAATGATGATTGACCGTCATACTCGAAGCGATAAGAGCATGACGAGCAGTAGAAAGTTTCGGCAGCAGTAATGTGATGTCACATGACCGTGTTGGGGTCGAACACACTCTCTTTCTGTGTATCCTCGTCGGCGGATGTGACACTTTGAGCTCAGACAGGAGACGTCCTCCCCCAGCGGCGCACAATGATCCAACTCCTCCGCTGTCTACCCGGCTGCTTCTTCTGGACGACTGCAAACTGTCACGGATCTAATCAAGTCGGCAGCTCCTGAGAAACGAACCGAAGGGACGACGTGTGTTTGTTTTTTTCTTTGCAGCAGGAGGCTTGTCAGTTCAACGTCCATCGCATCGGCTCTGTGTGTTCCGCTTTGAGGGGTTTTCCCACAGTGTTCAGCCACCAGCTCACCTGCAGACGGCTGACCATGCGCTCCCGGGCTGCGCTCCCCAGGTAAGTCGCCTCAATATCGGGTTTGTCCGTGCGTAAAGGAGGAAGGGATTCGTTGTTACAGGAGTCTGTTTAACGGAATAAATTGCATAGAGTGAAGTAACAAAATGAAGAAATACGTGTTTTTCTACAACTCCATGACATTAGTATACAGTAGCCTATATACAGAGAGGGAGGTTTGAACGTGTCACCTCAATGTCGGGTTTGTCTGTGCGTAAAGGAGGAAGGGATTCGTTGTTACAGGAGTCTGTTTAACGGAATAAATTGCATAGAGTGAAGTAACAAAATGAAGAAATACGTGTTTTTCTACAACTCCATGACATTAGTGTACAGTAGCCTATATACAGAGAGGGAGGTTTGAATGTGTCACCTCAATGTCGGGTTTGTCTGTGCGTAAAGGAGGAAGGGATTCGCTGTTACAGGAGTCTGTTTAACGGAATAAATTGCGAAGTAATAAAATGAAGAAATACGTGTTAACTTTGGGTTACTTTTTGCATTGCAGTTGCAAATGAAAACTATATGAAAAAACTGTATAGGCTTTGAATTCTTGTGTTACAACAAACATATGCCAAGAGTTTGACTGACATTTTTTCTACAACTCCATGACATTAGTGTACATTAGCCTATATACAGAGAGGGAGGTTTGAATGTGTTTAAGATACTAAACTTTGTCTCCTATCACCACTGACTCATGTACAAACAAGTCTGTCCTCAGTGCAGCAAAATGTTATTCAGCCACTCTTGCAGGCTTAAGGCCGATCCCTCAGGCCACTTCAGGAATTTTCCATCAGAGCCTATAAGGCCTGATCTTTGTCCTGTTTGTCATTTGCAGCAATAAAAACAGTGGAAGATTGCAGCTGGCAAATTCCTTTGCGGATAAAAAAAAATATTCAAGTTAAAATACTCCTCTTGGACTCCCATGCATGTCATTATAAATGCATGATTCTGGCTTTAGGGATGAGGATGTTTGATGAGGGGTCCAGACATTCGGTGATGTTTAACTACCTGGGTTCTGCAGAAATATTGGGTTTTTATTTAATGTTTGTAGCACAGTTCTCGATCTCTCCTTCTATGCATCCACAGGTTTAGCTTCCTCTTCTATCTCCTTTTCCTTCCACCTGTTCTCTCCTCGTCCTCCGCCCGACCTCAGTGGACTCTCCAGCGTGTCCCTGTGGTCCTCCCCCAGCAGACAGATGCTCGACCGGCCCCCCACTTCCTGTCACCGGCCCGCTTGGACGTCACCTCCACCTGTGACCCAGAATGCCACAAGAAGGCCCCTCGTCCGAGCTACTCGGACCTGCGGCGTCTCCTGGCCTATGAGACTCTCCACTCTGACGGTCGGCTCACTGAGACTGCCATCGGGATCTATGGCTACAACCCCAGCTCCAACACCAGTCCAGCCGACTCCTTGGGGTCGTCTGGTCAGGCCGAGCGGTCACATGTCAGAAGGAAGCGTCAAATCTTCGGCCATGATGGGCGTTTCAGCATAGCTGGGCAGAACTTCCTGCTTCAATATCCCTTCTCAGTGGCTGTCAAACTGTCCACTGGGTGTTCTGGTACGCTGGTGGGAGACCGTCACGTTCTCACAGCTGCTCATTGTGTCCACGATGGTAAAAACTATGTGAAAGGGGCCCAGAGGCTCCGGGTGGGCTTTTTAAAACCTAAGCAACGAGACACACAATATTCTTCCTTTTACCTTCCCTCAAACTTTACCAACCACGTTGAAGGAGGCCCAGCTCCGTACGCCCCACCCTCCAACGACAAGATGAAGTTCCAGTGGATCAGAGCCAAGCGCACCCACGTTCCCAAAGGATGGATTAAAGGGAATGCCAATGACATTGGGATGGACTACGACTACGCTTTGCTTGAACTCAAGAAACCCCACAAACGCCGCCACATGAAGTTAGGAGTCAGCCCCACGGCTCAGAGACTGCCCGGCCGACGCGTCCACTTCTCAGGATTCGATAATGACCGTCCAGGACAGCTGGTGTATCGGTTCTGTCAGGCCGGCGAGGAAACACCAGACCTGCTGTACCAGCACTGTGATGCCCAACCCGGGGCCAGCGGCTCGGGAGTCTACGCCCGGATGTGGAACGGGCGGCGCCGGCGCTGGGAGCGGAAGGTGATAGGTGTGTTTTCTGGGCACCAGTGGGTGGAGCGACAAGGGGCGTCTCAGGAATTTAATGTCGCGGTGAGAATCACGCCTCTTAAATATGCTCAGATCTGCTACTGGATAAAAGGAAACTTCGTGGATTGCAGAGAGGGCTGAGGAAAGGTCGCGAGTGAGGGGTGTAGCGACAAAACCACCGACCCGCCACGTCCTCGTACATCGCTCTGGAATATTGGGGCGACAAAAATCCACTTTGCACCCCACTACGTGTAGCACTGACATAACATTAATATAAATATCTACATTTTGTTTGTTACTATTTTGTTATTCTCAGACTATAATAAATGAAAACAGACCAGACAGACACAAATCCATAAATGACACTAAATTAAATGAGGAATGTTCATTTTGTTTTATGCAGAGTTTTGCATCTTCAATCATTTCTCCAAAATATTAAAAATGCACCCACTCCATCAAACATGTATCTGGATAATCCAGTTATCCTCACGCCCCTCCGATCCAGAACATGGACTGATGGAGTCGGACTGAGAAAACTGCTCCTCTACACATTATCGTCTTTTTATTGCGCGCATACTAAAGATTGCACTGTTTAAACTTTTTCTACTGAAAATTATGTTTGTGAATGAATGTACACGTCAGCTACCAAAGTTGCCAACCGTTTCTTTCCAAACTCTCCTGTATCTCTTCTCAGTGGACACACTAGTTATCTACAAGCATAGTGTACTAAATTTACTATTAAAACAAGTTTTGGAAGAATATTCAATTTGTTATACAGGTTGATGTTAAAGGACTGCAGACTTGTCTTGCTAAGGCTGAAGCAGTTTATTGAATGTTGTTTCTTTATTGCTTACTGCCACCCGGTGGCCACATTAAACACTGCAGGTGTTCATAATGAACACTATGCCAGCTTAGCCTAGGTTTACGTAAGCACTTTTTACCTTTTCTTATTTGTGATGAAATATATGCTTTGAAATAAGCAGCTGTGTCACATGTTTCTTCTCTGTCTGCTCACACAACATATCATATTCACAGAAATGAACACATTATTGGTTGAGAGACCATTTGTTTTATTTCTGACATCAAAAAGATTTTTCAGAAATGCTGTGGGGGAACTGAACACTGTAAAAAGCCGAAATATGAGGACCAGCTCCAATGACTTCTCCAGCAACATCACACTGAACAACAGGTTCAACCAGGAGTCTGAAACCGGATCCTGGGATATGGCACATTAAAAAAAAACAAAAAACAAACAAACAAACAGCATTTTGACTCATTGTTTCACCAGACAAAAGAAAACAGTGAATGTGTAATTTTAGCAAAGACTTGTCACTCAAGTAAGAAGCAGGATTTAAGTCAAACCTTTAAATGTCTATTTTTGTGTGATTGAGTTAGCACAACTCCGTTGCAAACATTTGCTACATTCAAGTGGAAAATGACTACAAACAATAAAAGCACCAAAGAGCTTATAGGGGATGACTTTGCAGACAAACTGGCTCACGTATGACATCATCAGAGTCTGTTTTTTCAAATCAAGGTAATTTCCTCCTCATTAACACTCTGTGTGAAACTTGACTGCAGCTGTTGATGTGAAAACCACCAGAGCGCAGGAAATGCTGATTCTCAGATTAAACCACTGTTGTTCACATCGTACTGATGTGTGTCTGAATACTGGACAGTTAATCAGGCCATGACACTAATCCTTAATACTGCCCAAAGTTATGCACCGACTGCAGCAGATTAGAACCGCTGATGGAGAGGACGCTCGCAAAGAGAAAACCACTAAAGTGTAAGAAGATGTTCAGAAAGTGTCACTAAACAGAAAGGCAACAAGCAAGGCAACCGGTTTGTAACACCATTTCGGTAACTGAGAATACATAAACTGGTAATGAGGAGACACAGTGTTTCCCCTCCAGCTGTCATCACCCCGTGATCTTTCATTACCCATGAAAACATTACCATTAAACACCCTCTGCTGTCAAATCCATATGAGAACGTGATGACACAGACATATTTGCAGTGGGAGAGGTGTTAGTTCCTGGGAAGTACCCACAGAAAATGGTGGTATTAGCCACATTTCTTCTGGTGTCTGCATCCAATCCACAAAGAGGTGGACCTGCAGTGAAACCGTCCAAAGTGCCGTTATGGTTTAAGCATTCAGGATTAAAATAAACAGTGACTGGATGGCCTTTAAGAGCACAAATAAGTAAAACGCTATATCATAGCAAGATTTTAGCATGTCAGTGTGGTCAGACATTGTAGTTTTGGCTCTTAATCTTCTGCTTAGAGCAACAATCTTTCAAACTTTACACTTTTAAAGTAACCACAACCGGGCCGGCTGATTTTTTTTCATTTTTAAGTGTGCTTTTAAGTTTAAGGGATGTCAATAGTATCTCTATCCCTTGTTGACATACATAAGTTTGTCAAGACTGATGCTGTAGCTGCCGCTCCAGATAGCCAGTGATGTGAAACAAGCAAATACTGAGAGTACAGAGTAATAAGGTGAAAGAGGAATATACAGCATTCTGTATAGAGGCAGTGAATAAGAGTACCTACTGTGTTTTTTTTTTCCCCTTCAAACTGATCTCAAGTCAGTTTGAAGGAAAGTTTTAACTGACTAAATCCACAGAGGCTCTGCTCAAAGGAATAGTTCAACATTTTTGGAAAATTCCCTCACCCTTTGGCATTCTGCTATCAAGTTAGACAAAACGATTGATTGCCTGGATGGTATATAAAAGAAGCTATGACCAGTAGTTGGCTGAACTTATCTTAAAAGAAAAAAAGAGGGGGAAAAAAAACAAAAAAACCTGACCATGGCCACATCTGTATGAACCAAATGTTTAAAAAAAAAAGAATTTTGGTTTTTACATTTTGGTTTTTGATGAATTAAACAAAGGAAATATAGCAAATCAATTAGCACGCTTTAGAAGTGCTGGTAAATAGATTTTGCACACCTGGCTGTTTCCACCTGTAGCCGGTCTTCACGGTAAACTCAAGAGTTGATAGGTATCGAGTTATCTTCTAACTCTCAGCCCAAATAAAAATAAACAAATTCCCTAAAATGGCAAACTATTACTTTAAAGCAGAGGAAAAGGTTTAGCATTATTGCTGCACCAATACTGATATCATCAAATTATACTGCTACCCCAAAGAGGAACTGGTTCTAGATTTAAGATGCAAGGTTGAAGCAGAAACATATAACAATCAGGATTCAGGATCTCAGGCACGACTCCTTCCTCTCCTCTGACCTGCTCATCTGGTTAGATTGACTGCCAGAGGTCAAGCCCGCTCTGTGATTGGCCACCTGCACTTAAAATATCTTTGGTGAAAAGTCACTTCCCGGCATTCCCTGACTTCCCTGTCGCCTAGCAACAACATAACACCACATGCTAATGTCGTCAGTGTGGTAATGCCCGGTGTAACTCGAAATAGTATACAAAATAAAAAATATTCTTTTAAATAGGTATATATAAACATTGCATTAAAAATAGAACCGTATCAAAACACAATTATGAGTTCACAGTCTGTCCCTTAACCTCCCAGCGTCTTCCGCTTCACCAGACCTCCAACCGTCTCCCCTCCACATCCAGAGTTCGTGGGTGAGGTCTCGCTGTGCGGAGCCTTTACTGCGACTTGAGCCCCAAACTGTTGGAGGACAGAGGGTAGGAATAGGCTTTGCCCAGCACGATGCGGTCTCGGAGGAGTTTAAAAAGGACATAGTAGTTGCAGAAGAGAATAAGGCCCAGAGACAATGTGTGGTTCCAGCGCTCAGAGCGCAACAGAGAGTATAACTGGTACAATACCACACTGGACTCGATCCAGATCAGCAGGTTCAGGATCCGCAATGGCTTGTGGAACAGGAACTGGAAGACCAACAGACAGATAGTCAGAAATACAAATTACAGAGCACAAGGTGGACCACAGATCAACAAAAAAAATCGGGATGTCACAAGAGCCGATACTTTGGTGCCAAGTCGATAACAAAACGTAAGTGGCCTTGTTTTCTATGGCACCAAAGATATTGTAGGGACTGGAGATATTAGACAACAACGACGACGACAACAACAACAACAACAACAACAACATGTGCAGCAACAGATCTGCTGCACCTTAAAAGGGAAAAAAACTCTTCAAGTCGTATAGAGAGAAATTTAGTGTTCGAGTCAGATGATCAGGCAAGCAAAGGCAAGCAGAAGCCAGAACGCAAACAGTGTCACAGAACATCTGGAACAAAAGGAGGAAACACCTCAGACTTATCTCAGCAGCTCAAAGACAGACTTCCAGATCAGTACACAGAATTCAAGTGAAAGTTTCAGCTGTTAATTTTCTATTAACAACATGTTCACATCCTGAAACGTTAGCGGTATTGTCTGTTGCAGCAATGCTCCACACACAACGTTCCAAAAAGTATGAACTCATACCGTGAGCTGGGTGCTGCTCATTACGTTAGTAGGCTGCCGTCATTATTGTTCAGCCTGTCAACATACAGCGGCTATGTGTTATCATGCTGTCAAGCTATACCTGATAACTGTTCACAGTATCAGCACGGGAGGATGTTGAGCAAGAGAAACAGGCACAAAGTACACAAGTACAGACAGACACAGACAGACAGGCAGACAGGCAGACAGACAGACAGCTTTTCAGAGGCACAGGAAATACGACAGAAACCCACATTAGGCAAGGAAACTGGATGCGAGCTTTTTATAACACAGTACTGTCTGTTTTAAATACTAAAAGGCCACTTGCTATCATTTTTTGTAATATCAATATGTATATATATTTTTATTAAGATATTTATTTGCATTTTTTTCAGATTTCAGACGGCAAGGCCTTATAAAATCTTGATTGCTTTTTATTTTTTTGGAGCAACACTGTCAACTATGAAAACTATATTGCATTACTCGAAGGCTCCATTCAGTGCTTGTTGCAGCGATGTTCTGAGTTTTCCAAAGTAAAAAGAGTTTTTGCTGAAATGCATTCATTTTATTTGAAGATTTTTTTGCCGTGGCATCGAAAAATCACTGAATTGCAGAGATATTGGTACCACTATCGCGACATCTCTGCATAAAAACAGGGGGTAGACCAAATAAAACACATACACAAATGTAACACACACACACCTACTGGTGGTTTAGAAATGACAATGAACTTAACCTACTTAGGGACTGTGTGAGGAAGCCGCAGCACCCAGTGATAAACCACACACGTGTAGAAAGCAGCCAGCTGGCAGTTCCGAAATTTGTTGCAGTGAGGTGACAGTGCTCGTCGCCGCATTGCCATGTAGCGCCTTTTTAAATTATAGTCCCACTGTTTAATTCCCTTTGTCACATGAACGATACCACGAGGCGCCACCATATTTGTGTTATTTCATTCACTTTGACAGGTTGGGTTTGTTAGACGTGGGTGAATCAACCTGGAGAATCTAAGACACTTCCCGCAGTCCCCATGAGGGAACTGTGTGTGGTTGTATTAATGAGCAGGCGTGTAGCAGCTGCAGAGTAGCTTCAGTGTAGCCACCACAGGTACAAATAAAGCACTTAACACAGCAGTATAAATCCAGCTTACTCATTCAAATGTGACTCTGTGGTGATAGTACAATTTGTTGGCAAGAGTGATCTTTGTCATGTGAGGTGGAGCATTTTCCACTCTGCAGAGAGCTGTTTAGTTTGTGTTATTGTTGGATTATATAGTGAAGGTGTCATTATTTTGTCCACCCTCATCTATGTGAATAAATTACAGGATATGTTCACTGATCGAAAGTACTTACATAAAACCTTGCATGGGAGACATCGGAGGGCAGAGCGACATTATAGGGCCCGACTGCCTTGTAGAGACATCGACTGTGTCGTACCAACACCCCCTGAGGCCAAATGGTACTTTCTGACCACCTGTGAAACATGTAAACACCACCATTTCAACCACTACTGTCATTTTGAAATCTTTGTAAGTGTATAGATGTGTGTACGGCGGACAACTCACACATGCTGAGGCGCGTTACTGTACGAGCCGTGCTCCAGTTTCTGCCAGCGGCCCAGGTGAGCCGCCGAGCGATGAAGCAAATCGCAATAGCTGGGGGGCAGCAGCTGGCTCATCAGCATCACAAACGCATTGATCCACACCATGATCAGATGCTCACATGACCAGCGCATGTCATAGTACTGGGTGCTCTGTCAGAGTGAAGTGGAAAAAAATCACCTCAACATGAGCGAGAAACCAGGCTGGAGGCAACATGAAGGGTGACGACGTGATGGTGGAGCACGAAAATTCAGTATCTGCAATTAACAGTAAAATCCAGAGGAAAGTAACGCACAAGGAATTACAGATACCAACCTTAACAAAGCAGAGAGGCAAGAAGGCCACGTAGTAAGCACTGAAAAGCGAGTTGAACAGCACTTCCTTGATTCGCCGGTTGAAGTCACTCTTCAGCTCCTCCACCTCTGCTCGAATCAGCTCCGGCGTGTGTGAGTGTGTGTGTGGTGGGCAGGTGTGAGTGGGCATGTGCGGCGGGCTGGAAAACTGCTCTCTGAGATTCTCTCGTAACAGGAAGAGGAAGTCACGTGGTCGAAAGAACGGTGTCTCTGACAGGTCGTTCTGCTGGTGGTCAGTTGGGTAATCGCAGTCAGCCGGAGCCGTTTGGCTTTTGGCTCCTTCCTGATGGAAACAGCAGAGCGGGACGTACACACCAAATCTGTCGTGGAGGGAGAGCGGAGAGCAGACGAGGACAAACAAAACAGAGCAGCGGGTTTTAGTTTCAGATGATGGTGGGGTGAAAGGGAGATGTTTGATGTGAAAACATCATGCATATTTAAAATGGTGAGACACGGGGAGGGTGGGTCCACAACTTCCATCTCCATTAGAACATGCATTAGAAAAAATAAACACAAAACTGCAACATGATCTTACTGTAATACTACAAGAGACCAGATTAAGAGAATCACAGGTTGCTTGGTGACGAATCTCAAAGGTTGATGACAAGTTAACCAACCTGATTCCAAAATAAAATAAAATAAAATAAAATAAAGTAAAGTAAAGTAAAGTAAAGTAAAATAAAATAAAATAAAATAAAAAGTAAAGTAAAGTAAAGTAAAGTAAAATAAAAAGTAAAGTAAAGTAAAGTAAAATAAAATAAAATAAAATAAAATAAAAAGTAAAGTAAAGTAAAGTAAAATAAAATACTGAAGATAATATGTGTGCGTGTGTAAGTTAAAGCATCAGTCCACTGCAGACAAAGTGCTCATTGAATCGCAAACCAACCCCGTATTCCCGCATCTTCACAACATTGGAATCAAGGCTGCAACCAGCAGTTACTGTAACTTTTCATCTCGCCTTCGAATGCAGCCACTCAGAACACGTATTTTTACTTTGAGACAACTCGTGCAAGCATAACCTGGCCTTTACTGGAGGAGATGTATCAAAGACTCACGGGTATCCCAGGAAGAGGAGGTTGAGCACAGAGTGGTTCTTGCAGAGGTTGACCAGCGTCCAGCAGAGCACCCAGCCACACATGGTCAGCAGGCTGAGCCGAGCCGCAATCAGAACCACATATCGGAGCAGCGATCCACCGCTGCTCTGAGACACCTGGACGAGACCGACGACAGAATAACTCGGATATCAGAGAAACTGTGGCACCAACTCCGTCATCATATTGGTTCAGTTCCCACAGGGGGCTGTGTGAGGATAAACAGATCAGATCTGCGTGTTTACCTCTGATACAATTGTCCAAACAAGCCTCCTGGCCAACATGACAGTGATGAAGATCGCTAGGTGGTAGTCCATTAGATGAAAGTTCTGTAGAGGAAAAAAAAAAATCAAATAATAAAATCTATCTTTTTTTTTTTTCTATGAGGATTTTTATTATACATGGGTAGACCTGAACATCACCAAAAAACATCCTGTCACTTTTGCCAAAATATATTTCAGGTTGAGGTTAATCATTTTTGGTATTCATAAAAAAACATCCAAAAGTCTTCTTTCCTGCCGTAAAAAATATTGTCAACTGGGATTTACTGTAAACAAGGTCTAAACTAGTGCACACGATGTTTTTAATAATAGAAAGTAAACAAACAAAAAAATATTTTCGTTTGGCAGCGGTAATGCAAATTAAAAAAAAAAAGATCTTATTTCTTTTCATTTTACAAATTTCAAACACTAAGAAACAAACAAACAATATACCAAAAATTCTGAAGTTTGTTCTCAGATCACTGTTTTGGTCCAGTAAAAGAATTGAGTTTGGGGTCTTTGTTTTAAAAGAAGACAGAAAGATAGACAAGAAGACAGAAAATGAAATGATTGCCAGAAAGCGCACAGCTTATGTTGAGTGTGTTCTTACTAGCGAGGTAGAGGCAGCAGGGTGGCTGTATGGGTACCACCAGACCGTCCTGTAGATGTTGATGTACTGAACAAACAAGGCCACCAGCAAATAGAGAAAGAGCAGGAACTCGAACAGCAGGCTGCTGTCCAACGGCAGCTCGGGGATCCTCGAGTGGCGGACCGGCTCCGGAGTAATGAGGGCTGAGAGAGGCGGGGCAGAGAGGCCCACCAAGTTACTGCTCCTGGACGAAAAAACACACACATAAAGAAATCTACCAACTCTCATGAAAGAAAATATCTGGGAGACAGAGTGTGTGTTCGTGTCACTGAAACCGACTGAAGGAGCTCATTAGAATCGAGAAAAGAAAAAAAAAGTACCTTTGAGGCTCAACATTAATTAACTTTTTTGTAAATATCAGCTTAAACCATTTCGGTAACTGAAATATCTCTCGAATGACATCCTGGCAGTTTTGAGAGGATTACAGTCCGTGACAACATGTGTGCACGTATACACATACCTGTTCCTGAGGCCTGTACCATTGCCGAGGTTGCCTCCGACCAGAGTCTGCAGGGACGGCAGAGCGGAGCGACTTAGCTGCTGTCTGCTGGGACCCCTGCGACCTCCTGGCATGGTCGCCAGTTACCGTGGCAACCACGGACGGCGCCCACCAACCAAAAGCCACTGGGAATCCTCCCCTTCGCCTCAATAAGCCACCATGTGCTGCTGGGCCACTGTGAGAACAAACCACAGAAGAGGGCAAAGTTTCAGCAAGAAAAGTAAACCGATTATAAACGAAGAAAGGCAATTTCAGTAGAACTGAAAACCAACAAACCCGAGACCTGAACATCAGCACCCTGCAGCCAAATGAAATACAATCAGAGTATGGATCTGTCCTGAGGTATTTACTTTACACTATGCATGTATTAAGTAAACAGCAGTGAAGTTAATTAAAGAAAGATCATTAGATCGCTGGATCAAGTGCTGGATGTCCATTCTGTTTTTTTCACAGTATTTATTTCATTTTACATACTCATCAATTTTATTAATCAATAAGTATAATAACAACATGGCTAACTATTAAAAGCTTTATGAATGAGGACATGTAAAATGCTGCGATTGATTATATACGTAAAGTGCACGTTTTTTCCGGGGTATCTAATGCATAATATGAATGCGTTTGACATTTTGGAGTACTTTTGATTCATTGTAATGTTACACACAACAACTTGAACACACGCAGCTTCAACATGGACACCTGCCTGAAATACCAAACATATTCTACCGGTCCTTAAACCAACATCTGTGAAATGTGTTTTCAGCATGAGAATCTGTCTTTGAAACACATTTTACTTCATTCCATTTAAACTTTGGGGAGTTTTGGACTGTTGATCAGACAAGAAAAAAAATATATATATTGGTTTTAGAGAGGTGTCAGAGTTGGTTGTTTTAACTTGTAGCTGCTCTTGAACTTTTATGTGTATAAATGGAAGTGACATAGTTTTCAACACGCTTCGAAGTATAATGCAGTAAAAGCTCCAATGCGAACTAAAGCCTCTAAAGTTACATGTTGGCTCAACACCTCATTGAAGCATAAAGTAAACATTATAACCCTCATTAAGGTGGGATTTAAAGCAGGGTTGATGAATTAGACTGCCTTAGTTTTAACATTAGTTGGACCAAATAAACTGCTACACACACATTGCTTTCATTTTATAGAAACATAAATAATTAATCGTATTGCCAGATCAGAGGGAATATCAGAGGCATCCTGAAGCATTGCCGGCTGCTGTCAAACCACAATGCAGTGAGAGACATCACCGATCTACAACGACCCGGAGTATCAAACCTGTTCAGAAGCAGCTCTGCCTGCTTAAGCTCGTCTCTGCAAACTATTGCCTGGAGGTGTTCGCTGAGGCAAATTCTAAGTCTAACTTAAACATACAGCTGAGGAGAGAGCCTTCACTCTTTAACTCAGCAGCTATGAGACTGATAAATCCAGAAACAGACACCATGTCGGCTAAAACCTCCCGTCAACCCCCAAACAAGTAAAAATGTATGTGTGATTTCTAAATACTGACATAAGGCCTTTTTTTTGTGTGTTTGTTTGTTTAAACACTACATTTTAACTCGTCACAGAAAAAACACAGGTGTAACTAAAAACGTGAATGAGCCAGCAAGAACAGTACTGAGCCAAGCATGAATTATACTGTTATTGATTACACCTGGGCTTCTTATGTTTGATCCAATCATCTGTTGGAACAAAGGATAATCAGCCGTCAGTCTGCATTATAGACTCATCTCAACGCTAATGGTTCACAGATCAATTATTTATGGTAAAGCTGATGACCTGCCTTGTATTTGTGAGCATATTTACATCATTTTATTGTTTTTTAGAACAATAACCAAACTAACAATTAAATACAGAAGAATTATATCATTAATTCCTGGAAATAATATATGACGCCCAACATGTAGATTTTAGTAGACGTTTTTGAGTAGAAGCTGACAAGTGCCAAGACAAGTTAATCCACTGCAGCCAGGGGTTTCAAAATATAAGAAACTGCGTCACAAGAAGGTCCTTGATGCAGATAGACTGAGGTTAAGTTGAAACAATTAGTCAATGAAATAATGTCAATCTAGACAAAAAAAAAAAGAAGATTTAAGTGTTAACTGATTTGGTACAAGATTGAATATATATTTTTTCCGTTCCAGCCACTCAAATTTAATGTTCTATGCTGCTGTTCCATGGGATGGTACGCAGAATATTTTTATGGACCATTTTTTTTGGCGTCACCTAGACTGGGCGAGGTTATGGTGGACATTTTTCACTTTTTTTCTAACAGTGACACCCGATAACTTCCACTTTGAATTGCCTCTGTATTGACTGTATTGTTTATGTAGGTTGTGCTCTACAAATAAACCTAGCCTTACAGGAAAAATGACTTTAGTTGACAAAATAAACATATTAATCTAGTGGTGGAGGAAGTATTGAGATCCTTTACTGAAGTAAAAGTACCAATACAGCAATTTAAAAGTCAGAAACTTCTGGTTTAATCTCTAACAATCTCTTGTATTTTCAAAGCTTGTTATATTATCCATTGAGTCAAAACGTCATCGTAAAGCCGTCAGTTTGCGCTGAAATGTCGTGGAGTGGAAGTAGAAAGCGTAATATAGTGACTGACTATGCATTATGCTACTTCCCACCGCTGTTAATCCACAGTGAAATTATTTGTGGGTTGCAGCCCAACTACAAGCAAAGTAAATAAAAGTCCAACCTGAGCAGTTGTATATCTAAGTGAACACTAAATTCAAGGACTTAATGAAATATTGCACACTATCTTTAACCTTACAGCTCAGTGCTTTAAAAGAAACTAGTCCCGCTCCTCTTCATCAGTAAATGATAAGCTCCTGAAAGAAACCCAGACCAGAGGCAGATAACATCCAACCTCCGAGTGCATCAACATTTCCTTAATTCGTTTTATCATGCGTTTTATGAAACATGATGGAAATGATAATACTTCTCAGAAGCCTTTGTGTCGTTGCAATATTAAACAATAATTAAGAGTTGAATCCACATCCAGGAGGGAACACGCGACACAAACACGCCAGATAGAAAACCAGAATTACAGTTGAAAGTCAAAAGTGAAAACAGGAAGTGTGGGCTACAGAAATTGACTACAACTGAGGGGATTGCAGGATGGTGTTCAGTAATTTTGTGGAAGTGCAACACGTTTCTAGTTTCCAACGCGAGTGGTTTAAAAAAAGGGAGTTTGAAAACGAGGCAGAGCTCGTAGTGCATATTTGTTGGACTTTGCTGACTCTTCTCTGTGGAATATTTTGTCAGGAGGTGTGTTTTTTTTTTTTTTTTTGGGGTGGGGGGGCATTGACTTGCTAAGACATGCCGATCTGAATCATGCCATCAGGCAGCGTTGCCAATTCGACACCGCGGAAACTTGGGAGCGCACTTTAAAATAAAAATAAAAAATAAAAAACAGAAATATGTAAACTTGTAGCTCGCCGGTAGGTCGCAGAATGCAAAACTTTAGTTTAAAAACAAAAAAAGAAGGTGTGTAAGGCCATCGTTACTCACACAACATCGACAACATGCGGGGGGCTGAACTGAACGAGGATGCATCAGTCAGTTGTGTGACGAGTCCGGACAGCAGCGAGCATTTCTCCGCCTTCCAGCTTCAATATGCCCGACTGCAGAACCGCGGCGACGACCTGCAACGGCACCGGCGACGCTGGAGGTTCGCTTTCACTCCGACCGAGAGCATAAAGGGGCTCTAAAAGTTAGCCCTGGGCTGGAGGAGCAACAGTGTAAAAATGCGTTGCACAGAGACCGACGTGGCAAAGCCGCACCGCCTCTCCGCGTGTCGTCATCAGCGCGCGACGTACACCAGCCCGCACTGCACAGTCGCAGTTTGACAAAACAGACGGCTGTTCTGGAGTCAGTGCGAGCTGTAGTCCGTTTATTGATTATTTTTATTTTAATGACATTTATGAATTTAACAAAAACAAATTTCTCCTCTTTGATTTTAAATGACATTCCGTGATATTGAAAACTTTTCAATACAATACTCCCAATTAGAAACAAAATATTCAGGCTCTGTCCGACATCAACTGCGCCTGACTTGCAGTGCGTTTGTCACATTATTTTTGCAGTTTCTCTCCTCCGGCTGCAACAGTGGAGAACCTCCTCCGTGACGACACTACTTTATCCTGATAGGGTTCAAGTTTCACCGACATGCATGACACGAGGTTTGTTTTTATTCCAAGGCCTCCAGAGCGGTTTTGACCAGTAGTTATCTCTCCCAATGTATTATCTGCTCCTTCTGCAGCTCAGGTTTTACATCCGGACACAGACACACAGTACTTTTATATCTGGACACAGACATGCTGTCGTTTTACATCCAGCAAGAAAGCTGTAAAAATAACTTGTTTCTTATAAACACATATAGATTTAATTGTATGTGTCCAACACTGATGTTAACTTTGTCTGGTCTGTAAATTTGTCAGTGTCAGCTCCTCAGTCTGAAATATTGAAAACACAAACCTCAGGAGCTGTTCAGGTTTTCATGCTGTCTGATTGGTCTATTCCCTCCTGCTTTCTGAGTGGTCTTTTCTATCCTGCTTTCTGATTGGTCTATTCTATCCTGCTGTCTGATTGGTTTATTATATCCTACTATTTGATTGGTCTATTCTATACTGATTGGTCTATTCTTCCCTGCTATCTGATTGGTCTATTATATCCTGCTATTTGATTGGTCTATTCTATCCTAATTTTACATCCCTTCTACTTCAGGTGGTGTGCCTAAACTGACAACAACGGCTGATCTCGCGGTGTTTGCCTTTCATTCTCACTTAAGCTTATTTCCATTATTAATACATAGCTGCAAATAACAACATAAATCAGGTCAGGGCTCTGAGCACAGTGAGGTCCTGATGACAGAAACTTACAAGGACATAGATCATCTTATCTGCCTGTCACGTTTAGGGTTCTATCATGAAACATTTCATCATCAATAAGCAACATGCCAACACACAAAAATCCGCCCAGTTGTGTCTCAGCAGCAACTTGTCCATATAACTGTATGGAAAACTTGCAGCTGCTCTGTGGTTTGTATTTTAAGCGTATAAATGTAAACCTCAATATTTCAGACTGATGACATTACACTTCAAACCTATCAGCATAAAATAGTGTCGTCACAGAGGAGGTTGAGCAGCTGCAGCGGCCTCGCTTCCGTGAGGTTTTAATATCATTTGACATTGTGACGTTTTGGAGCGGCAGCTAAAGTCGGACAAAATTTCTAACCATCATGTAATATTGTAAGTCCAGCATGCATCACTTTAATCAGTGCTGCTCAGTGCCGCATAAAGTCAGATGCACCCAATAACTCAGTCACTGCTCCTTCTCCCCATAGCTTTAGTGCACTAAATGGGGAGTAGGATATGATTCAGTTCTGCCCCACAGTCAAAACTAAATAAACACTCTTTCAAACCTGAGTTGAGGACATGGCCAGACTTGTAGACCCCTTACTTTAAAATAAGAATAGTATCAAGATGTAAATGTTTTTTAATTGATTAAAAAAAAGGGCAAGAACTAGCATTGGTTACAGCTGGTGAAACCTAATTTATTCCCCTTTTTCTGTTTAACGGAATTAAGAAATTAGTTTTGACGCGCCACATTTTTTTTTAAAAATGAGATATAAATAAGACAATATATGAATCTTAAATAATATGCTAAGACTTGTAGATCTCTTACCTTACAATAAAAAATATACCATAGAAATGTGTCAATGTAAAAGGAAAAAGTTAAAATGAAATATTAATAAATGAAAAACTTCCATATCTTGAGTTTCACCACAAGAAAACACTCATAATGGTGATTTAAATGAAGAAATAAAGTGTGTCGTACATGAAATACTTCAACTTTGACTTTGATGTGCGTGTAAAGTGTTGGTGCGCTCTATATTAGGTTAGGTTAGGTAGTTACTTTATTAATCCCCGAGGGGAATTTTTTTTAAGGTAAATTATTGTAAAGTCTGTCATGTGACTCCCAACACAGGATAACTGCCTACAGTGTTTGGACAACTTTAAAACTTTTATTTAAGTTAAAGTTTAAAAAGAATAAACCAACCAAACAGTTCTGTTATACCCAAAGGTCAAAAGTTTATTATCAATACTGTTAATAAACATAAACAGACTGTACAATATAAACTCAAAAGAGGGAAAAATCCTTAAAAACATCAGTGGAAGAGTTTAAAACCTAATGTCTACATCTAAGTTAGTTTTTTTTTTTTTTTTTTTTTTTTTTTTTTTTTTTTTTAATATACCATGAAAAGGGAACCAGGACATTTTCCGGAATTTTACACTGAAAAAAATAATATTACATTTCCATATTGTGCTAAAAGTCTGAAAAGAAAACAAATCACTTTTTGCACCTGTAACATGCTTGACATGACTTCATTTCCAACATCAAGGCCATTTAACTCACTGATTTACACGTAGTGTTTACAGCTCCTGATGAGCTCTACGTATGACTATGTCATTCATCTGTACAAAAGGTTTACAAACCATTCCATCATTTTCTCAACAGTGGCAAATGGTGCGCATTTATTCCTTCAAAACAAACCACAACAGTTTCTTCAAAAAATTAATGTTAAAAAAAAACTTCAGCATTCACATGGATCTTTTCATATTTATGTGGGTTTAAGTAGTTCTAGGCGAATGTAAAAATTTATTTACAGGCCTGGAGTCATTTCTTCTGTACTTATTGTTTTATGACTTCATCACATGTAAGAATAAACTGTTACTACCAAATAAATAGAGCTTCAACAGGACAAACATCTAACCTAAAGCTACACATAAGAATCACGTAACAGCAAATTTTCTGTCCAGATTTCCCCAGAATATTTTGATTACACTGAAAAACCAGCAGATGGGAGTATTATTCAAAACTTTGTTCAGTAGTCAATATCTTAAAAAAAAGAAGAAAAGTTTTCTTCTTGATATCAAACATTTGCCTCGACCACCTGCACACTTTGAAAGGAGGATTATAACAAATTTCTTAATCTTCAAATCTCACATTTTATGAATCCTCCCCTGAGCTTTTCGCCTGTTGAAAGGTAATAAAAGAGGTGGGGCATTTTTCATTTTAACAGATAAAAATGTCAGCCTTTAAACGTTTACCGGTAGCCAGAAAACAAGGCTGTGAGCTGGAGGGTTCAGATGACGATGCTGATGCCACTGCGAGAACTCTTGTCCTGAGAGAGACATACTAACTTTAGATTCACTTCACTGGCAATCAGTGTAACTCAAGACTTTTCATTCATAATTACTGTGTTTTTGAAAATGCTGTGTTTGTTGTGATGTAAGTGCGTAGGTGTAGCTGCAGGAGTGCGTGTCTAAATCGACTAAAGCAGCGATTTTCTTACAGAGTAGCGTTCATTCCTCCGTGCTCCTGGTTTCTGTCCAGGCTCGAACTCAGAGTAGCTGGGAGGTTTCTCGGTCCAGCCTCCACCTCCTCTCCTCCCTCCTCCTCCTCCTCCTCCTCCTCCTCTTCCTCTTCCTCCTCCTCTCCTGCTGCTGCCCTCATCATCCGAGCTCCACGAGCCTCGTCTCGAGTGTCGTGATGCTGGGGGAGAGTAGTTTCCTCTGGACCTGCCGTCGAACAAGTCGTCCCTGGAACGGGAACGAGGGCGGTTCATGCCTCCTCGTACCCCGCTGCGACCCTGCCCGTCCAGTGACTCCTCACTGTAGCTCCGGGGAAGACCTCTAGATCTGGTGGGTGACGGGTAACGTCTCCCTGCTGCTCCTCGCTCGTCATGGCGGCCGAAGCCGCTGCGGCTGCTCTCACTGGAGCTCGGGGGGCGTGTCATGGGTGCAGAGGGTGGGACACGGCCCAGGGGCTGCTCTCTTATTGGTGGAAGTGTAATGACGCGACGCTCTGTTGGACCGTCGTCAAGGCCAGAGATCATGCTGGGAGGGCCGGGGGAAAATGGGACGGTGATGGGCATGTGCTGGACAGGAGGTTGAATATGATGGCCGTGGGGTGGTGGAGGTGGTTGGGACTGATGGGAAGAAGATAACAGAAGAAGAAGAAATGGAGAAGCAAATACAACTGGAAACTACTGCTGGTACATTTGAGTGGAATTCATAGACACAAGTGCATTCCCACACTCTATATATTATCATAGCAGTTCGAACACAATAAATGCAGCTTTACCATTTTGTACCAACAGGAAATAATACAACCAGGGCCCTGACAGATCTGTCAATCAAACTCCACTACTACGTAAAATTTCAACTTTAGAAAGGCATAAAAAAAACAATGTTCCTGCAAATACTTTATACTTCTTCAGTGATTTCCAGTATTGTAAAGGCCAGCAACTCAGTTGAGCATTGAATTGTAAAGTGGTCAGTAGTTTGTTGTTTTGACAGATGGTCAACTTTTTAAAACCAGATACTAACGAATGTCATGCTGTGTTTGGTCAGCTGTGTCGAAGAAAAAAGATTCAGGGTGTGAAAATGTGCAGTGTCACAGTGTTATCTCCATATTTAAACTATATTGTGTCCCCAATCCCTTTATGAAAGCTGGCTTTTTACTCAAGTTTGTGTGCAAAAATAAATTGGAATTCATTGAATTCTCTTAAAAAAAAAAATCACAATATACAGGCCTTAATTTACTTCAGTCCAATTAAAGATCGAAAGCAATAACACTGGGAAAACACATCATTGGCCTCCAAATAGAAGTAAACAGGAATGGTAGAGGAGACTGTTTACATACAAACTATTATAAACAACAACAACGTGACAAAATACTCTGATGCTCTTCTGTTGACAGAAGATTTGAGATTTGAGAACGTACCTGCAGCAGAGGACTGGTCATGTCCATCCCCCTCACCTGGCTCTCCAGGTAATGGAGCATCTGATTGTTATTGGCAGGAGTATAGTTTCCATAGTTACTGGGAGCGGGCATGTTGTAAACTGAAGACTGAGGAGGAGGGAGGGGCATTGCCTTGAGAGGAACGTTCTTCCCAGAAACAGACCCTGACGAGATAAAAACATTTGTGGAATAAAGTTAAGCGAGAAAAATGTATACACATCCGTGGATTAATACCAGAATACTAAAATAAAAAACACAGTGTGGTCATGAAGTGACGTGTGTGCGTACCTGAGTAGAGCAGCGGGTTCATCTGGGAGACTTGGCTCATTGGTGTATATACCGGCTGTCCTCCCATCCAGGGAGCCATGGCTCTCTGAGCCTCCTTTATCATACGATGCTGCATCACCGCTGAAAGATGAAAAGAGTACACTCTTTAATATTCATCAAAACAGGAAGGTCTTCTTTAAGCATACAGGCTCTTTATCGGCACTGAAGGATACATGACTCCTTATAATGGCATCAGTTAAACCTTAAAATGCAATTTAACACAGAAGAAGGGATCTATTCACTGCTAGTGAAATGGACACCCAAGGTTTTCCCTTGGTTTCTGGTTTCTAAAAATTATGCAATTTAATGTCATTTTGAACAATTGTCAATACAATATTTTTTAGAAACACACTGTCGGCCATAAAGTAATAAAAACAGCTTAAAGTGAAGCCATAGTGGCCGAGGTGTTGTAAGAAAACACTTGTGTTATAATGGAAGGGGAAACCCTGGACACCTATCCTTCACATGATCAGTTTTATCACTCCAAAGTTGCCTTTTGGATTTATTTATTTTTTTGTGATGCTTTTTTTTTTGCCGCCCGTTTGGTTGTTAGAGCGTCATTTAAAGCTCCGGCCAGCACGGTTTGCGTTCTCTACCTTTTTCAGGACAGCAGCATTGCTTTGGGCAGCAGGGACAGCGAACGTAGCAGCAGCATTTCTGAGGGCAGCACTGGCAGCAGCAGATACCGAAAAGCAAGATCAGAAGGAGGGCGCCGATGACGATGAGCAACACTGTTAACCAATCTGAGGAAGGAGAGAGACACTTTGAGTGTGCTGTGCTCTCAGAAGTGAACATCTGTATAGGTACTACCTATACAGGTATGTTCTGATGCAAAACAAACACTTCCTGATTCTGTTAGAAGAAACCTGCAATGCCACGAATGTTTAGGTTGAATAACAACATCAGTAGACGTTGCAGTGGGAGTGACTGTATGTTTAACCGTTCATATTTATTTCTGTTTCTTACGGTAGACAATGAGTTTGACTTCTTTGTCGGAGTCTCCGCTCGTGTCTCCAGGAGCATCAACAGCACAGAAATACACGCCGTTGTCCGCCCACATCACCTCGTTGATCACCAGGTCTGCCTCTGAACACACACACACACACACACACACACACACACATTAAAGAATGGTAAAGTTAGTGATTTTAGACAATCCACTTGCCTCATTGCTGCGATAGAGCTGCTCATTATAACCATGAATGCACACGGGACTGCTCTGAATCTGGTGCGGTTTGTTCTGCAGCCTGTTTGTCTTCCACGTAAAACGTTGCCGAGTGGCTTCTTCACACCCACATTTTTAATGTGCTCTACGAATCAACTTGTTAAGAAGCTAATCGCACAATTATTTTCATTAGTCATCAATCCGTGAATTATTTTCTCAATTATTAAATAATAGTTTAGTCCATAAAATGTCAGCAATTCTAATTTCTCTGACAGCAAGGCTAAACGCATAAACATATTTACTTAAATAAAAAAAAAAAGGTGTCTCATGAATCCACACAATACTGGTAGTTGAGGCCACAAACAGAGATTTTATTTAGCATTTTAAATATTTTTTTTTTATCCAAATGGCTACCAATTAATTTTCTGTCCATTGACTTATCAATTAATAAACCAATTATTTCAGCTCTTTTTGAAGTATGAATAGGCAAAGTAATAAAGGGCGAAGAAAATAATTCTATAATAAAGTAGATAAAGGTTTCAGGTCTGTAAATAAAACCACATTTGGTCTCAGCTTAGTACGAACTCACTGTTTTGGACGCTGATCTTGCGTTCGCGGTATTCTGATCCCAGTATCGGCTCGTTGCTTCCTCTCTTCTGGATTACGGTGCGGATTGTCCGCTGACCATCTGGACAGTCATTCGCTGGGTCCTGTCCTAGCTGTAGCGCCGACTGGTATGCTGTAAAACCCGAGGCAAAGTTTTCATTAAAGCAATAGATGACAACTTCAGCTGTAACTGTCAAACTAGAGGTTTTTAGCCAGATGAAGTCAGATATGTTGGATTTTAAGTCAATCTAGTCCCCCATTTTTGGGGATGGCAAAGTCGGTCAGTCCACCACTTTGGTCCAGACTGAAATGTCCTAACACAGACTGAGATAAAAGGATGCTGACTCTGCACTCTGACTCTAAATTTGCTAGATACTTTGCTGTATGATCAATTACCTGCAGATGTAGTGACATTAGACTTAGCCACAGTTTGTGTTTAGTGTGATAAAGTACCACTGTGCCTCACAGAGCTGCCAGCATTGTTCTATATTATTAGTCTTGTTAAATATACAGTAATATAATGTCAATAAATCAAACGTAAAATTTTGGTGCAAATGGCTTCATCGTCTGTGTAAACAGGCCAACATCAAGACCTTTTTCAGCAAGTCCCAAGCATGCGCAGTAAAATGCAGCGTGGCATACTTACTGTGGCTACGCTACAAAGACCAGTGGGAAAAAAAAATGTAATTAGAAAGAAGAAGTGTACAGGGTAATAATTAAAAGATAAGAATATAAATGTCAAACTTTGCTACAATTACAGGTAAACTACACGATAGACTTTCACATGCAGAGTACATGGATTAGAGGACAGAATGCAGGACGGAGGAAGCTTTTTCCTCTGAATCTCACTGTGTTGATTTAAGACTTCAAGCTCAGACAGTCTTTTAATTACACCGATATCTTCTTTATTACATTTTAAAATCTTCCTTTATCATCATCATCAACCAAATGTTTATAATTGGCAAGACAATAACCGGAGCTTGCGAATATAATACATCATCTTAACTTCTAATAACTGAAATAATTCAGACACAAGGCTTTGTTTTGGCGTTTAATGAACAACAGACTATTCATATAAACATGATGCTATGATAAACATTTTCCTCTGAGACTTCAAACAACACCTTCCTCTCAGCTCACCTGTGGAGTAGTACTCCAGCACTGGGTCCTTGCAGAAGGACTTGTACCGCCAGGTGACGAGGACATCTTGGAGACTTGCAGAGGTGGAGTAGTCACAGTAGAGGATCACAGACGCAAACAGAGTTGTGCTGCGTTCCTGCTGAGGAACATTCACCTGAATACACTCAGACACTGCGGAGAGACACCAAGCAGATGGTTACATAAAATGGGTGTATTTGTGTACCAGTGTGTGAGAAGGAAAGCTGTCTAATATGCTGTAAAAGATGCTGGCTATTAAGAAAAATAGTTGAGTGTTTTTTTGTTTTTTTTTGGTGGCCAAAACTGCAGGAGGAAGAGTGTGGTAGGAGTGTGTGACGGTGTCTTTCAAACAAGGAGTTCATTTAAAAGTGGTACAACCAGAAAAACAGGTGACACAGACAAAGAGACAGGAAGTGGCTTTACAGTGAAACTGCCAACCAAACATTCAAAAGGTGGAAAGAAACCTCATCTAAATGTGTCCCGATCCCAATAGTGACCATTTGAACCAAGCTGGAAATCTTTACAATGGTTGGTTACAGTTCAAAAGCATAACTGGAACATCTTAATCCTGTAAGTGACAACCAATTGTGTCACCAATTAAGACAAATATTCGTAGGCTAATAATATAAAAGCAATACTCTAAAAGACGTTTGTCTGCGGCACGTTCATGGATTTTTAACATATACAGGCAAATTTTGGGGCTATAATTATATAATATATTATAATATAATGTATGCATCTTACTTCAAATAAACAAACAGTCATGTGACCGATACTTCCGCTCCGGCTCGTTTCACTCGAAATTTTGAAAAGGTTTCAACTCACAAACACTTTTAGCCGACTTGTTTTAACACAACATGAGGTCAGTATGTAAAGAAATGGAAATTACCTTGAAGAAGTGACAGCAGGAGTACTACGGCAGGTACTCTCCGCATGATGACCAAACTCCGCAGAAACAACCCTCTGGCTACTAATAAAAAGGAAAAACTCGGGGGCAAAATATCTAAAGAATAAAAACGGGGAAAGGAGCCCCAACAATCAGCCGATATTATAAATCTGATCTAAACACACCGCTTCATTGTTTCGACCGGTCCGTTTGACAGGAACGTATCTTATCTCTGCGGTTCATGCCTGAGACTGCGCTCATCGGTGGCCACACCCCGAAACAGGTGAAATCATCCTGACGTGTGACGTTGACAGGTAGAAATCCCCCTCATACAGCAGCAAATGTCAGTAAACACGGATGATTTGGAATCATAAAAGCATACAGAACATTCTTCTCATGAGAATTATTTATTTTTCTTTTTTATATTCACATTTTAGGAGGAACATTCTCATTCACGTCGTCTCTCGGTGTGCCGTGTTTTTGTTGATCCATAAATAAATACAATCAAAGTTTTTTAACACTTGAAACATTAAAGTTAGCAGCTGTAGGCTATATTTTAATACATTCCTGTAGGGGGTGAACAATGCCTGCTGGTCACACAGCATGTGTCAGTAGGTGGCGCTGTATTCACAGTTTTATATGATGTAAGTACAACCAAACAAGTAGGCTATAAAAAGGTACAACTTTATCAGTGGTATTTAAAAATGCAAATTCAACCACATAAACAACTCACAACATTCAGTCTACCGACATAAACATCTCATCATTTAATAGACCGACTCAGCCTACATGGAAATATTGTAGTTTCAGCATTAGGCTAATTAATGGAACCAAAATCAAAGAAACTTGAACTTCTATATACAGAGTGCTTAGACGTACTATACCTCACACAAGACAAGTATGAACAGTTCGAGTTTATATAAAACGTAAATATTGTAGAAGCTGACAGCGAAAAATTCACAAAAAATGCAAACTTTTATCAGGTTTTAGTGACTGACAGTGGCTTTGTACAAACTGTAATCATAACTGCAAACACCGCCTCATTGCGTTGCATGAATTTAGCTGATTACTTTCTCCAAAGCTCCCTACAGTCAGGGCAAGAGCGAGTGTGAGACCAAGGTGGAAACGATAAATGGAAATGCATCCTTAAAAAAAAAAAAAAAAAAAAATAAAAAAAAGTGTAAATATTAGTGCACATTTGGTTGAAGGTGTGTCTGCAGGGATCTTTTATTTTAGTTTGTGCACAAACTGCTTGTCCATTTTGGATGTGTAGCCTTTTTGAAAGCTGCAGGTAACAATTCACTCTTCTCACTAAAGCTTTCTGTATCAGGTGATTCAGTGTCTGTATGTAACTGAAAAACACTGCATTGACGTAGAACTGACATTTTTTGATGACGCTGTCGTTTGACACTACAGATGTAACTCTGAACTTAAACCACCAGGTGTCGTCCTAAACAGCTTTATTTATTCTGACAATGCTATTATGTGATTAACTCTTGAGGACGGTGGAGTTGATAGCTGTTCATTCCTGAACTTTTTAAACACGTCCTCCCTCCGGAGACTTATGGACTATCTGCATATGAATGACACCACTTTTTTTTGTGTTGTTCTGGAGAGTCCTTCAAATCCTTAGAGACTGTTTTCTTAATGAGCACACCCACTCTGCACCTGCAACCCCTCAAAGTATTTTTCCTGGAAACGTCTGCCAAGATCCACACTGTTTCCAACGTGTTCTGCGGTGAACTGCTGAAGCTTGAAGCACAAACACATGTTCACTCAGACATGATTGCACCATTATAACGCTTTTTATTTTCTACAGCCTACACTATAGAATTTACATTGTAAATTTGTGTTCACTTGCACTAAAAACTTGTCAGCATCTATTTCCCTATAAACACTATGCCACTTAATTTAAATCCAAGTACTTCGAATGTAAATGTCCAATCAGTGTTGATGGTATAGGCACTAGTTCATTAAACAATAAATTATCTATCTCTGGGAAGCAGCTGCAAAGTTTGCTGTTCTTCCTCACCCCCACTGTTATCTGACGTAGGCAGTGACGTAGTTGAAGGCAGGAGAGCGCGGGAGGCCTGAACTATCTGGGTCGCCAGGGGGCGCTTTTGACGCCGCAGCAAAACAAAACCTTGGCCTATTTCTTTGCACTTTCTCTGCCGACATTTCAACCTGCAAAAATGTCATCCCAAAATATGAGTGCATGGTATACATTTCAGCGCGAGGGTGGTGATATATGATATATGGCGAAAGATGGACAAACTGTTCCCTCAACACCACGTGTTCTTTGTGTTTCTGTAACATTACAGTTTATGACCAATACTTAGTATATTTTTAATTAATAACCACTGTCTTTCCTAGGTTCTGCTCTGTGTTAACAATATTGTTTGGGTGCTTACCGTTTTTTTTGTTTTTTTGTTGTTGAGTAGGGTGGTTTAAGAGAGGGAACTTTGGTAAGCTTAAGGATTTGGCGGTTAGGCATCCGAAACCTGCGCGCAATGCATCCTGGGATGCCCTGACTGCAACTTTATCTGCTGCGTTCACTTGTCCACTACAAGATGTGCTGTAAGGAAAAAAAAAAATCCCCTGGGATTGGTGGTGTGCTATACAGTGGACGAGTGGACAATCAAAAACACAACTTGCTTTTCTAATCAAACTGAGAAATTCAACCGACTACATTTACCATCAACAGAGTGGACACCCACATACAAAGAGAAAAAAAAATGTCTACACTGTGGCTGTACAAAATACTAAAATTGAACAAACATAGTTCTTCCACTCTGGAAAATTGTTTTCAAATCTTTAGCATTTCTCTGCAAGATGATAAGTAGCATCATCAGGTGTAACTCATGAACCGTTTGACCGTCACCAAGAGAAATGTGTGTGCAGATTTGATACAGTAACCAAACAATCCACTGAATGTCATCAGATTTCAAAATTTTGATTGGTGCGCAGACATATTTGGCTTTATTCCAGGTGAGCCCCATCCACGTGAAACCAGTAAGAAGAGCACATGAAGAACAAACGTACAGACCTTGTACACTATAGTGTATGTAGATGTCATAGTCAGATGTCAAAAACTATATGAAATTACACTATTTATTTACAGCCACTGTGTAAGTCATACATGTCATATTTAAACCAAAAATGGAAAGAAAAGTAGATGTCATAGTCCCCTGCTGATGCTTCTGTAAAGATGCGAGTTGCTCAACAACATTCCTGACATATTCTCAGCTGTGAGTGGTCATCGTCTTAACCGATCCCTCCCATCACAAACATGCAGCGTATGCGTTCATAAAACAAGGCATAAAACAGTGAGCGCTCATGTGGGAATGCTGTAAAAAGAATTCCCTTTGCATTGTTTATTTATTAAATTTCCCCTGTAGTGGTGAAAGAATTATTCAATTTATTTCAATTACTCGATATTATTTAATTTAGGTGAAGGTAGCAATAACAAAGTAAAAGTCCTTAATTCAAGATCTTTCTCAAGTGAAAGTATCGACCAGTAAGAACTACTTAAAAGTGTTTCTTATGCAGAAAAATGATTGCTGTGATATAAAAATAATGCTACTGGATAACTATTATTTGTGGATATTGTGTACGCAGTATATTTAACTGTTAGGGAGCTAATTTGAACTATATTACATGTTTCTGAGTATGTGAATTTATAAAAATGGACCATACTTTGAAATAATTTTATGTCTTGAAGGTAAATTCATCATCTGCAAAGTAGAAACTAGAAATGTCAAATAAATGCAGTAGGGTCGATATATCCCGCTGAAATTTGTTGAAGCAGAATTATTAAGTAGCATGAAATAGAAACACGTCGGGTCATCTGAACATCCTGAGCAGAAAAGCCTCCGATAAAACCTGGTTTTCTTATTCCTGCCGAGTTTATTTGTTGAAAAGATGTGAAAACGGACACCATCGATCTGAATGTTTGCGTTATGTTTGCCAACCTACATCCTTAAGAAACATACTGGATGCAAGTGTTGTAAGACATTCTTCATGTGTCTGACAAACAGGGCAGATATCTGTGGTTGAGCTGGCAGAACTAATATGCGAGTTTAAACACAGCTGTGTAGTCAAACAGGCAGTCTGTGATTCCAACAATGAACAAAGACATGAGTCATACTCCATTACACATTGTCTCCTTTACAGAAAAGTAAAGAGTCATTGCTCTCTCTCGCGCTCGCGCTCACACACACACACACACACACACACACACACACAGTTGTTGTAAATACCAAACAGTAGAAAACACAATGGAAGAAAACCAAACACTGAAATTATAACACTTATCTTGAAATGAGCCAATCCAACATGGAGGCAGAAGCAATTAAATACTGCACTGTTAAAACAAATAAGTAACATGACTGATCCAAAAAGCAGCAGGCTCGTGTGTGTTTATGTTTGTGAGGCTGTTGATAACACACGTTGTTGGTTTAGCTGTTGACTCAGCAGCAGCAATGATAAGCAAAGGCTGAATAACGGTGATCGTATCAAAAACGTCATATGTACACAATCACACTGGAGTTCTTGGGCAAATATAATCATTTACAAACTACAATCAAATCATACCACACACAAATAGTTAGAGTTCACCTTTAAAAATGTCTTCATACTGTAATACAAAAATCTTTTAAAAGGCGAGTGGCAGTTCAACACCTTTTAAATGTTTTTCAGGAAACACAAAATCTCATCAGGTTTTAGTCCCTTGGAGAACACGGTTATTTTGTGCAAACTTGAACATGTTTTAATAGAGAATAAGCTCCACTGAAATCCAGGGTGGAGACTAAATAATGTTACTGCTTCAGGAATAAGAGCTTTAACTTAGAAGTAAATAAATCACTGCTACAAATGCCGCAGCAAATACAGGTTTGAGTTGATCCATACCTTCATTAGTGTAGGTCTTTATGATGCAGCTGTCAGTGTTAGGCAGGATTTTGAAAATCATTTCCACTGACATATCACATTTTCTAATTCAGACAAGCACTCCTGCAGTCTGGGAACAAAGTGTTTAGAATAATTACAATTCTAATTACATCAATTGCCAGATTTCTTTTCTGGCTTTTAAATGCTGCTACATGGCATTGGAAATGTATAATACCCACATCACTTGCAAGTATGACACTCAACAACATCGTTTTTTTTTTTTTTTTTGGCAACATTTAAAGAAACTGTAAACACACTAGCATTTTATCACCTTTTAAAGATGTCATGGTAAACATTTGAGCAAACTCTTGCCTTTTTACACATCCAGCAACTGCAGAGAAACAATATTATTCATTTGGAGTTGTGTATTTGTGATTAATTAAAATCTAACATTCTCATATTTTTAGCTTCATTTTGGTCTCCACCAACTGGCTCTTTTGCTGCTCCACTATGTTCACAAGGTAGTCTTCACCTTGTTTATCTCTGCTCTTTGATGCCGGGCAGGTAGCGAATTAACCGGATCTTTTTTTTCTTCTGTTCAGAGTTGTGAAACTGAACCAAAAACAAAAAGATGAGCTGAAAGACTCTAAAACGCTCCATAGAGCTGAGGGGAACGGCAGAGCTTGATAATTTGTTACTATGAGCAACACCTTTCACATTAGATCCACTACAGATAAACTTGTATTGTTTAAGATTCCTTGGACAGCTGTCACATTTTCTCCAATTTCCTGTTTCTTTCATTTTCATTGTAACTTTATCACGTAGAAGATGCTCTTCCTCATTTGTTAATTTTAGTTGTCTTCAGACTACAGTTAGCAAATTAACTGTCGAGCTAACTGGCACATTTACATTGACGTGTTTGAAGTAAGTGTTGATTAATGTGCACCGTTCCATATTGATAAATCAATAAACAAATTTAGTAATGTTGGTAACTACTTCCAGCTTTCGATGTTATTAAAGTTCATTACAAAATTCATCAGACTCGGTTGCTTTAGTCCCTGAATATGTTACTGAATGACAGTGTGTGTATTGTTATTCAACTGTAGCTACAGTGCGTCCTTTACAATAATGGTGTTGTCATATACTGTCTGCTCTACAACGGTGCTTTTTTAATACACATATCTCATCAAATGGAAGTGAATGCACTCATTGTGCTCGAGGCGTGAAGCGAGGCTCTCTGCTGCAGAGCCTTTTCTCAAAGGGACAAGGGGGAGACTAACAGTGTCCTGCTGGAAGGGACAGTCCAGGTCATGCAGCCTGCTCACATTAGTTCAGCGTTAGACCAGCTAAGATATACATGGTGCAGTCGGTGACTTCATCAGTTGGTGACTTCATCAGTCGGTGACGTCACGGAGTGATGAAGTCACCGACTGATGAAGTCACCGACTGATGAAGTCACCAACTGATGGGGCAGAAAGCCCCATGATGGGAAAAGTGCATCTGTTGTCCTCTTCTTCTCTCATCTGTACTTACTCATCTCTCCTTCTGTTTCTCACAGTCAGCTGTCCTTTGCATATTTTAAGTCACTTCCATTATCTTCCATCGGGTGACATGCAGTTCCCGTAGAGTATCAGGGCTGCACGCTCTTGCCTGCTTCAAGCTTTTAGGCTCTGTGGCTTTAAGTCAATCAGACGATGAGGGAATCTCGACTGAGGAGGGTGCCCTGGTGAGGATAAAAAAAAGTGTAAGTGGTCACAGCAACGACAGAGCGTATACAGAAGTATTAAAGCATATCTAGTGCAGAGTGAGACACGGGACGTTAGCCAAACGGGGTTATTATGGTGAAGTAGAACCTGGGACAAACTGCTTTTCAACTTTTTTTTCTAATGTTTTGAAGATTTATTTTAAGACCCTCCTTGAGGCAGAAAGATGATTCTCATTGATTACAGGAAGTCTTTGATGTTGAATACCATTTTGACCCAGGTTTGTCAGTGAGGAGACAACCAGTTATGCTTGTTATAGAGTAGTTGGATACAGAACAGAGTATTCTACCTAGTTTTCATTCTGGTAGCTTCTGAACCTGACCTGTCAAAGGTACAACAACAACACTTACTGTAGGCCTACGGAAAACCTTTTTTTTTAAAATCTTCCCCACCGGGAGCCCGAGTGGGGAACATTACATTTGAATGAGTTTGACATTGTCTAGTTTTAGTAACAACCGGTGTGAAATAAAAATTAAAAAAAAATCTCTGTAATCCATCGAGCTCCATCCATGCCAAGATGTTCAGAGACTGATAACACTGATTTAATATTGCAATGGAATAAAGCTAATTAAACGTCCTGTATATATTTCTTTTTGACAATTTGGAATCAGATGAACCAAATTTAGGAACTCATTCATTCACTTTCTCAAAAAGTATTTTCCTCTCTCACTTGTCATCACTTGGCTCAGTTGCTGTTTCTGGAAGCCAACAACATGACATTTGATGTAAAATGTGACACCACAATTACTTCCTTGTTTTTTGAATGAAGCAGTACCCCTACTAAAGCACCTGCTGTTTTTGACGACCCGTGACACCAGGATCTTTTGCCATAGGATCTAAACTTAGTCAACGCAGGTTTAGCTTATGAGTTCCTCAAAAGGTTTGTGGGACCCTGGGCAAGTTCCTTCAGTGGAAACACCCCGGTTGACTCATTTTCAAAATTCAGCATGGAGTGTTTTATCACTTTGTAGTTAGCCTAATGTTAACAACTTCCTGACAGACATTCTCATTATTTACACAGCAAAAAAATTGTTTAAATAACTTGAACTTATGCTGAATAAGCTCTACTTACAGCTGTTGATCTGCAAATTAGCATAACCAGCACACAATCCTGTCAATAATTCACGGGCTTCAGTGGTACTCACCATTTTCCGGGACTTGTCTCGGGGTTCCTCTCTGGAATGGGCAGGTGGTTGAGAAGAGCGAATGTTTGCTGGGAGCGGCCGTGGAGACGGTCTGTCAGTTCTGTTTCGCTCTGACTCGGAGTAAGGAAGTAGCGACTCTACCTCAGGCCTGTTGCTAGGCGAGCGGCTGCAGTGCCGACTAGATTCCCCGCTGCTCTTCTTTGAGCTGGCCTTTGAGGGTGGGTCTGAATCTTCCTCACCCCGGGCCCCACTCCTCCCTTGGCCAAGTCCTCGTAACTTAGCCTTACGCTCCAGCAGGCTGTTCAAAAACGTGGCGTCATAGTCCTTTTCTTGCGAAGAAGTTGACGGTGGGCTTACTGATGGAGGAGGTGGGGCAGAGCGCTCCCTGTCCCGAGTGTCCCTCCTCCTTGTGGGTGAAGAAAGTGGACTTATGTTACTTCCGTTTTTCCTGTTCCGTCTGCGGTGGTCTTCGTGGTCGCTGTTGTCACCGAGCTCATTTTCATCACCGTGATAATGCTGAGGTGGACAATCGCGGTAAGAGGGATACCGACTGTACTCCTGCAGCTCCATCTCGTAGTCTCCCCGTTCTTCCTCTCTATTCTCTGCACTTCTATCTCCTCTCTGCTTGTAAGAAGCAGCAAACTCCTCCAGCTCGTCCAGTGAGCCGGTTCGTCCTGCGGCACGGTACGTCTTTCTCTGCAGATGTTCAGAACGAGGGTTCCACCTGCAAAACACAACACAAGTGCAGGTGGGTACGTGTGTACGTGGAATCTGTTCGCACATTCGGAAATCTCTGTACCTTTTGTGGTTTTCTTCTTCGCTGTGGTTCTCTTGCCGTTGATTCCGTCCGTGCCTACGTGACTGAGAGGAGGGTGGAGGGTCGTCGCTGTATCGTCGTGGAGGAGGAGGCTCGTCCTGGCAGTGCCGGGGCTCCGAGTCAGGCTCGTCGCGATATCGATGGGGTGATTGTGGATTATCACGGTAGCGCTGCGGCTCTGGGCTGCGGTTGTCACGGTAGCGCTGTGGTTCAGGCTGAGTGTCTTGATCAGGGATGGCCGGGAGAGCTTTCTTCTGGACGTTTCGAAAGGTTTGGCGGAAGCCGGTTTCTCCCTCGTGGAGGGAGCTCAGCTCAGACAGGCTACAGGCTGGGTGGGCCCAAAAGAACTTGTCAAGGAATGTTGCCGACAAACATAATCAATTGAACAGAAAATTAATTAAACAAAGTATTGGAGTGAGATTTGCTAAAACGTATTCTGTCAGGTCAGTAGGAATGCGTACCAGCAACTATGTCATATCTGAACTACAGGAAAATTCAGAGGGCAGAAAGCTTGAGTGCAGAGAGGCATGCCGAGACAAGCTCAAGAGAATAAAAAGTCCAAAAGACACCATCAACTCTATAAATAGAATCAGCATGCTTTGGTAGTGAGGCCACAGAGTGGGTTTGTGACGCTTACACTGGTGGCTGATGGACCTGGCAGGGTTGAAGTGAGCCAGTTGTTTCTCTACATACTGTAGCACCCTGAGAGAATCCTGATCCTGAGGGGAAGGCACGCGGTAGGGAACCCCTACAGCACGCATCGGCACTGGAGATACACACCTGACCCATTAGCATGGAGAACGTGTGTGTGTGTGTGTGTGTGTGTGTGTGTGTGTGTGTGTGTGTGTGTGTTCATTTAATGACCTTACTGCTGTTTTTGCACATTTTCTATTTAACAGTAATAATAATTAATGACAATCATTCTTAAACCACACATTCTGGCCCCTTATATTCTTTTACTTTTTTTTGTCCTAAATTGTTTTGGTGGAATAAGATGGTTGACACTCTTATTAAAAAAATAAATAAATAAACAAGCAACAATTTACAATGTTTGCAAATAGTGAAATAAAAGGAACTGAAAGAGATGATATCGTTCCTTGAATACAACACTTGAATGCTGATGGAAACACGGCATTTTCAAATCAAGTTTACGTTTGAGATTATTCCAAACCTAGAGAGTCTTTATTCAACCTCAGAATACACTTTTATGTTGAAGGGATAAAATCTTTAAAAAAAACAAAACAACTAATGTAATCTTTAGGTAATTATAAAAGCACAAACACAACTCCTAATAAAAAAAAAGTGAGACCTCACCTGCTGTGAGTAGGCTGCCATCTGAGGGGGGGATTGAAGACATCTTGTCCACCAGGGAGGGGGGAGCAATGGGGACCATGGTCGGGACCCCAGAGACAAAGTATGGAGGGTAGGCAGGTGACTGAGGGGTAGAGGTGCCCGTCTTTATACCCTTACCTGCTTCATACACTAAAAAAAAAAAAAAAAAAAAAAAAAAGCAAAAAAATCTCATGAAGACTTTGCAGAAAAATCCCATCTTTCTAACAGTGTCTGTATTCTGAGCATGAACTCGGCAGCTCCGAGTGCGTTTCTACTCACAGTGTCGGGGGCAGCAGCATGTGTCGGGGCAGCACCAGCAGCTGACATAGCAGCAGCAGGAGTGAGGACAACACTGACACCAACAAACCCCAACCAACAGCAGGAACAATAAACTTCCGAGAGCCACCGCCACCACAAACAACCACTCTGCAAGTACACACAGCACAAAATCCTGCATATAAATATGCAATACATATTAACTCGGGAACATTTTGGATTTGATCACGGTGTAGTCGTGCTGAGCTTCGGAGGAGGCTCGCTTTAAGAGGGTTTCACTTATTCATCATTGCACTCAAATAACAGTAAAAATTAACACTGTTTTATTCCATGCATTCTTCTGCCTTCTACAAGACCTGGTGACTACATTACCCAGAACACCCAGTTAGTTAACTGATAGAAAGTACCTTCATTACAATCTAGACATAAAAGGCCTGTAAACATGTAGATTCAATACAAATGTATAATTAGTATAAAAAAAAAAATTATATATAAAAAAAAAAAAGAATTTCACCACCTTTCCTAACCTCTATATAATCACTTGAGCTTCACTATTTAACATGGGAGCTACGAATTTAAACATTGTATTCAAATTAAAGACACATTTGAACATTTTCTTCCTAAATACAAGTTGTTTTTTGCAGGACATCAGAAAGAGAGAAGATTCGACTACAGTTTAAGTTACATTTTACCGTTTTCTAAAGAAATATTTTTTACTCACACTGAAACAAATCAGAAAATGTTTTAACCGGAGTATGAATCACAGCAAAAGATGAGATAATTTGACATATTTCTGAAGTACTGCAGTGTTGAAGTGAAGCATACAGTCAGTATGAGAGAAAACTACATGTATCTGTCTATGGGAACAAAGCAAAGGAAAAGGAAGGCAAGGGCAGATAAGGAAATCTTCAACAATGTAAAACCAAGGACAACACTATCTGTAATACACACACACACACACACACACACACACCACACACCACACACCACACACACACACACACACACACACACACACCACACACACACGCAGGAAACATGATTTTGCTACAGGAAGGAAAAGGACAGTTTACACTGCTCTGCAAGATACTGGAGACTTGGCTGTGACAACAAAATAGCTTGTAAAGTAATCTCATTTACAAACACCATGAATCCTCCACACACACACACATACACACACACACACACATGCACACACACGCACAGACACGCACAGACACACCAGGATTTTTACTAACACAGACATACATTTCAGAGCACTGTGGATAAAAACACTTACTAATGCAACATGAACACCACAGATAACCCTGCAACCCTTCAGGCCTGGTGAATCATACCAAGGCATTTTTGGGAGTAACTTCCACACAATCCATATATTCATTTATCAAGTCTTTATAACTCTTTAATTATAATTATTAAAAATGTATGAATGGAATTTGACGTGACATAAAAAAGCTCCCTCCCTCTTGATTGCTGCCTTTTTACTGGGTAGTGTCCAAACGATGCGTAATGACATGTTGACCACAACCATAAAGAACTATAATGACCATAATAGCTGTTATCCAGCACAGCTCATCTTAGTGGGAGTATCAGCAAGCTCATTGTTTGATGGGTGGGGATCAGTCAGCCGGGTTAAAAACAGCTCTGAACTCAACTCTGTCAAAGCCTCCTTACTGATGCTAAAACACCTACTATGTTATTACTGATGTGAGAGGAGAAGAGGTTACACAGTATCACAGCCATTAGTATAGGAACCATTTAACATGGTGTAAGAAGTCATCACTTTGTTTGCCTCTTTTTTAAGTCTCATGTGCCACATGTCATAGCTTAGTACTTCTCTAAATTTTCCGAGATGTGCAAAACCCCATCTCAGAGAATACCTTCACAACCATCTAAATGGTTCCCACAGTTGTAGATTGAGCAATGAGTAGTAGGATTAGTATGAATGGAAGAAAGCAGGTGAGGAGGTGAATACATTATGCCCCTACCTGGCATAATCTTCAAATCAAAGTCTGGCAGGAGATCTTCAGGCACACCTGAGAAACCTGGAAAAAGACAGTATAGGAGAAGAGAGGGAATGGAGTCGATATAAATTGGAATGATTGATTCAAAGAAAGTTATTGCAGCATGCATTATGAGAGATTTGAGGCAAAAACAGCAAAATACAGAGAAAGAATGAGAAAAAAGATAAACGGAGAGAGTTGGCAGGTCAACAGAAGCATGCATAAAGGACATCTGGCCTGGTTCCAGGAAGTCTCCATATCAGAGCAACTCTGATTTCTGATATTAAAGGCTATAAAAGGTTATCTCTCTGGTAAAAAGACAGACTGGAACACATCATTCTCATAAAGATAATGTGATAAAAGGACAGGAGCTGTGAGAAATGTTACATGCAGAGCTGCAAATATCACAGATGAGAATACTTTTCAGGTCCTGAGCTGACAAACACACTGCAACCTCAACATGTCAAAAAAAGTATTCCCCTAAAACTTTATCAGCACATTATACTGGGGACACAGACCAGTTTTATTGGTGCAATGGAGACACTATGCTTTGATGGTTAATACTTTAAATGCTTAATTTCACAATATTAATTTGGATATAAATCTATAAGAAACATTTTATATGCCTTGCCACTAAAGCAGTACTAGTCTTATAATTTTAAACCATATAATTTTGGTGCAGGGTTAGATTGATTGGGAAAGAGAAACATCACATAAACAACAAAAGCCCTTAAAAACTATTAACGTATGTAAGTTTTGCCCCCACTTGTCTTTCAAGTGTTACGCATTTCTGTTTCTTAAAATGTTTCTTTTTCTACAGCTTTCCGGAGGTCAGCAGATGTCTGAAAGAACAATAAATAGTGTAGATAAGGGGCAGTGTCACAAGCTGGTCAAAAATGTGCATCACTGTGTTGTGTTTGAGTTCGTAAGTCCCTGTGAAGCTCTGTGAGGAGTGAAAAAGCCAGAAGATGAGCGTGATGTGAACAGATACTGGTGTTTCAATCTTAGCGGTGTGTTTTATTGTGGAAACGGAGGAGAGGAGTGCTGATCATGAAAAAGGAGGGCTGGAGAAACAGGCCACATGGCGGAGTATCTGGACCCGTCTCTGGCTGACAGTGCACATACCTTACTTAGCATCTTTCTGGAAGCCTAAAAATGTTCTCTGCTGGATTTGAAAACAGAAAGGAACCTATTAAGTTTATCGAGAAGCAGCTCAGGCACCACATGTATTCAAACAACTATGTGCTGAAATTTACAACGAACAGACAGCCTCGGGGTTTTTTTGTGTTTATTCGTGGCTTTGTCTTTTGTCTCTCTCCTGCTCGAGAAGTCGAAGGCAGCTCACTTATGGAATTTCTGCTGGCTCTCAAATTTGCCTGCAGGCTGGTGATTCACTCAGATTTACTTTCATATATGTTGGGTTTGCTTGTTTTAGCCTATACGGGGATCCAGACTGGTGGCGTTTGTACACCAAGACAAACGGTATACTCCTCCTATAGAGAGGAATCATACAGGAAAGATGGGTACATGCTAGTGGAGTTTAGAGGGGCTTGCTCAAACGCTCAAACGCTCAAACACACACACACACACACACACACACACACACACACACACACACACACACACACACACACACACACACACACACACATTTTTCTATCTAGGTAAAACATAACTCCACAATTGCTGTTTTTCAACATGGTTTTTGGAGTCCTTGCTTTGGACCTGGGACCAAAGATAAACTTACTTTATTGTCATATTTCATGACATTACTTCGGGGAAAATCCCTCTCTGCTTCACCACAATTACAGTGAGGTCAGGGTTCATGGGGAGCTACAGAGCTTTTCCTCAGACATCAATGCCTCTAAGGAACTTCAAAGCTCAAATTATTATAAATATTAAAAAAAAAAAAAATGCATACTTGTGATTCAGGCAAAACCAAACAAAATCAAACTCATCTAAAATCAATTAAATCAATATTCTACTGGATTTCTATAGACTTCAGGGAATGTTCTCTAATTATTGTGTCATTAAAGTTGACACCATGCATGAAAATGCAATATCCTAAAAATAATAAGGAACACTTTGCACATGGCAAATTACCTCCCTTATGTATATTTCAATGTTTTGCATCACAAGCAAATATCTTGTGAGCAATGAAAACAACAATGGAACTTGAAAGGCAGACTGTAGGATTGCAGAGTCTTTGTTCTTTATCAGCCACTGAGCTCTCAAACGTCCACATCAGTCGAGTGTCTCACATGGCGTCGCCCTCCAACTATTGTGTCACTGTGCTCTGTCGTCCCTCCTCCACATCATTATATCTTCCCTGTCTCCTTTCCTCTGAAGCCCTTTGCTAAAAAGACAAAAGATCCCCTGAACCATTCGATGTGGCCCCAACTGTTGTTATGGAAACACAACAAGTGCCCCACATGCTATATTAGCTACACCGAGACCAGGAAATGCAGCGTTTTGGCACCATGGTGGACTTGCAGTCTCTCATGTCAGGTTAAATACAGCAAAAGGCAACTCGTGCAGCATAACCATGTTATCTTCATTTTCCCGTAGCATTACACAAGTCCTTATCATCTGGAGGCCATAACCAACTTTCATTAGAAGTATTTACACACTGTAAAAGCTGATTGTTCTGTACCTGTGTGTGTATTTGTGTCTTTTCGTGCAAACACGAGTTTCTGAGTGCCAGCCAAACAAAAGTTCAGCCTCAGAGTGTTTTAAAGGCGCCAAGAGCCCCACAGCCTCTTAGCCGTTACCGCGGTAACGGTTATAACTCAAGACAGACAAGTAGACTGTCACTGTACCACAACACATTACAGATACATTTACATGTGGGGGGACAAACACACACAAATAAGTGTACGTAGCACATTAGTGTGAATGTCAAAGACTGAAACAGCAATAATTATTCTGCAGAAACAACTTTTCAAATTCTTGCAGTATATATTAATAGACAGTGTGCGTAAATGCCGTCTCTATGGATACAGATTAGGAAAGTCTCTCCAAGGATTGCCACTGCTTGTTGTAAATCAGCTCATTAATGAGCCTCTATTGTGCTGCTGGCGATGAATAGGCCCATTTTAAAGGCTGGGCTATGTAACAGTAGTGTGTAGAAAACTTAATTTACAGTAAATGATGTGTGTTTTTGTGTCCATGATTAATTACATATAGAAGGATTAGAATTGCCCTCAATCCTGCACTCTGTACTAAAAAAAAGGACAAGAGATATAAAAGTGTCTGGGGGGATTTAGGATGTTTATAAAAGGTATTGAGCGTTCCCATCCAATATTCTTCAAAACATATAGAGAAACCAAGAAAATGTGGAGGTCAGTTCAACACTGATGACTCGTTTCAGCTTTAAGGGATGTAAATAATACACAGAGGAGCCGTTTACAGGGAGTTCAGTGAGAAGCGCTGAGTATCATTAAAATGTTTTGATACCAGTACCGGTATAGATAACTTGACTTAGATTTGACTTCTTTCAATGACCATTTTTATAAAATCCAATAAAAAAAATTAAAAAGAAAATACATTACACATCTTTGTAATAACTTTAGTTTTCATCCAGTGTAGAGAGAGAGATTGTAATCGAGGTTTTTTGTTATGTAGCTACAATAATGCAAATACCTCAAATAAAAGCTATTGGAAGACACTACACTTTACCAATGATCCATAATGTTACAATTTATCAATGATCCCTGAATGCATCATATGGTAGACACCAGCTAGCCGACTGTACACAGAGAAGCCCGCCCAGTTCCCCAATACTGCAGTACACAAAACTCAGACAGGTGTGAGAGCAAAAATTAGTTTGGAAAGAGTGAAATGAAGCGTTATAGTTTAAGATTTACCTAAATTGAAACGGAGTGATTTAATCTACGTGGCTGGGCTGTCCAAACAAAGCCGTGGAGTCTACGTATGGTAAACGCTATATCGGCTCACAGAGGCGAATGAGATTTAATTTTCGCATGAACATAGCTAAGGTTACACATTTGAAAATGAAATTGGATGTAGTGTGGATGTATCTTGTATCAAAATTGTGCTCCGAATGAAAAGGTATGTTTCAATACTATAAAGTATCAAAGCAATTTGGTCTGAGCCAAAAAAGTATTGAAGTAGGGTACCTGGGCGTGAATGTGACTGAGCTCTCAGGGTTAGTTTCTGAATGGGAAACCTAAAATCCTTTAAAATAGGCCCATTGGGAGAGTAGTGGCAGCTTACCAAGGACCAGCAACTCCACCGAGGCTTCATTCTGTCCTTCCAGATCATCAGATATAACCACCTTGCAGATGTATACTCCACTGTCTCCCCACTGGACCTCTCCTATTCGCAGGTCTGCCTCTGAATGAGGGGAAAAAAAAAAGAGATTTTAAATGAGAAACTAGATCTTCTAAACCTTCACAGTTCTTGGCGGCTAGTAGCAAAAAATGCACAAATTACAATTAGAGGCATTTTCTAAAATATGTAAATAGAGCATTTTTGAAATTATTACCACAAAACACTATTTCATATAAATTTAGAATTTGTATTTACTCTATCTATTTTAAAGCCTCTGACACACAGTATGTGGCAACCCAAGTATTACACCCATTACAGTCATTACATTGTAGTCTGTGGACCTCACGTTCTCAGACTACAGGCACTAACCAGCTGTTGGGGAAGACTTTCCACAAGATTTTAGATCCTGGCTGCAGGGGTCTGTATTGATTCAGACACTATATCATCCCTTATCGAGTTGGCCACTGAGGCCTGGCTCACAGTCTGCATTCCCATTCCTCCCTAAGTTGTTGAATGGAGTTTAGGTTAGGGACCTGTGTAGGGCCGCCAACTTCTTCATTATGTTTGTTCAACAAATCACCCTGATGGTCTTGAGGAGAAATGCATTGGTAAAAAAAAGATTTCTTTTCACAAAAAGATTCCTCATGTGAACTCGTGTTACAGAGTTGTTTTCTGAGATTTGAAATCTTTGTCACTTGAGCAGTTAATTTGCTAGTGAAATGATAGCAACACGCTCATCCTACCAGCCAACTTGTTCCATGCCAAACTCCAAAAACTAGACCTGCGCTCCGGACATAAACACATGTGGGCAATAGTGTCCACATACTATTGGCCTCACAGAGCATTCATGAAAGCATAAAGTTACATTTGATTTGTCAGTTGTCATATTTTTTTTTAACTTAAAGTAGCGACATTTCAACAAAACACTATATCATGTTAATAAAAAGCGGTAAAAACAATTCAAATTCAGTTTGGCTCGAGAGTGAAACACACAAGACAATACTGGGCCGCTGGCTCCATTGTAAAGGGGTCAGAAATATAAATACAGCAGACAGGAAATGGGCTGTATAATTCACTTCCTTTTCCTGTTAGCCAAGGAAAGAGGGGAGAGATAGGCTGCGACCAGTTTCTCCTTCAACAAAGTGACACCTCCACTTATTCAGCATACACATTTTTACTCTGTTTATCTTTTTCATTAAAGGCTACCTTGTAAAGCTACATCTCCAGTTGGTTTACTTTGATTGATGTTAGCTTTATAGTGCATGGCTGTATCCTTTGAGTTGTGCGTGTCCCGTGTTGGTCTGACTGTGTTAAAACATGTGATTAACAGAAGACCCCTTGCCCAGTGCATGCTGGGACAGACTCCAACCTCCCTTTAAACCTGAACAGGATTACATGGGTATGGATGACTGGGCGTCTCCAAAGGCAACAAAGTAAAAGCTTTCACTTTTTTGTCCGTTTACAACATCACTCGAGTGACCTGTTTCGGGGAAGGAGGTGGACTGGGACAGACACACACCAGAAGAAGAAAAAAAACAAAAAAAACCTCAAAGACAGGCACACACAGAGAGAAATGCGTGTTTGGATGGTGGGATGTCGAGAGATCTAGGGTGAAAAATAAAAGCAGGACATTGAAGTACATCAGAGGGAAGGAGCGAAAGGTCAGGATGAATGAGAGGACAGCGTGAAAACCATGTCTTTTGTCCGGGGTCCTGCCTGGTGAAGAGAAGCTCAATTCTTCAGCCAGAGTTAGAGCTCCATAAATCTGAGGCCAGCAAACAAGACTACCGCTCTGTATTCAACAAGCGCACATGCAACCACAGTCACACATGCACGTCTGCACAGTAGGGTGTCCTTCAAAAAATGATGATGCTACAGTAAAGAAATCAAGAACTGTGGGCAGTAAGATGGCAAAAGCATGCATTCATGTGGCTGCTTCATGGCACACTGGTGCAACGTTGTGTAAAACTAATGTATTAATAAGCATAAGAGCTTTGATTTTAGTAACTGGCTACTCGCAACATCTGACTGACTTTACTTTGGATATTTAACCAGAGTCGGGAAGACTCAGCCAACGTTCAGATTTAAGGCTTTCACAAAACCTGCCAGTCTTGGCAACAGATGAAACGAGAACATAAGTTTAGATCGGTATGTTATGAACGAGCCAGAGAAGCTGCTTTTTGTCATTGCAGCAAGCAAACTGGACTCACTTGGTTTCATAGCTCAGCTGCACAATTAATCATATTAAAATCACAATCCCAATTCATGCTGCTGCGCAATCTCATTTCTAAATGACAAAAGAGAGACGAAAAGACAGTGCTCAGAGAAATACATGTTAAAGAGTTGTTTTTGATGAGATGGCAAGAGACTGAAGTTAATCATTATTATGTTCAGTGTCAGATTTATGAACCTGTTCTATTGAAGCTAAGAACAAGAGCGTTTCCCTTCTGCTGTCCAAAGCTGATGTGCAGATATTATTCTGAGTTTTGCCTGCCTGTTGAGAATCGCATGCACTTTTAGGGAGCGCGCACAGCCAGAAAGAAAACTACATGACATTGTAATGATTTGGCAAAGTTGCAGACCTACTGTTCAAAAAACACCTGTCCTATATAGGGCACCATCATAAGTTTTGCCGAGTTTCCTTCGGTATCAGATAAATTAGTACAATGAACAATGATTATATTGAATCTCAGCGCTAATGGTATTTTGTTATTTTTCATGTCTTATTCCTGCGTCTGTACACCACAACATGATAACACTGAAAGAAATCTGAAATGCTAAAAATAAAAACTGATCGTGTCTGCCTGGCTGCTTCAGACATCACATGCCTGCAGTGTTTTGCTTCGGTAACTCTCCAGCACAACTGAAATCCCATCTAAAGCTTGTGAGCTGAAATTCAGCCAATAAAATAACAGAAATATGTTGGCCTGGCTGCATAGCTTTGAAAAAGACACATTTTCAGTATAGACATCAGAAAAAAACAGAACCAGAGGTGCATGTGTTGCTGCAGATGTCTTACTATTGATGATGGAGATGTCTCTGTTCTTGTAGTACTCGGACAGCGTCATTGAGGAACCGGAGATGGAGGCTACAGTTCGGACGGTTCGGCTGTTGTCAGAGCAGTCCAGGTAGTTTGCCGTCATTGCCGTCTCGTAGCCGCGGCCGCCGCGGCCGCCGCCACCGCCGCCGCCGACTCCTCCAGTTCCACTCGTCAGCCCGCCTCCTCCCAGGCCTCCGCTCAGGCTGTCGCTGAAGCTGAACGAATCCCGCGTGCGGTCACGACAGTACGACTTGTAGACCCACTGCACCACAGCGGTCTGGGTGGACACGCTGGTGTACTGACACGGCAGAACCACGGACTGGAACAGCACGGCGTACCTCTTCTCATCTCTCACAAACACCTGAACACCTGAGCAAGACGGGGGGAAGACGCCTGCGGGAGGAGACCGCGAAGACCGATCAGTAAACCGGAAGAGAAGAAAAGGTTAAATAACAGTGACGTCTGGATAATCCTTGCATTCATTGTGTGGTCAGTGATTTCAACTCGCTGACCACACTTGGTCAAACTGTGAGAGGTGGGGGAGATGTAGTGGGGTGCAGAGAGCGAGGTGAGATGCAAAGAAACTGAGTTTGTCTTATATTCTTCGATGAAAATTCTCATAACTCCATAGTTAGCTCAACAATCCTCTTGTTTTTAAATTGTCTTCAAAACAATCCAGCGACAGCCGTCTAGGTCTCTACATCATTGGGTATGTGGTGTATCTACGAGTCTATCCATTGGTATCTATGGGTGCACAGTAAACCGGTAGAGTTGTAGACTTGGGTTCAGTATCAGACTTTGAAAAGCTCTGGCAGCCAAACCAGGTGTCAGTAATACCCAGGAATAAAGGGGATTTAAGGAATACTACAGCAGACAGCCACACAATGATTCAGATGCCGAGTCGCGTAATCTACAGACACCTAATCCTATTTGCTCAGTTTAAAGTTTTCCAACTAATTATATGCTCCCTTCAATACATCAGAGGATAGCAAGTCATATCACCCCCTTTTCCAGGAGAGAATACAGCTTTTAGGATGAACACTTTTCCTTTTAGCTGGAATGAAATGAATCATTGTGCAACTCGTCTGGACAAACAAGAAAATCTCGACTGTGAGCCGAGTTGACCCGACGTTGTTTTGGAGCTTCTGAAGCTGCGGGACTCGGGGTCACATGGCGACCGGGAGCTTGAGCTCGGCAGATCAACAGCAACGCACTCCAGAGAGATGACCATGTGAAAAAAAAACACACACACACACACACCCAGAAACATCTGTACTGTATTTGCTGCAATGTTTGTGTGTCTTTGTCAGGACGAGGCAAGCTGTAGGAGGTGGGCCTGAACTCGACCAGTGATTGGGGTGAGGTGGGAGCTGCACTTAATCCAAACCAGGCTCGCTATTAGTCTTGTTTTCTTTCTTAATGTGAACCTAACTGTTCTAACTTGTCAGATCTCAAATTGCCATTCTCGGTTTTAAATTCTTGTAAATTAGGTACTTTTAAGTTTTGGTCTTTTAATTAGACAAAACAAGCAATTTTAATGTATCAACTGTGACTCTGGGAATTTTTGCAGGGCTTTTTCCCCCTCATTTTTTCACGCATTTTAAAAGACTGATGAATACATTTTAATTATTATCAATTATATTGTATAAAAAAACTATTATCAAAATAGGCGTATATACATTAGCTGCAGCCTTACAACTAACAGGCAGAGTAAATCCCAGTTTTATTTTTTTTGCAAAACCCTCTTAGAGGAAACCTCCTACGTTGTCATAAACAAAGCAACATAATTTGTCATTAAACACAAAATCCATGATTGTTAAAACTGAATGTTTGAACATAAATTCATCAGAGGGAACATTACTCTGACTTCTAAGAAGTGGAACAAAAAAAAGCCACTCGGTTGGTCTTCCTGGGATCACGGGGTGTGGGGCGATCCTGGATTTATTAGTTTTCAGAGGAAGTCACCTCCAGAGGAGAAAATGAAAGCACGAGGAGGAGGAGGGGGAGGATAGTCGGGGTTTTGGATGCAAGTATTTGAGAGATGTGAGTGAAGAAAACATATCTTGGTCTCTCGATGAAAATGTCTTTGCTTTTATTTGAAGACATTAAAATCTCTGAATATTAGACTCCTTAGACTTCCATCGTTGCTTTGCATAATGAAAAACATGTTATGTGCTAAACTGTAGGTAAACATTTGAGTTTGATTAAAATATGAAAGTCTATAAAGCCATCCATAATAAAACTCGCATAAACAAGCCCACATGCTGCCTTAGTAATCCCAATATATTTATAAACTATACTATAAATTGAACTCTGTGGGCTATTTATTTATCAAATGTTTTCATATGATTTGATACATAGCCTAAGTTCTAAATTGACATGCATATTTGATTATATATTCAAATTATAGATTTGTACATTGAATTCACTTTAATATGGAGTATCACAAAACAAATTTTTAGCTTTGAACAAGTTGAATCGTAGTCCTCGTGTGTACAGCTCCCCCATTTCTAAAGGCTTAAGTATTAGTGGTCTACTTTGTAAATGAGTTGGTGAGCTGTCGTTTCACTCGGAGACCTGGTTAAATGTGTCTGAAGTTAGAGCTCCTAATCCACCACAACCCCCAAAGCTTCTGGTCGGATTTTTCACACATGACTAAATCCAGCGTAACAGTCGACTTCAGCACAGGCACCTTACCGGACACATGAACTATTAAAACCAGGTTACACTTTAAAAAAAAAAAAAATATGCATTTGAGAAGAAAAAGTTTGAATCTACCTGTTTAATTCGCCCCAACCGTCTTTAACACACCGGTGAAGTTATCTCGGTTATCTGCAGCGCTACCAGCCATGACGGTACCGTTACACCGACACTAACCTAACTTTAACAACCTGTTACTCCACTTTCCACTGAGGTTTTGTTTCCCCCCCCCCCCTTCTCCTCCGTTCATCTTCTCTTACCTGCAAGGCAAACGATAAAAATCCACGGCTTCGGAGTCAAAAGCATTTTCCAAGTCCCGCAGGTGAATTGAATGAAGGTTTTCTGATGAACGTGGTCTTCTTTTCTCTTCCGTCTCATCCCTGGACGATATTTCGGGCTGCAGCTGATAGTTAACTGGCTCATAACGGGACGGCGGCGCCTCAGCAGGCGGACCAGCGTCAAGCGTGTCAAAATAAAACGTCCATCTTCCGGCCATGGCTTTCAAAATAATTTGTCGTGAAAGAGGTACAGTATTCCGATTCACTACGTAAGTTAAAGTACCCATACGTGAATGTTAAAATATGAGTCCCGCATGAATAATCCTACTTTTAAAAGGACAGGAGTGGCATTTGGAGCAGCATGCATTTAAAGTGTCAAAGTAAAAGAACCCTACAGGAACATTTGCACATTGTGACACCGTCATTTAAGTTAAATTTTAAGCTTTAGTAAAATGAATTGTTACTTTCACTATCACTGAAAATTGTGTATAGACAAGCCTGTCTTAGCTTTTTCAGGGACATATTTTTTTTTAGTAATATTATCTTATTTTGAAGTCTAAACGACCCCCTAATTGTTACTAGTTGTGTGACTTTACACAGCAGTGTGATTCGCAGAGATGCTTCATCAAGTGTATCCGCAGACAATGGATGGCGGCGGTGATGGAGGGAAACAGGAGGAGTTTGAACCATGGCGAGGTAAAAATAAAACAAGTTTCAGACCTTAGTAAGCCCCCTAATTAAATACATCAATTAACAATAACACTTAAATACTACCACAACGCATAAAACACTAACTGTAATTTATTAATCCTGTGAGCACAAAGTTTGTCTGGGAGGTTCTGTTGCCATCTAGTGTTCAGAATACAGAGAAGCTGCTTTGTTCATTTATTTTCACAACATATTTCATAAAAGTCAGCAACATGTTTCATAATTACAAAACATTTATATAAATCCCAATCAAAAACTCATGACACTCACGATTGCTTGATAAAATGTACAGTCCATTTCTATGTAATGATGCAGTGGGAAAAAAACTTTTTTTTTCAAGATGATACGGCAAAGGAGGCTTTATTTGTTTAAAGTTTAGACATGATTTTTATTTGCAATGTACGTATACAAAATAAACACAAAACATAAGTGGTGAAAAGTCCAACATTTAGCAGAAGTTCTAGTTCTAGTTATTATATGTGGTAAAAAGAAGAAACGGAAACTAAAGCACTCTATGGACAACAGTCACTTATGTCATTTTTTTTACTCAAAAAACACTTGAAACAAAATGTTGTTTGACTAATTAGATCACATCTTGGCATGAAGCCAACTGGGATAAAACAGGATGAAGGTGGTGGTTTGATACATGGTGAAGGCCTTAGTCATCGTAATCCCTCCTTGCTGGCTTATTGGCAGGCACTGGTGGTCTGTCACGGTCGAGGTCATTGTAGGGCTCATCATAGCGGTCGTTATCAGCGTAGCGACAGTCATTACGGTCATTGTAGCGGCGGTCGTCATCATAGCACTCATTGCGGTACCTGTCATGGCGGTCAGTATAGTCACTGCGCCGGTCTTTGTAGTCGCACATTTTTTTGGACACCAAGAATGGGGATTTTCTTTAAAAGCAACCACAAAACATCTGAATAGGTCCCTTTATTTCTTTAGTTTTAGCAACTATATTTTTTCTTTTCATTTTAATACTATTTAATTTTTTTTTTATCAAGAATAAGATGTGCTGTGTAAATCTCTTTTTCCACAGTCGGTATCTTAGAAAACTTTCCATTTCTCTGTTTGCAAACTTAAGTGCCCTGATATGACCAACCATGATCTGTACATTTAACCCCATGAGGATGATCAAAGAACTGACATCAGCAGCAATGATTCCTGCAGTGGAACCAATGTTCATGGATGCTGCAGGATTGAAGGAAATTGAGTTGAGAGAAGGAACAAGAGAAGGATGCATACCATAATTAAAAATGCAAGTGGGGATATGTGGGGATACCTTCGCATGGTGCACGACCGGGGAGCTAGCGGGTCTGGGCGGCCGGCTCTCCGATGTGCAACATGCGAAGGCCCGCATATCCCTGCTTGCAGTTTGAATTTTTTTCTCGTTCCTTATTCTTCCTAAAAAGAATTGCCATTTTTGCCCGCTTTAACATCCTCAAAAACTCATGAACGTTGGCGCCTGACTTATGTGCAATGTTTCGTGAGGTTTCAAGCATCCTTTGACCTTAAACATCAACTTCCTGTGTCACCGCGAAGCATCAAACTTTACCCCATTGCCATGGCGACGCCCTTTGATAAAGTCGCATGAACTTCTCAATATATCATCAACCACATGCTTAGGCTATTCTGACCCGAATTTAGGTTTATGTAATCAACCAGCTTGACGTAGCATGTGCACGTTTAAGAAGTGTCATTTCCATTGCCAGCAGATGGTGGTATGACTATGAGCAAATATTACCATACAGATGTCTTCAGGGCCGGACTGTTATCATACATGTAAAGTTTGGAGAAGGTCGGTCCATGTACATAAGATTTACAGCAATTTGTAGTTTCATGGCGAGACGCTCAAAATGGCCACCACGCCACGGACACACCCATCGATGAAAATAAATTATTTTAACAACTTTTAATTCCAAACTTGTTAAGAGTGCACAGACAAAATTTCAGGCCGGTACATCAAAGTCTGTGGGAGGAGTTTGTTCAAGTACAACACGTGTGAATCGCCAAAAATGGCAACTACATTCAAAATGGCAGAAAAAAACCACAGAAATACGTAAATGTTCACAATGACTGATGCGAATGACAATAGGGCTTTCGCACCATTCAGTCACATACAGACACGTTCGCTGGAGTCGCTGGTTCCCGGCCGTCCCGCTGCTCTCTCCACATCTGTCTTAATAGAGGCAAAGAGACCTGAAATATATCTTTAAATACATCTTTGTCAATCGCCTACAATACCCATAATGCAACAAGACTGCAATCAGTTCACTCTGACGTAGGTTTGTTATGCTAACAGCAGCTAATGTAGCTCAAATAAAAATCTATCAATCAAAGTGGATTTACAGGATTTTGACTTGAAATATCCTTCAATAGTTTATATCATAATATAATATTTCATTTATTTATATAATATAATATTTGTGTGAGCATGAACACGACTCTTTCAGTGCTTTAAAACAATAATAAAACATACAGTAGGATAAAAGAAAAATAGGTAAAACGGCAGCAGAGGAAATTGATTAATCAGATTGAATTTAATCAAAAAGAGCCTTCTCCAGGATTAAAGGTGAAAAAAGATGTACGTATATGCACACTGTAAAACCGGATCAGTTGATTGTACTTACACATTTTAGGGGTAGGCGGATTGTCCTTAAGTGATTTAAATAATTAATGAATTAGTTCAAGTAGAATTAACATAGATGCCGAAAGGACTAGACTTAACTCTTTAAGTCAAATAGACTAAAAGAAAAATCAACTCAACTGTCCAACTTTCAATGACCACCTTTTTGAATTTACATTTAGATTCATTTGTAATTTATTAAACTTGTATTTGTAAATGTTTGATATGCACAAAAATACAGGGCAATTTTGTTGAACTTATTTCAAAATTAAGAAAAACACAACGTAACCATAATAAAAAAAACTAATAAAAAAAGAAAACACATCGAAACCGTGTCCCTTCAGGAAATGGCAATCTTGCGATCGCAATAATTAACTCAAATTTAAGCAACCTCCACAATATTTGCAGGAACTTGAAATTTTACTGCTTGAAAACTTTCCTCAAAAACTGAATGAGGAAATTTGTTAAATGTATAAAATTCTTTGTAATTTTCTGTTGAGGAACATCATTCTTAGATTGTTGCACTATTTGCCCAGTCTTTCAGAGAGTGGTGAACCTCTCAGTCTTCACTGCTGAGAGACTCCGCCTCTCTGTTTTTCATATCCAATCATTTTACTGATCTCTTATTAATTCATTAGTTGTGAGATGTTTGTTTTTTTAAGCATTAAACAACTTTTCCAGTCTTTTGCTGCATATGTCCCAACTTTTTTTAGAGACGTGTTGCTGCCATCAAATTCAAAATGAGCAGATATTTTTTTTTTATAAAACAATAAAATTTCTCCATTTCAACATTTGATCGGTTGTTTTTGGTCTATTTTCAATTAAATATTGGTTTACATGATTTGAAAATCATCGCCCTCTTGTTTTTATTTACATTTTATGCAACTTTTTTAGAAACGGGATTAAACTTCTGGTGCGATGAGCGTTCTTTACATTGCTATTTTTTTTTTCATCTCGACCCAGACGATGTAAATATATTAAACATGAAATAATAATAACAGCCGAGACAGATTTGCTGAGAAGGATAGAAATATGTGTTTATTGATTTAAGAGATAATGAAATGAGATTTTTCAATATATCTTCAAGCAGTGACGTCATCGAGGCTTGACGTGCTGGTGGAAGTGAAATCAGAGGGGAGTATGTGTCGGGACAAGAAGGGGACCGTTAACGGTCGCACAAACGAAGGATCTCCTTTCGCTGCACTTTTCATCGTTGACAACATCCTGTCCTGTAAAAAGAGGTTAAAGATAAACAATGAAAGCAGTGAGGTGGTGTTTCACATGTTTTTCATGATTATTCAAAAACTCACTTTATTAACAACAATAACTCCTCATTTTCAAACAGAAAGGCTCTGCTCTTGTCATCATCACCAATTAAAACTGTGAACCTAGGAAACCGGAACAAGAGGAAAAACCGGAGGTGGCGGGAATTTGACCTTCACAATAAAAGTTAATAATTAAAAGCTTGTTATCAATAGAAATGATTACATATTACTGTATGCTAAAATAATTTTATACACACGTCAAGTTGTCAGAGATGTCACTTGTGTGCATATAGTAGGACTATGTGTTAAATTAACATGAATTAAACAGCATCTAAAGCTCTTATTTTGACAGCTGATGTCGTCGTCGTTTCTATATTAGTCACAGATGGTCTGTTCTGGAAAGATACGCAGCTTTTAGGAGGTTTTTAGTAACTTATACCCCCATGATTCTCTAAGTTAAATAAATAAATTAAAAACGATTAGAACTAAAATATTTTTGTGATGTGCAGCATGATTATTATCACAGGAAGTGATTCCATATTTATTTCTTTATCAGGTAGTGCTTTAAAAAAAAAAAAGAAATACAAATTTTCTTTCCCGACTTGCAATTTTTTCAAATGCCTGCAATTTACGCAAAAAACTCACTTAAAACTCTGCAAATTACATAGCAATTTTCTGAGACAATCCGGTGCAAAATCAAACATTTTTGATCGCAACAATCACAAAAAAAACCTCAGCGAAATCCTGGAGGGACTGAAATAAGACGTGGAAAAAAAACACAAAATGTACAACGATCAACAGGGCTACAATGACTTGGTACCGTTCAAGTTGATCTCCATACAACCCTCTCCTCCGTTGTTGTTGTTGGGCTCGCCCGGGCCCCAGGAGTCGAAGGTAAACACCGAGCCGTCGCTCCACAACCACACGCCATCCTGACGGAACACATTTAAAGGGTTAATTTACGTTCCCACCGATGAGACCTTTTACATATGAATATTAAAAAAAAACAATGTTTACAGACGAAACATTCACCTTCACTTGGTCGTATCCTCCGACCCAAGACGGTTTGTGTCCGTTCACAGCATTGAAGATGAGCTCTCTAAGGAAGAGGTGCTCGTCTCTGCTGTGGATGGACGCCAGGTTTCCATTGAGCGAAATGCAGAAACGCTGAGGAGGAAGAGGAGGTGTGCAAAAGAAGTGTGAGAATACAATGAAAATAATAAAATAAATAAATGTGTGAATATTCGTAGAAAAAGAATCTGACAAAACAACTTTAAATATTCAGCTTTATTATACATAAACGTTCACCTACCTCTGCATCGGCCCAGTCCTTCTCGGTGTTCTGGAACAAGTAACAGCGACGTCCGAACCAGGTCCAACCAGGAGGGCAGGTGTCACGGACCACTGCTGGACAGGGCGCTGGGGTTGAAAACGGTTGTCTTCATTAATCAGTACAAACGGTACGGCTTCGGCAACCCGCCGGTTTGGTTCTGTCTCAATACTCGGGTGCTGGTTTGAATTAAGATTTGTAACATATTCTTTTATTACACTTTTTTTTTTTTTTTTTTTTTTTTTTTTTTTAACATTAGACCCCAGGACTACGTCCCATTTGTAATAACAATGCCCATCAACCTGTAGGTCAGACTTTCTGAGTTTTATTTCGGCAGCATTATTGCTATAAAGTCTTAAGCTAACAAGTTAGTTCAATGAGCTCGCATTGAAATAAAGTTACAGGACTGTTTTTAAATTAAATTTTTCAAAGCAAAACCACAGTTGCTTTTATTTTGAAACACCAGGGCTTGAAGTGTTGATGTCATTAAAGTTTCCGGTCAACAAATGGTAAGAAAACAAGTTAACTGCTCGTGGAAAGTTAAGCAGATTAACACAAGGATTTTGGAAACTGGCAAACAAATAAACAAACGAATGAAATTATCTGAAAACTCAATGAGATTTGATTAAAGGTGCAGCTGTTTCTGAGAAAGTTCCCATCATAGATTTTAGCTGATCCCAACCGTAATGAACTGTATAAACCTATTGAGTTAAAAAAAAAAAAAAACTATTTAAATTATGTCAATAAGGAAAGACAAACAGACAAAACCTGAATGGCCAAAAAAGGTCAACTTAAAAATGTGATCTTTGAAAACATTAATGTAAGAAACACTCACCTGTTGGTGACGCCTGTAGATGTAAGGAACATGATTATAAATACAGTTTTCATTTTTAAACTAAAAATTCAAAAAATTTAAAATTCTTTAAAAAATAATTGCCTTTTTTGACGGCTTTAACATACTCAAAAACTCATGAAAGTTGGTGACTGACTTATGTGCAAAGTCTCATGAGGTTTGGAGCATCCATGGACTTTTAACAAAGATGTAATGTTTGAGGAAGATTGCAATATGTACATAAAAGTAACAGCAACTTGTAGTTTCATGGCGATGCATCTCAAAATGGCCGCCACGCCACGGGCACACTGTTGGATGAAAACAAATTCTTTTGTTAACTTTTCATCTCCTAGGTATTAAGCTAGGACAGAGAAAATTTCAGGCCAGTACTTCAAAATTTGTAGGAGGAGTTTGCTAAAATACAACAGGTACGAAACGCCAAAAATTAAGACAAAATTAAAAATGGCGGACTTCCTGTTAAGTTGAGGTCATGGTGCCAAGAGACTTTTTAGTACATCTCTATGTGAGAGACATGTCCACAGAAGTTAATACATGTAGTTGAAACTAGGTGCCGGGGCTGCAGTTTAGCGGGCGCTAGTGAGCCATTTGGCCATGCTCATACGCAAAACACATATCAGATGTATCGTCGAATTCAAAATTCAAAATGGCAGACTTCATGTTAAGCTTAGGTCATCATGCCAGAGACTTTTTTTTAGATGTAGGTGTGATACACATGTCCACCGAATTTCGTGCATGTAGGTAAATGTAGCCGCCAAGGCATCTGTTTAGGGGGCGCTAGCGAGCCATTTGGCCACGCCCATTCGCGACACCACTAAAATATGGAATTTTTCGCCGGGAGTGATGTGTGTACCAACTTTCATGAGTTTTTGAGTATGTTAAAGCAGCCAGAAAGGCAATTTATTTGTCAGAGGAATAAGTAATGAGAATAATAATTCCTTAAAGAATAATAGGGCTTTTGCACCATCGGTGCTCGGGCACTAATAACCTGCAAGAAATACATGGACTTCTATTTCCTTCTTAATAATTGTCCAAAACCCAAATGACCATCATAGAATCTCTTCTGACAATTCATCCCTTCCTTATAATATTTTTTGCAAAGATATAAAAACTTCTTACCGTTGCTGCAGTTGATGGTTCTTTGGTCTGCTCTGAAAGTGAAACAGTAAAAACTGTGAAAATTGTGTAACAACAAGGTCTACATTTCCAAATTACAAAATACTTCTAAACTGAATATATAATAGCTCAGAACAGACTTACTGCATCTTTTCAACATAAACCAGATGAACAAAGATATCGTGATGATCAACAAACTCAAAACGCTGATGAAGCTCAGGAGGGGCTGCCGGCTCCCCGACGTGCAGCATGCGAGGGCCCGCATATCCCAGCTTACAGTTAAAAAAACGTTCTCGTTCTCATTCCTTATTCTTCTTTAAAAACAAAAATCCATTTTTGCCAGCTTTAACATCCTCAAAACCTCATGAACTTTGGTGCCTGACTTATGTGCAAAGTTTCGTGAGGTTTAAAGCATCTTTTGACCTTAAAAATCAACTTCCTGTGTCACGGCAAAACATCAAACTTTGCCGCATCACCCTGGCGACGCCCTTTCACAAAAAAGCATGGGATTCTCAATATATCATCATCAAAGTCTTAAGGCTATTCTGACCCGATTTGATGTCGACATGATCAATCAGCTCAACGAATCACGTGAAAGTATGAACATTTTTATTTCCTGTTGCCAGCAGGGGGCCCTATGACCAAAACTGAATATTACCATACAGATGTCTTCAGGGCGCTAACGAGCGAAACCACTAAAATATGTCAATTTTTGCCAGGAGTGACGCATTTGCCAACTTTCACGAGTTTTCAAGCATGTTAAAGCCACCAAATAGGCAATTTACTTTTAAGGAGAATAATAAGGAACAAGAATACTAATTCCTTGAAAAACAATGGGACTTTTGCGCCATCGGTGCTAGGGCCCTAATAAATTGCTGTGAAGATGTTTTTATTGAATATAAATGAAAGGTTGCTATGAGAAGGTTTCTCTTACGTGGCATGAGCCTGAAACAACATGCAGTGTAAAAAAATCTTTTGAAGCAGAATATTCCTTTTAAGAACAAATGATATGTTACCTAGAACCACCAAGGTTGTGATGTCGGCCGGTTTGCCCTCGTCGTCCCCTGGGATCATCAGACGACACTCAAACTCCTTGTTGTCATCAAGTGTGATGGAGTTCAGCTTCAGGTTAGCCCTTCCAGAAGGAATATCTACATCCAGGGACACCCGACCTTCATACAGTGCTCTGATGTTACTACGTTTAGAGGGATGATAGTAGGCGATGATCTGGGTCTGTTTGAAAACAAAAGCAGAAGAGAAATTTTAAAAGATGAAAACACATTTGTCATATCTTTAGATATATTCTTATAGACGGACAGATACTGACCTCTTCTGCATCAGCTGTGCTAGTCTGGAGAGACCATGTGATGATGACCAGGCCATCCCTTTTTAGGGGGATTCTGGGTGTAAACTTGCAGGGCAGTGTGATGTCGTCACCTGTGGTGAACTCAAACCGATCTTGTGGGATGTCCACATTAAGGGCGCCAACACCTGACAACACTGTCATAGATTTAAAGATAAACATATTGATCATTACCATTTGCAAGAAATTATGATTAAGTTCATTGTGATATACTTTTGTTTATCTGCATTAGAACCTTTATCGTAAATTTAGCCGCAGAAACTGCACAAACAATTTATTACCCCCCCCACCACCACCACACACACACACACACACACACACACACACACACACACAGCACAACAGAGGAAGTTTGATAATAACCGTATTTTATAAGCAAAAAATTTGCAATTACAATTTCCACAATCTTACATAAATATTTTCAGCTTTTTTTCCCCCAACAATAGAGAAAATCTTTTTGTTTTTGTAATTTAAGACTACATTGTCCCTGAGAACTTGCTTTAGCCAGTGATCCAGGAAAATTAATTGTAGATTAATAATGGACATAATCTTTGTTTGAAACCGATGTTATTAAGTCTTTCATCGAGTCATCCAAAATTTTGAAGCAAGTTTTACATGCGTAAAGCAATTTTATAAGGTTGCCCGTGTCAATAAACATTCGACAATATTTCAAGGTCCCCAGTGTCTTTTTACAAAATGATATTTGTCTGCTTATCTTAATTATTTTTCAAAGGAAAGCCTGAGTCAACAACAACAAAAAAAGGCGGATCACCTCCGTAATCAGGCTTTTTGGGCACAGATGTGGCAGCTCGGTGAGTCTCAAAGGAAAGAAGCAAACGCTGACAGATGAATACTCACCCAGACAGAGCAGAGTCAGGACACAAATCCTCTTCTCCATGATAAACACTTTTGTCCGCTCAAACCAACCTCCACGGACTCTTCTGTGTTTGTTCGTTTACTCTACGATGAAAACGGGAAGAGGAGCCGCCCGGTAGACATTTGCAAAGAAACCCGATGATGAGCGCTCTGGGGTGCGCCCGCCGTCCCTGCGTGACTGATGGTGCTCTCCGCCAATCACTGCACCTCCTGCGGTACCGGTGGCATAATTGTTCCGTACATAAATTGAAATCAGACATGTTGTACCAAGATTTGAATGATGTCATCCCCATTACATTGAGAAACTTTTTTTGAATTTTATTTCTTTGTACTCAAGTATTTATTGTCTTTTGAAAAAAATCAGATTTGTAGTAAGAGAGAAAAACGAGGGAAGTTGCAGGATTAACTCAAGTACATACTTGACAGAAAGTGCTGCAAAAAACTAAATGTGTACTACTGGTCTGAAAAGGATTCATCACCTAGAGACACACACACACACACACACACACACCAGGATTTTTACTAACACAGACATACATTTCAGAGCACTGTCGATAAAAACACTTACTAATGCAACATGAACACCACAGATAACCCTGCAACCCTTCAGGCCTGGTGAATCATACCAAGGCATTTTTGGGAGTAACTTCCACACAATCCATACATTCATTTATCAAGTCTTTATAACTCTTTAATTATCATTATTAAAAATTGTATGAATTTAATTTGATGTGACATAAAAAAGCTCCCTCCCTCCCGATTGCTGCCTTTTTACTGGGTAGTGTCCAAACGATGCGTAATGACATGTTGACCACAACCATAAAGAACTATAATGACCATAATAGCTGTTATCCAGCACAGCTCATCTTAGTGGGAGTATCAGCAAGCTCATTGTTTGATGGGTGGGGATCAGTCAGCCGGGTTAAAAACAGCTCTGAACTCAACTCTGTCAAAGCCTCCTTACTATTGCTAAAACACCTACTATGTTATTACTGATGTGAGAGGAGAAGAGGTTACACAGTATCACAGCCATTAGTATAGGAACCATTTAACATGGTGTAAGAAGTCATCAGTTTGTTTGCCTCTTTTTTAAGTCTCATGTGCCACATGTCATAGGACAGGAGTGGCATTTGGAGCAGCATGCATTTAAAGTGTCAAAGTAAAAGAACCCTACAGGAACATTTGCACATTGTGACACCGTCATTTAAGTTAAATTTTAAGCTTTAGTAAAATGAATTGTTACTTTCACTATCACTGAAAATTGTGTATAGACAAGCCTGTCTTAGCTTTTTCAGGGACATATTTTTTTTTAGTAATATTATCTTATTTTGAAGTCTAAACGACCCCCTAATTGTTACTAGTTGTGTGACTTTACACAGCAGTGTGATTCGCAGAGATGCTTCATCAAGTGTATCCGCAGACAATGGATGGCGGCGGTGATGGAGGGAGACAGGAGGAGTTTGAACCATGGCGAGGTAAAAATAAAACAAGTTTCAGACCTTAGTAAGCCCCCTAATTAAATACATCAATTAACAATAACACTTAAATACTACCACAACGCATAACACACTAACTGTAATTTAGTAATCCTGTGAGCACAAAGTTTGTCTGGGAGGTTCTGTTGCCATCTAGTGTTCAGAATACAGAGAAGCTGCTTTGTTCATTTATTTTCACAACATATTTCATAAAAGTCAGCAACATGTTTCATAATTACAAAACATTTATATAAATCCCAATCAAAAACTCATGACACTCACGATTGCTTGATAAAATGTACAGTCCATTTCTATGTAATGATACAGTGGGGAAAAAAACTGTTTTTGAAGATGATATGGCAAAAAAGGTTTTATGTGTTTAAAGTTTAGACATGATTGTTATTTGCAATGTATGTATATAAAATAAACAAGACATTAGTGGTGAAAAGTCCAACATTTAACAGAAGTTCTAGTTCTAGTTATTATAATGTGGTAAAATAAAAAAAGGAAACTAAAGCACTCAATATGGAAAATATTACAGCTGATCCAATGCCTCTATTTTTACACAACATACAGAAACTGTGACCAAAAATAGTTTAAGCAAACGTAAAGAGCATCACAAAGCCAAAGATGTTTTCAATAGTTTGGAGGTAGTTTTGTAAAATATAAACTACCATTAACTATACCCAACAACAGGCTTTGTTAAATCAAGACAAACACAAAACAGACAAAAGGCCTTACATGAGTTTCAAGATAAAATACCACCTAATTTATGGATTTTAAAGCTCAGTTCCACACAATACATGAGTCACATGTTTTGTCTCAGTGTTTGTGTCAACGAGTCACACGAGAATGTGACCGAACCAGATGGAACTGCCGTAAAGTTATATTCATACACATTTCAAAGTATACCACGGTCGTTAAACATGAAGAATATCCTGTGTATTATGAGAGAGGATAAAGTACATCACAACAGGGCGTGTTACATTTTCAACTGGGTGATAACAAATTCAATAATCACTAGAAAAAAATATATAAAAACGGAGACCTATTGGGACAATCATCTTTACTTTCATTCTTCTCTTACTGTATAAGTCAGAAGATTTGCATCAAATATTCTGTATACTATCTACTTTTACAAGCACAAGCCTGAGCTTCATCAAGATAGTAACTTGGTTCACTCAAATGTTGGATGTCCAACAGACAAATAAATTACTTTAAAATGTGTTAAAATGTTTGTCCGGTTCCTAATATATAATGTTAGGTTTGCATATAAAGATTCAAATCTTGCTCCAGGCAGTTTTTATCCCTTAAATAGAGGTTGTAATTGTTAATGCCACCTGCCTCAGATGGACTTTGTGTCCACCATTTTGGATGCCCTGCCCTTCCCCAAATGATCATACTCGTGTCTTCCTCTTCTCAAGTACACATATGATATGTTAATGTTATGAACAACCCCACCCTCAAAACTGTTCCTCCTAAACCGAAAACAGAAAATTAACCTTCCTTTCAACTTGAAGTTGAAGGGTTTTTGAGTCACTCGTGTCATTTTTTTGCTAAAAAAAACCCCACTTGAGGCAAAATGTTGTTTGACTAATTAGATCACATCTTGGCGTGAAGCCAACTGGGATAAAACAGGATGAAGGTGGTGGTTTGATACATGTTGAAGGCCTTAGTCATCGTAGTCCCTCCTTGCTGGCTTATTGGCAGGCACTGGTGGTCTGTCACGGTCGTGGTCATTGTGGGGCTCATCGTAGCGGTCGTCATCATCGTAGCGTCGGTCATTACGCTCATTGTAGCGGCGGTCGTCATCATAGCGACGGTCGTCATCATAGCGCTCATTGCGGTCACTGTGCCTGTCACGGCGGTCAGTATAGTCGCTGCGCCGATCGTCGTAATCGCTGCGCCGGTCGTCGTAGTCGCTGCGCCGGTCGTCGTAGTCGCTGCGCCGGTCGTCGTAGTCGCTGCGCCGGTCGTCGTAGTTGCGCTCGCTCCTTTCCTCGTGGTCACGTTGATCATCAGAGCTCTTCACATTGGGTTCATCGTTGCTCCGTACACTCTCCTGCCCGTTTCTCTCCGGCTCTTTGTCATGGTACCCGTCCTCACGAGTTCTAGAAAAGTGGACACGCAACAGTCACTCGTTTAGGGTGAAGGAATACTAGTGTGCATCCATTTAAATAAACAAATCTGTGTTTTATTTGTTGATTTTGTTTCCACTATCATATAGACCTGGTATTTAAAGAATATCTTATATACTCTGCATTCCATCAACGCTTTGAATCACGTCAATAAATGTGACTCAGTAACGCCGGTAGTATATCAGCTGTGTTTAGAGCACAAATGCTCATTTGGATGCTGCTTGTGTAAAAAAATTCAAGTTTCTTGTATTATTGATGCTGAAATTTAAAAATCTGCCCTTGTTTCCAGTTGATGAAAAACATAATATTCAAGCAGTATTGAACAATCAAAGATAAGACAGAATATAAAGCCCTTTGATTAAATGGAGCAAATATGGCCAAACAAAAGTGCAAAAATGTGAAGTGCCATGCAGATCTTCTCTTTGTTCATGTCAGGTTGAATGAAGGATTTTTATAAGTGTCCCACTTGATGATTAGGTTACCTGCATGAAGAGGATGTAAAACTGAAAGCGACATATTACTGGTGTCTTAGACAGAAAACTGTCCGTTTCTGTTTGCAAACTTAAGTGCGCCGATATGACCGACCATGATCTGCACATTCCACCTCGTCAACAGGCTGTATGAGATATTAGACACAGTTCACACCAGAGCATCTTATTGATCAGTCAGCACAAGTGTGTTTGCATGCGTCTTTAAGGCAGAAAACTCCATTACCCCAAGGCGTATTCCTCCTCTTTCTTCTTCTTTCGGCAGCAGCAGCAATAGATGACGATGATGAGGATGATCAAACAACCGACAACAGCAGCAATGATTCCTGCAGTGGAACCAATGTTCATGGATGCTGCAGGATTGAAGGAAATTGAGTTGAGAGAATAGAAGGATGCATACGATAATAAATTGCTGTGTAGATGTATTTATTGAATATAAGTTGCTATGAGAAGGTTTTTCTTACGTGGCATGACTGAGAGGGTGATATTGCAGCTGGCAGACCGGATCTTGTTGGTTGAGGTGCAGATGTAGTAGCCTGATGACTCTTTGGAGATGTTATATAGAGACATGATGCCTCCCTCTGAAAGACAAACAGTCAGTTTTTTAATAGTTTCTGAAAGTTTTATTGGACATTCTGATGATGCAAAAGTATTTTGTATTCATGAATTCCACCCTGGAAGTCCTGGTGCCATTTTTTAAATGTTACCAAGCATGGCACATTTTCCGAAGAGTTCGCCTCGTACTACTGCGACTGAAATGGGTGTAGCATTTGTTGTGCTTTATTTCTTTTGCATCAAATTTGGTAGAATTGTAGTTGAGCACTTTTAGAACACGTTCAGTAACATCAGTGTCTCTTACTCATTTTTATGGGGCTGTTATAAAGTAAGGAGGCTTTGACAGAGTTGAGTTCAAAGTAGAGCATGATTTTAGGTTTTTACAAATATTTCAGTATTATCCCATAAGAAAGAATACATTGTTGTACAGAAAGGCCAAATAGCAGCTTTGCTTCAGGCAATTTTGAAACAATGTTGTCATCACACAGGTTGTCTTCAAGAGAGCACTTACAAGACTGTTTATCTTCTGTAAATTGTCCTGTTCAGTAGAAATCTTGATTACTTTGTGACCATTCTTCAGTAACTAAATAGGTTATTAAATAAACCAACTTCAGAATAAGTCTTAAAAAAATCCATTAGAAGTCAAACTCGTCATTAAAAAGTAATATCCTGACTTTGATGTTGAGCCTAATTGTGCCCCTAAACCTCAACATTTTCTACAATCACTCTAAAAGTCAGCTGTTTCCTTTGTTGACTTCCAAAACATTAGTGTTCAAAGTGAAAGTTCAGAGTCATGTCATGTAATATGAGAGCACTACACGCCTGTGGTTCATATTTAAACATGGCTGACAATTGACTCAAAAAGTTAAACTTCCAACTAAAAGCAGAGTGCGAGCTGTTTCACACCCCGCATCATGGCCATAGTTGTTCTCCACCTTTATGCACTGATAGTTGACTTGTATTTTTCAAGGATTAATGTGTCGCTGGTACTTACTGTCAGTGCTTCTGGGATCTTTCACACGAGGCATGTTCTGTACATCGCGGCTGTCCCATTTATAAGTGGGTGCCGGGGAACCTTCATCAGAAACACAGGTCAGGTTGATGTTCTGGCCGTACTCGGCCTTTCCCTGGATCTTACAGATGGGTATAGATGGAGCCACTAGAAAGAGGAAAATAAAAATAAGGTATAATCTTTCCTTAAATTTAACAGCAAAACAGTTATTTTTGTTTAAAGAACTTGCAGACAATAGTTGTTGTTTTTTTTCAATGTGAAAACAGCTCCTTCAGTAGTAGAAGTCAAGACCTCATGTTGAATGGAAAGCCTGAAACAACATGCAGTGTAAAAAATCTTTTGAAGCAGAATATTCCTTTTAAGAACAAATGATATGTTACCTAGAACCACCAAGGTTGCAGTGTCGGCCGGTTTGCCCTCGTCGTCCCCTGGGATCATCAGACGACACTCAAACTCCTTGTTGTCATCAAGTGTGATGGAGTTCAGCTTCAGGTTAGCCCTTCCAGAAGGAATATCTACATCCAGGGACACCCGACCTTCATACCGTAATTTGATGTCAGTACGTTTAGCGGGATGATAGTAGGCGATGATCTGGGTCTGTTTGAAAACAAAAGCGGAAGAGAAATTTTAAAAGATGAAAACACATTTGTCATATCTTTAAATATATTCTTATAGACGGACAGATACTGACCTCTTCTGCATCAACTGTGTTAGCCTGGAGAGACCATGTGATGATGACCAGGCCATCCCTTTTTAGGGGGATTCTGGGTGTAAACTTGCAGGGCAGTGTGATGTTGTCACCTCTGGCGAACTCAAACAGATCTTGTGGGATGTCCACATTAAGGGCGCCAACACCTGACAACACAGTCATAGATTTAAAGATAAACATATTGATCATTACCATTTGCGAGAAATTATGTTAATTGTGATTAAGTTCATTGTGATATACTTTTGTTTATCTGCGTTAGAACCTTTATCATAAATTTAGCTGCAGAAACTGCACAAACAACTTATTACCCCCCCCCCCCACCCTCACAGCACAACAGAGGAAGTTTGATAATAACCGTATTTTATAAGCAAAAAATTTACAATTTCCACAATCTTACATAAATATTTTCAGCTTTTTTCCCCAACAAGAGAAAACCTTTTTGTTTTTGTTTTAATTTTATAATTTAAGACTACATTGTCCCTGAGAACTTGCTTTAGCCAGTGATCCAGGAAAATTAATTGTAGATTAATAATGGACATAATCTTTGTTTGAAACCGATGTTATTAAGTCTTTCATCGAGTCATCCAAAATTTTGAAGCAAGTTTTACATGCGTAAAGCAATTTTATAAGGTTGCCCATGTCAAAAACATTCGACAATATTTCAAGGTCCCCAGTGTTTTTTTACAAAATGATATTTGTCTGTTTATCTTAATTATTTTTCAAAGGAAAGCCTGAGTCCACAACAACAAAAAAAGGCGGATCACCTCCGTAATCAGGCTTTTTGGGCCTGTTCTTCTTTCTAAGGTGAAACTGAAGGTGCGCACAGGTGTGGCAGCTCGGTGAGTCTCAAAGGAAAGAAGCAAACGTTGACAGATGAATACTCACCCAGACAGAGCAGAGTCAGGACACAAATCTTCTTCTCCATGATAAACACTTTTGTCCGCTCAAACCAACCTCCACGGACTCTTCTATGTTTGTTCGTTTACTCTACGATGAAAACGGGAAGAGGAGCCGCCCGGTAGACATTTGCAAAGAAACCCGATGATGAGCGCTCTGGGGTGCGCCCGCCGTCCCTGCGTGACTGATGGTGCTCTCCGCCAATCACTGCACCTCCTGCGGTTCAGGAGGCATAATTGTTCCGCCCACCGGACGAGTTTTGGCTTGTCCTCAAATCCAGCATATCTGCCTTTTCAGGGATACCAGTACCCAGAGATACAGCAGTTGTTAACAGCAGGAGCACATATCATTTAATTCCCATATTTTATGCTGAAGTCAGACATGTTGTGCCAAGATTTGAATGGTGTCATCCCCATTACATTAAAATAAACTTTTTTTGAATTTTATTTATTTTTACTCAAGTATTTATTGTCTTTTGAAAGAATCAGATTTGTAGTAAGAGAGAAAAACGAGGGAAGTTACAGGATTAACTTAAGTACACACTTGACAGAAAGAGGGTGGTGCTGGGATATGAGAAACGTTTTTTTCCTGTCAGACTGGTCTGACAAGGATTCATCACCTGGAGGCACACACACACACACACACACACACACACACACACACACACACACACACACGCACCCACACACACACACACACACACACACAAGGAAACAGAAAGAAACAAATGTAAGCAGCACTTCTGCAGCAACTGTTCTCAATTGTACTGTTCTATATAACATTTTTGATTTTGAGGCATACACACACCTCAAAGTGTTTGGATTCAGCCTTGACTATGTGTTTCTTTGTGTGGATCCAACACTCCTACATTGTGCTGCACACATTTCATGAAACCCAATGAAACCCTTTCGAAAAAAAAAAAAAAAAAAAAAAAAAAAAAAAGGAGAGATAATGCTTCAGGCATGAAAGAGGAAATACATTAGACTGACTCAGAATCGACAAAACAGAGTTTGAATTTGATCTGCTTTACTTTAAAAAATCTTTTGAGAGGTGGAAAATATAAAAGTCTGGAACCACGTCACCAGAATCTTCTGTGCAGAGGAGCCTGTGCTGGATGGGTTAATGGTTGATCAATACCATGGAGTAGCCTATTTATTTTAGATGTATTTAGGTGTATTATTTAGGTGCACCAATTCCTGTACCAGCTCATAACTCTATTATTAGAAAATGATATGTACAAGATGTAGGGCGGCACGGTGGTGCAGTGGTTAGCATTGTCGCCTCACAGCAAAAAGGTTCCGGGTTCGAATCCGGTCCTGGCCTTTCTGTGCGGAGTTTGCATGTTCTCCCTGTGCTTGCATGGGTTCTCTCCGGGTTCTCCGGCTTCCTCCCATCATCCAAAAACATGCACCTCAGGTTACCTGGCGCCGCGCTAGTGGCAACCTGCTGCAGCAGCTCCCCCCTGAGAGCCCCCCCTGCTGTAGTGAAGAAATTTCCCCTCGGGGATTAATAAAGTGTATCAAAAATCAAATAGACACAGGCTCAAGCCACAGTTGTGCTGTAATTTGTGTTACCATGAAAATATCACACACACTTTTGTAATTTATTTGTGCCCAAAATTGGAGGTAACCACTTTTGTTTTCAAATGGCCTCATTTAGATTTTAGAGTAGATAAAACATTACAAAATAATTATATAATGTTCTTTCTAAATGTCTCAGAAATTTTCCTTTCGCGAAATATTGGCAAAATCAGGAGCTCTTAAAATTTTAAGCAAATCATGTTCCTCTTTAAAAGAGACTCAATAACGTGCAAAATTTAGGGATGTACTAAAAACTTTTCACGAGGAATGTTAAAATCAATTATAATTTCTTCAAAGGACTTAAAAGAGTAATGTGATCAACAGGCCTGTAAGAGCTGATAAACCTTTAAATTCCACGACATCAAACAGATACTCCTAATCTCCTAATTGGGATTCAGTGTTGAGGGATAACAGACGGGAACACAACAGAAGAAACATTTAATTATTTCCTCACATCCCACCAAACTAGATTAAACAAACAGTTAAAACAGTGAATTTATCTGATCTATACTGGTAAGAAAGGGGAGGGATTTAAGCAGACTCGAGACCGATCCAGAGAGAACTGTCAATTGTATTTGAACTTGGTGATGACTTCTTGCCATTTCTGCCCTATTCTGTAATCATCCTCAGTGTGTTCCTGCTTTTTACTATCACCTGACCTCCATAGCTGCCTGAACACCTGCTCCTGAAAAACAAAAAATATATGTTGTCAGTAATGACGAGCAGAAACGCTGCAACGCTAACAGTTACACAGAGCAGACACAGTTGGCTTTAACACACACATAAAACAGAAACACACCTGATCAAATAGAGAAGATTTCATTAGTGTAACTCTGCATTTAACTGTGAAGTGATCGCTGACTCCTGCAACCTCCTGCTTTAAACTCTTGTACATATCGTCGCATTTTGTGAAGGTTTTGTGAAGACTACATTTAACAAATTTCCCCTCAACTCAAGCATTGCCCTTCAATAATCAACAAAAAAACAAAGTCTGGGATTTCCCCGCTGTGTGGACCACACTGGTAAATGTAATTTTGTCAGAGTTTTACTGTCACTGAACTGTTAGTAGTTCTGTAAAGAAAAGGAGACACCGTGGTGAGCGCCGAGTTTCCCTGATTGTTTTTCTTCTCTTTTACTGTAAATCTCATGATAAAATACCTAGAACATATTATTCCAGTTAAATATCCACAGGAACTGAAACCAATGTAACTGAATCCTGCTCATTGTCTTGAGATTCAGACAATCAATGATGCTATCAATCAATTTTCATTCAGGGAACTTAAAACTTAATCAAAGAATGAGGTTCACTACAGCATTCTGTGACATACCACCTAACAGGCAGGAGACTGCAATTAAAGATAATTGAGCTCTGTGTTTCCACTATGAAATGATCCACTTAATGTCGGAAAATAGTGGAAGCGTCACAACATCTTTTGCTTGATATTTACGTGACATTTAAGAGCAATCTTTTCACAAAGCCAGAATCATTTTATAAAAGGGTGAAAAATATTTTTAAGTTTCGGTTTTGCTTGCTTAAATTTGTGTTTAGTGAACCATGAAGAAGTTTGTGTGTGTGTGTGTGTGTGTGTGTGTGTGTGTGTGTGTGTGTGTTTGTGTGTGTGTGTGCGCGCGCGCGCCCAGATGCTTCTAATCTCCAGGTTATTTTCTCTGTCTCTCATCCAAACCTCTTCTCCACAGCTTAAAACTACACCCAATTTAATCTTTTGTTCTCTTGCTCTCTTGCTCTCTTATCTCACCTCCACATAATGACTTCAGACCCCACGACACCTTTCATTCGCTATCTCATTCTATTAAATCATGTAAAATTGCCTGGCAGTTCATGACAAACCGGAGAGATAAAAAGGGATTAGAGATGTTCTTTCTCCTTTGTATATGACATCCTATTGGATTCTTGGTCCTTGTTGTTTCTGTGTTTGTACCTGTGATATCTCTGTTGAATAAACGTGTCACTGCATCAGCTGTAAGTGGTCTTTCATGGACCATTTCTCTACTTGAGTGCCTGCTGATGGCCTATTAGCCCTTTTTCATCTCTAATACCTGTGAAGCTTCATTACCGTGCGGCGGCTGAGGGTCCATTTTGTGCCAGATGTGGAGTCAACAGGAGATCAGGGGAATTCAACCAGTCTGTGAAAACACAACATTTTAAACCCCTCACGAGGGTCAGTTTCAAACGACTGGCACAAATGTACGAGTTATTAATATTAACCTAATTTAATTACTGGTGGGATTCTAACAACACTGTACACCTTCACCTTTAGGATAATTTGTAGCCTAATAACTTTGATAATCCATCACCTTGTCATCCAGCGCCACCTTCTGCTCATAAGTAAATTCTCTGATATTTTGGTTCATGACATCTGTCCATTATCAATACCTGGAAACTGTGGAAACAGTGTGACAATGTGAAGGAGTCACTTAATAATTATATCACCTTAATCTGCAGCTCCCCTCAACTTTAACAGCTTTATAATGGGTTTCAGCTCACCGTTTATCCATTAGTAGCTCTACTTTAGTGTTCGGGTTTACCATCACTGGTCTCAGAGCCTAATTTCCTGGCCGCAGCAGGAAGCTTCTTTTGGTGAAGGAGCTCTCGTAAAACCCTCTCTACACATCATGGTGTGTCCTTAATAACAGACAGTAAGAGACTGGAGTGATGCATTAAGCAGAAAAACAACCTGATAATTATCCCTCAGCACAGCGATTCAAAAACTGTGGCACATGTACCACTGGCGACACACGTGGTTCCACCTGTAAGCACTAACATTTACATTACTGTTTTCATACAATCTGTGGTTTCTACAAGCCTCCCCCTGCTGATTTTTTTTGTGAGTGCTTTGATTAATAAATGTAGTCTTTGATTTTTTTTAAACAGTACCCCTATGTTGTTGTTATTTAGCCTTTCAAAGGCTATTACAACGTACATAGTTAAATCAATGGATTTTATTTGATGAAAAAAGTTAATGGTATCTGCAGTTAGAAGAGATATATGGAAAATTTGATTTGACACATATATGGTGATACATGGTTTGAAAAGTTGGGAACCTCTGCACTCAAAGAAAATGCAAAAACAGAGCGAAAGGACAATAAATATTGGGGGTAACGTCTGCCAGCTGCTCTGAAAGTGCTGGATATATTTGGTAATAGACAGCTGTTTTCCATTTGTGCCATATCAAATTAATAGATGATAAGATATAAATATTCGGTTTACAACTTGTTTCTGCTGCATTGAAGTGGCAAAAAACATCCATCATTGCTGGTTTGTTAGTTCACATTTGAACAAAATAAAAGAAAAGGTCAACAACAGATTGCTGAAGACTAATAACAACTGCACAGCGCTTTTCGACGAAGATAAACACTAACATGTAACAACCATCATCCCACTTTAACTGATGGCCAAACACTTTTTGCATTTCAACACCCTTAACATTTATATCATTCTCTATGACACTGTCTCTGTCACATCTTACATCCCTGAGGTCATTCTTGATTTAGATACATTAAACATCTCCTTACCTGAAATGCTTTTAGTTCTTGTACACACTGCAGGAGGGGGGGGGGGGGGGGGGGGGGGGGGGGGGCAACGAGGCAGTTGGGAAGCATCCTGGTCGGTTGGTGGTTCTATGATCTCTCTCTCTCTCTCTCTCTCACACACACACACACACACACACACACACACACACACACACACACACACACACACACCAAGTGAGTAAACAGGACTTTTATCAGTCAAAGCACTCTCAAATGAATTGTAATTGTAATTATAATAGGACTTTCAGTGCTCTGGCCCTAATTTTATGGTGGCAATTTAATTGCTTATTGTGCTAGAGGATCATCCCTTTTTATAACAAAATATTTTAGTGCAATAATGTAGCTCCTTTTAAGAGACAAACAATTCTGATTGCTCCATCAGAGCTGTTGTTCAGCAACAACACATTCAAACTTCCACTTCAGTACAATACTAATATTTTTCCCAAATGTTTTTAGCCCCTTAACCCTTTCAATCATACTGCTTATCATATTCATGCTGTCTCTCTCATATTCAATAACATATTTATTGTTCTTCATGGTGCCTGTTGAGTGCCTTTGTGCGCACCGCGTGGAAGCTCTATCAGACCCAAAGCTCATTGAGGAGAAAACATTTCCCCCACTGTTAGATGAGAATGAAAAGGCGCTGTCCCAGTCTATCTAACTTTGAATATTTATTTAACGATATCTCAGTTGGTTTGACAGTACCCAAACGCGTCGCGCAGCGTCACTGCTCCTCTAAGCTCGGCACGGACGATGTGGTACACCGGCGTGGTCATCGCTTCTGTTTACGGTGTAATCAGTGTTTTAGGGCTGATCGGCAACATCACGCTAATCAAGACATTTTGCTCTGCCAAATCTATCCGCAATGTTCCGAATATGTTCATGTCGAGTCTTGCGCTCGGAGATGTTTTACTTCTGGTGACCTGCGCTCCGGTGGACGCGAGCCGCTACCTGTCAGAGGAGTGGCTGTTCGGGAGAGTGGGCTGTAAAATTATCCCCTTCATCCAGCTCACTTCGGTTGGCGTGTCTGTGTTCACTCTTACAGCCCTTTCTGCTGACAGGTAGGATTCTGTAATTTGTTAATGTCAACTAGTTTAACATAGTCAGGAAAAATTAAAGTATCATGGTATATATGGCAGCCAGTTTATCAAAATGTCGTCATTTTTTTTCATTAGAAAGATATGTGGTTAATTCAAAGTTGGTGTCCAATAAATATTTACCCGTGTATTGATCAGCGGAACATTACGCACAGAGCTGCTTCTGTTCAGGGCTTTTGCCACGTGTGAATGTGGTGAATAGCTATATGAACCAATGGGTGAATAATTGCTGTCAATTAATGATTTTAAATTTGCGGTCCAAATGGCATTAAGGTGATTATTTTTTTTGAAGGTAATAAAAATCATCTCTGGCACAGTCTGAATGCATTTTTTTTTTTTTAGAATGCTTTAAAGTCTCAGATGTCAGTAAAATTTGATGGTGCATTTGTAGTCCTTCAATGTTTGTGTGTATTTAAAAACGTGTTTCAGAATGCTTTAATAATAGTGAGCATCCTTCTAAAACATGAGAAAAAAAATTATCGATATTTCTAAACTCTTTAGGGACACAAAATACACAATAATTCCTTATATAAAGGTAGCCTTTTTTTTGTGTCTCATCACTGTGTGATGTGAGCATGCGTAAGAGCGTGGACCTGTTTCCTTTAGCTCCCATCCTTGGCCACTTCTTTTCTGTCGCCAAGAGCAGCATTGAACCCATATTAACTTGAGCTGTAAGACAAACAAATGCTGTTATATACTGTAAATTATACCATAAAGAATACTTTGAATGTGAGTTTTATATATATGTATATATATATATATATATATATATATATATATATATATATTATTATATTTATATTATATCTGCAATATAAAGGTTTGAAGGCTGAGGGTGCAATAGGTAATTATGTCCAGTCATGTAATGTCACCTTTTATCTTAAAAGGCAATAGTTACTAGTATTTAGTGGCTGGCTTTTTTTTTTTTTTTTTTTTTTACAACTGATGATATAAACGTTAGACCACTTGGGCTGAGTAATGTATCAACTAAAATGGAAACCGGTTAAGCCTATAGTTTAGCTTGCTTATCTTTGTTTTTACCAACCATAGTAGCTACTATTTTCTGAAGAAAACAGTCATAACAAAAGCATCTATTAGCTGAACCAAGGATCCATTTTGAATTGTCCAAATGAGATCAGAACGCCTGGTATATAAAGTTGAATAAGTTTGGTAGATCATGGGTGATGAATTAGATGAGCTAATTGGGCAAACTGAGCTATTCTAAGCTATTCTTATTTTGGTCTGAAGTGCCTGTAAAAAAAACAGCTGACTTAACAAATTAATACCGTCAGTAATGTCAAAAAAGAAATTCAGCCCTCGACTTATGTGCTGGAACCAGACCACCTACAGCAAACTCTCATGTGCACCCTGAATTACAGTATAGGGCCAGTAAAAAGACGGACAGGCCCACTGGGATTTGTCCCAGCCTGATAGCCAGAACACCACGGATGTTATACAATAAGATGCCTCTGTAGCCAACGCTAGTATTGATAGCTGGTTACTCACCAATCTAGAAGAAATGTCATGAGATCAGCATTAAACTTCCTTTCGTCAACAGCAGCTGTCTGCATCAGTGGAGAGAAATGTCCTTGTTAAATTTTGCAGAGAGTTCCATCCACCACTGCGTTTACTGTCCCATTCATTCTAACAAGAGGTTCAAATATGCTACTTCCTCTTCCTCTCATGTTCGATTGAGGGCAGACTGGATGCTACAGTGACTCGCTATCACCTGTTAAATCGCCGGGTGGTATTATATTATGGAATGGGCTGGGGCTAGCTGGTTAGTCATCTGTGCAGCACAATACACAATCATCAACATAACATCAATATTTTTTTTTCACATTCCCTCACTGATCCGATTTAGAATTTAAAAAAAAAAAAAAAAAAATCCTCCCACGTTATTAAAACCTCATGTTTACAATCTTGGTAGTTTTGCCACTGTGAGTGCTTTCTAGTTCAGTTATGGAAATGTGGAGAAATATGATGGGCTCAGACTTCTTCTAAATTGCACACAGAAATTAGTTTCCCCATGAATATTCTTTTCACCACTTAAAGGACTAAAGGCCGTATCATGGGCAAAGAAAAAAGTACAGCTTGACTTGTGTCTGATGAGACTGTCTGATCCTGGGGTTACACCTGTTGAAAGATTTAATTATGATTACTCTATATACCAATATTCATGACACTAGTGGGTCGATGATGTCATCTAGAAAAGGATTGTTTTAATTGTCTCATTTTCGAAATTACTTCCACGCTCTTTTCGGCTGATGACTTTTATTAGTTTTAATACATTTGAATAGATGTGTCTATCTATTTGTCTATCCATCCATCTATCTGTCTGTCTGTCTGTCTGTCTGTCTGTCTAATCTATCTCAGGTACAGGGCCATTGTAAAACCCCTGGACATCCAAACATCGACCACCACTACCAGCATTGTCCTGCGGGCGCTGCTCATCTGGCTCTTCTCCCTGATCCTGGCTATCCCCGAGGCCGTATTCTCTGACCTCCACACTTTCAACATCACCTCCACTAATGAGAGCTTCGTCACCTGCGCTCCTTATCCCCATGCAGGGGAACTGCACCCTCAGATCCACTCCATGGCCTCCTTTCTCATTTTCTACGTCATTCCCCTGCTGGTCATATCAGTGTACTACTCCTTCATCACCCAGAGCCTGATGAAGAGCGCCTCTAACCTGCCTGTGGAGGGGAATGTGCACGCAAGACGACAGGCCAGTGTTAAAACTGTAGTCATGGACTAATGTGCGATATACTAATGACACAAGTCTCCTAAACACAGAGCCTATCCCTTGAAAAAGTCTCCAAAATGTTTCCAATGTTTAAATTTGTCATATTCTATCTATTCAGTTTACTGTTGAATTATATTTACTCTGGAAAATATGTGGTTATATTTAAACCAAATGTGGAATAACAGTTGGTTTTTAAGCAGTGCTTGAAGTGGGATAAAAAGAAGTGCCAGTACTTCCTGTATTTACATGATACAAAGAGATATTGGTGATGTCATCAAGAGGGAAACCATTTTAGTAATGACAGTGAAGTAGCATTAGTGTGTGCTGGAATGAAGTCATCAGGCTACTTTCTAACTCTCTTCTTTTAGTGTGTCGCACAAACACAGCACATCTGTATCACCAGGCTAAATGTCCAGATGTCCTTCAGGCTAATTGCCCCGGCTTTGGTGTGTGGTGCAACGAAGTCATCAAGCCAGGATGTCCTTATAGTTCCATACATTCCCATCAAAATCCCTGAATACATTCTCTTTTGTCGACTTTAATGTGCCACACAAACACAGCAGCTCTGCATCACCATGCTTAATGTCCGATTACCCTCAGGCTATCTACACTAGCTTTCATCTCTTACAGTCAAACTAGCACTCCAGGTTCCCCAATGACACACCTAACAGAGACAGACACAGATAGAAAAGATGAATTCAGTCAAGAGATACTTCTGCTACTGCTGTGTTAAATAAACTCATAACAACATTATGAATTGCTCAGATAACATGGTGTGAAGAGGTCAGAAAGCGTTTACTACCGCACCAAGAACAAGTCACAGTACAATGTTACAGAAATGAAAAGAAAACGTTTTCGTAAAATGTTTAAAATGTTTATTCACTGACCTTAAGGTTGCAGTTTGACATTTTTTTCTGTAACCAACAGGTTGAGTCAAGAAAGCGCTTGGCCAAGACTGTGCTGGTGTTTGTGGGCCTCTTTGCAGTATGTTGGCTGCCCAGTCACATCATCTACTTATACCGCTCCTATCACTACTCCCAGGTAGACAAAAAAACACCTCTTTATGAAGCTCGTTCATTTGCTTGTCTCTAATTGTAACATATCTGCATTTGTTTATTTTACAAAAATATTCTTTATATCTATATTGTTCTTACAAGTCACTTATATGGCTTAATTTGATTTTTGTCTACCCCAGTCTATATTCCTTATTTATATACAGCATGTCATATATGTACAGCTGACCAAAAATGTACAAAATAAGAAACATATAACATGTAACCTTAATTAATTTGGAAATGGACAGTGGAATTGATTTTTTTTTTTTCAAAAACTAGAGATTGTGTAGATAATGGGAAAAGGCCTATATGAATTTAAGTTGTTTCAGAGTGTCCGACAAAGCTATTGAAAAAAAAAGGGGCAAACATACCACAATTTCTTTTCTTTAAAAAAAAAAGAAAAAAAGAAAGGGGGCTCAGATGACAATAAAGCGTTCGAATGAAAGCAATTTGCTTCAAAAATTCTGATTATGTTTGTGTACATTCAGCAAGCATTCATACAGTATATGTGGACACCCCATACACGCATGCTCCTATTTGTGTGCCTCTCCATCTTGTATATGTTTTTTTTAATCTTTTCACTCTCTGTCCTGTCTCTCAGGTGGACACCTCGCTGGCTCACTTTGTGTCCAGCGTCGTAGCTCGTGTTTTGGCCTTCACCAACTCCTGCCTTAATCCGTTCGCCCTTTACCTGCTGAGCGACACCTTCAAGAAGCAGTTCAACCAGCAGCTGTGTTGCTGCTGCCGTATGATCTTCAAACACTCTTCACACAGTACGATACAATACAACACACGTGTGACTTCAGTCCGCAGCACTCATCACTCTGTGGCGAGTCTGACCGTGACTAATGGCAGGCAAGTCTGTCAGGAGGACTGTGTGTGAGTCTGTGTGCGTGAGGCAGAGGGCAAAGATGTACCAAGTGTACTGTAGCCTGCAGGTGTGTGGGTGTGCACTTGTACAACTATTTGTGAGAGGAGCAGTTTTTGTTTTAGATTATCAGAACATTTTGTCAAAGTTGATGACATTTCAGTCAGTCCTCACCTCAGGGTCGTCTGAGGGTTAAAACTTTATTTAAAGTGTAAGTTTAGATTTGGGTTTAAGTTATTGTGATGGTATTGTTATGGTTGGGGTTAGGCATTTAGTTGTGATGGTTAAGGTTGGGGTAAAGGACTTGGGAAAACATTAAATACAATACAATACATGCCCCTCACTAAGACAGCTATGCTAATGTGTGTGTGTGTGTGTGTGTGTGTGTGTGTGTGTGTGTGTGTGTGTGTGTGTTCAGCTCATTAATTTCATGTTGACATACTTGGATATCAAACACTGAGTTGTAATATTTAATTGTAGCAGTGTTTAAAGTGTCTTGAGCTTCTTTTTTTTTATCAACTGCTTTATTGTGTGTGTTTTAAAAAATATTATTCAGCATTTCTACTTTTGAGTGAGTGGCCATGCCAACTATTTTGATCATAAGAATCTTGTGTAACTCAGCTAAAAATAGGATATAAGATGTATAGCAAAGTTTCCCTTCAAGGTCACAAACAATTGACATTTTGTGTGATTTTAGGTACTAGATTAAATAGGATTTTATGCTTTTGCTATGATTTTGCCAAAAGATAAACTTCAATGAATGTATTTTGAAATGTGGTATTTTTGTGTTATTGGATATTGAACTGAATATTGATGTAAAATATTCTGTGTTCACCCTGTCACTGTATCTGTAAAAGGGTTTGAAATATCAGATGCTGTGAAACCTGAAGTGAAGTTGTATACATTATGAAAAATTAAAAGTGAAAGTAAAAGCATGCACTAAAAGTCACATTTGTAATTTGGTATTAAATTAAACAATGTGTGGTATTATGTTTTTGTTGTGTGTGTTTTGTAATTTATACACATTTCTCAAAGAAATTAAATTTGCACGTTTCAGACTGGTGGTGCTTATCTTTAGGTGACTGCTCTGTGCACTTCTCTCCCTAGCAGAAGAAAGATAATCCTGTAAAATCAATCAAATTTGCATTAAAATCAGTACGCACAGTCTCTTTCTATACGATATTGTACAGAGAAGATGGAAGCTCATGTTTATACTTCGGTTATGTTTCATGTCTTAGTCCTGTTGACTGTGTGTAAACCACTTAGTTTCTGCACCGCTGTGCATCAGGACAAGATTATTCTATGCTGTCAAATGCTAGATTTATAGTCTCCATATCACACAGCACTGTCCTAATTCAGTGTTTCACAGAGGGAGAAGGCCAGGTTGTGATGAGTGGGTGCATAATCCTGTTTGGATAGTGTTTGTTTGGTTGTGGTGTGAGCATCTTGTAAAATTTCTGCCCTGCTTGGTCTCAACCACCTGCTTAATGTGTCACATTTAGAGTCAGGGCCACAAAGTGGAAAGGCGAGAATGTATTTAAGGATTAGTTCTTGTCTTTTTAATTTAAAGGACCAGTATGTGGGATTTAGTGGCATCGCGTGGTGAGGTTGCAGATTGCAACCAGCCGAACACCCCTCACCTCAGCTCACGCTTCCCTTTCAAGTGTGTAAGGGGATCTATGGAGGCCATGAAACTTGTAAGAAGAGTTTGGTCTGTTCCTTCTGGGCTGCTGTAGAAACAGTGTAAAATGGAACACTTCATAAAGGGGGACTTGCTTCCTATGGGATGGTGCTAGATTCGATCAGCCAGGGATATGCGAGCTCTAAATTATACGGTGCTGTGATTTTGTTTTCACTGTCAACTGGTGCCTAATCTGAAACCTAACCTTATCCCCATGTCTGAAAACAAATAGCCTACCACCTTTTAGTGTAAGTGAGGATGGGGGCTCTGCACCCTGGAGCTTGGCCAAATCTACTGCGCCCATCTTCGGGTAGGGTCTCTGGTGGTTACGGCTGAAACACCCAAAACCCAAATCTGGATTGAAAAACTCTAAGGTCACAACTTCACTCTCAGTGTAGCTACTGGATGTTTTCAGTTTCCACATGACACATACGTTTCAAAGTGGTCCATATTAGACTCCCAAACTAATTGAGATGACACAAAATCATCATAAAATCTGGCATGTACTTTTGCAAAACTGAATATGTGAAAACAAGTCTTCTAGGGTCAACCTACGCAACGATATACAGTATCGTATGATACAGTTTGGAGGACTGAGGGGGGTGATCTCCATTAGATGTCTGATCTGAACTTTCTTTTGAATTACACTCAAAAGTTTTCCTCAGTAGTTCATCCGTGTGGACAGACTCTAAGGAACGGTCTCGAAAAGAGGAAAGACATTTCAAGCAAAAACACTCGAAGTGCTCCTCCTCAGACTCCAAAGGTCAATGTGAGTTTGGCTGTCGCACCTGTTCACTGAGCAATGTATTGGTCCATATGCGGTTAGCAGCCTTGTTACACCTACTGTATGGGCATGTTTAAGGAGCGACCAGATGTGAAGACTTTATACACTACAAAGCCAAAAGTATGTGGACACATGGTTGTACACTTTTGGTGTGGGGCTGTTTGGCCTGGTCCCTTACTTGACTTGCTCACTGAATTGCAAAGACCTGACCTCCATCCCGTCCTTCAGCTTTAAGAGGAACTTGGCGACTTATACAACCAACATTAATACCTGACCATATCGCAACATATCCAACATATGGTTTTACATGCAGAGACTTCACAGCCAAGAAATCATAGTGATGATGAGACTCCAGGAAGTCACGTGTCAAGAAAAAGTCCTGTAAACAGTCCTTTTTAACTTTTTTTTTTGTTTTTTTTTTTTGGATGGATTAAACAAACAAATAACATGGCAGCATGTTAATCAGTGAGCTTTAGAAGTGCAGGTAAGTAGATTTTGTTACCTTTGGATAGAGTCAGTCAAGCTTTTTCCCCCTCATTTCCAGTCTTTATGCCTGGCTAAGTGGTTGCAAGCTGTATAGCTGTCAGGTATGTGAGGGGAAAGAGTGAGAATAAGCACAGCTTAAGATATTGGGCTCCTCCGTTAAAGCCCTTGATTTTATAACTACATACATAAGGGTGTCATATCTAGGTGCCTGGTGTTATCATGTCTACATACTTTTGGACATATAGATACTGATATTAATAAAGTTGATGAACCCTCCATAAATTTCCTCCAATACTTCAGCATGTTACTCTAATCAATTTATTTTTAGGGCACTCTCTTTAATATCAAAAGCTGTTTTCTAATCTGCATTCATATTTTTCAACACTAATGCTAAATTGTTCTTTTTTTTTTTTTTTTTTTTTACTTCCTGGGAACTAATTGATTGTTGTTTGTATAAATTCCCTATATTTACAGAGATCATGATCTCTAGCTTTTCGATTAGTCTCTGAGGATAATATCAAGTCATATTTTCTATATTTTGTATGCCTACATGAGTTTCATTAGTTTAATTTCAAGAGGGATTTCAATCTGTTTCATCAGGGAGGTAATATAATCTGGCATTCCTCTCAAAATTGTTTGCAACAAACAGTACAAAAAACATGATTTCTAATGATGTTCCTACTCTGAATAAAAGTGAAGATCAGTGAGTAAACAGAAGTACACAAACAATGCAGCAAGGGGGAGACAAAACTCTTTTTAACTTTAAATCTGTCAGCTGCTGACACTTTTAATTGTGATGTTGGTAAGAGCCTGTAAGGCACCTCAAGGTGGGGTTGGGCTGTTATTATATGGAGGCCAGGAGCACTGATATGAGTTTAATGGTGCTATTAGTGCAAGCAGCCACAGGAGAGCTTCTCACAATCAAAGGCACATTAATGAATATGTCCACCAGAGCTCTGAGACACAGTGATGTTCAAACAGTGTACCTTTATATGATGGGTGCAAAGTCGATTCTGATGCGAAGAAAAAGGTGGAAGGACATATACAACACACTTTCTTATAGATTAGCAGCACGGCTGGAAGAAGAAAGTACATCAGACTGGGAAAAAAAATCAATACACACATCTTGCACATTTACACGGGGCTGTCTTGTTTAATGAGAGGCTTCATTTACTGCCCATTCTGTCTTTAAGAAACTGTCGTTTGTGTTGGAGGTATTTAAACATTATTAGAGAAGATGTGTTTTTACCTGCATTTTTAAATACTTCTTTTAAAACATAAAATATACAGTCTGGAGATGCTGGTTTATATCCTCTATGCCTAACAGAAATTCTCAGCCACTAAAGCACTGCAGATCTCATGTCAGCAAAACAGCTGCTTTTATAGCACCTAATAAAAAGTGTGTTTTATTGTCTTCCAGCATTGAATCAAATTAGATTTAATGTGTTATTTTACACTGATCAGCAAGGACAAAAACATTGATGTCAACACTCAAACAGATCTCTATGGAGTGATCAAAATTAGTCAAATATAAAATACTAAATACTTGCTTTTCCCCAAAAATTACCCCCTCCTATTTAGTATTCAGAAGTTGCAACTGTGGCAGCAGTTACAGCCTTTAGTCTATGTGTTCAGGTTTCTAACAGCACACTGATTTTTTTTTTTTTTTTTCTTTTACAAAACTGATCAAGCTGTCAGGTTACATCAGGATCACGAGTAAACAACCTTTTTTCAAGTCCAGAAACATTTTCTCAGCTGGGCTGAGGGGTGAACTACGAAGCAAGTTCAACGTAACCAGGTTTTCTACGTCTGACCTGCTCAACAAAGCGGAAACTCTGAGTCAGAGATAATCGTTAGTGCGACGGTGGTTATCAGCTTTCTCTGTTAACTCGGGCTTTCTGCTTTCGGGTCAGAGCTCGTTCACATAAAAGAGGAGGAGTTTGTAGCATCTGAACAATCACGAACATGGACACGTGTTCTGACAGCAAAGCGACTTGTTTTAAAAACGAGGAGCAACCTAAAATGAAGTTAAACACAAAATCTACACTGAAAGCAGCACATCTGCAGCTGCTAAATGATGGAAGGATGCGCAAAAACATCGTCGCCTGTGTGAACGTGTCGCCGAAGTATCACCTTACCATAAGTGCACGGAAAGATCGGACTAATTACGCGTGCCTATTTCATGAAATTAATTCATTATTAGATGTATTTTCATGACGTGTATGGACATTTTAGTCTAATTATTTCACCTGCAGCCCCAGAGGTGTCAAACGGTCCGAGGAGCAAATACGAAATAAATATGAAATCATTATTCAAAGCGAGAGGTAGGTTTACTGTCAGATCCCATTAGTAAGGCAACAAGTGCAATGCTTTAGTGCATCAATGAGTCCCCAATATCTGAAAAAAAAACAACAAATGAAATTAATCAATACCCCATAAAAATCACCGGGGAAAAAACAGAGTTTTGTCGGTCTCTGAACACTCAAGCCTATGGTGTTGTTGGAAAACAAAACTTACCCCCCAAGTTGCAGGTGTCTGGCAGACTGCATCAGGTTCACCTCCCAAATTGTATTAACAACCCTCTAAACTCACCGGTCCGACATATTTAAATGTATTCATGCATCAATCCCTTGATCGCTCACAGATTACCTCAATTTAACTAGTTCTGTGACTCTGAAACCGATCAGCTGCATCAGTCACGGTTTAAATGTGTCCAATTAAAGGTGAAAACAAATGTGTTGTGTTTTATTTAACTTACTTTATACAGGAGTTTTTACTTGGACAATAAATGATCTTTTTCTATTGGATCAATCACAACAAACCACATTTAATTCATTTTGATTTCATGTTGCAAAACAATTAAACATTTCCAAAGTGGATTTTTTTTTCATTAGTATAATATCGTATATAGAATAATATATCTGCCTGGTTTTACTTGCCTCAGCCCTGTAATGTTTTAATCCTGGAAATACAATGTAAAGCACTTTGTAATTTTGTTTTGAAAAGTGATGTATAAAAAAAGTTTATTGCTATTATTACTATTGTTGTTGTGTTGTAATATAATATAAAGTTGGAATCAAAGGATCAACATATTTCGTTACTTAGTAAGTGTTGTTCACTTTAACCAAATTTTTTTACAGCTAAATTTAGCAGCCCTGATTCTTTAAATGATTAAATTAATTCAGCTGCCCTTGTCAATGAAGGATGCAACACGTTTTAAACTTTTTATTTCTAAGTAGTTGTGTTTTACGCCCAGCATTTAGGTGACTCCTGTCCTCTTTTTTTCAGGACATTAGTTTATGAAAATGAACAAACTGGAATATTGGTGAACTGTCCAGCAGAAGTTAAGAAACATTCACAGCTGGTTCAAATTATAAAAATAGTCTTTTTATATAAACTACATATTCAGTGCACAATGAACAAATGTACAAATCATAAACTTTACACATTGATTGAAACAAGTAAGCATGTTAAAAAAAAAAATCTATTAACATGGTCACATGAGTTAATATCATCATAATTATTTAAAGTGATCAGCATAAATAGGACTGTAAATAAATTATGAGCCTTTTTTCTCTGCCTCCAAACACCCTTGGCGAGCAGGTTGTCGTTATTTATTTCACCAGTGGACTTCTACTTGGGCCGTCTGCATCTGTGAATAAAAGAGGAATCATTTAGAGGCATAAAATATGCATAAGTTTAAGTGCTCAGGTGATCTCCCCTCCCTGCCAGCCTTCACCAGTGATGAACCTGAACTCAGCAGGAGTCTGAGAAACGGATCATTTTGTTGATTCAGTTCATCCTGCATGTCTGAGTGGCTGCTGGGAATAAGCTTTCATCTGCCTGAGACTGGATCCTTTTATTTTTCATTATTTCACTTTAACTATTTCCCATCACTGGTGTGATGTTTTCTTCTAAATTCTCCCATCTCAACATTTACATTTTTCTGGATTGTATAATAATGATAAGGGGATGTAGACAAAGATGGCATTTTTTGTGTGTCTAATGTGTTCTTATGTCTCTTTTGAGCACAGACTAGAATATTTGAAGATCGTTTGCAAATCAAATAACAGATCATTATATAACAGCCCGCCCCGAGTCTACCTGCACGAGGCTTGATCAAAACGTTGATGCTTGTGGGCACAGATGGAGGAGTTGGACTGACAGGGATGGATCGGTTTTGGCTGAAGAGTTGGCTCAGGACTGGGAAGACAGTCGCAACGCTCTACATCTATCTCACAGTCCGGCATCCATGAGCTGAGTGGAAGCTCTGAGAGAAAAGAGATGATCATGAGGCTGTTTTTAAAGACAGTTTAAGTACAGGAATCTATTGTCAATTAGCCATCCTTTGATAATCACCTTACAGTATGATCAATTTAACACGTTAACATGTCAATGAGACTTTTACATCCCACTCCTCAACTCTTTTCATCTGTGTGTCTGCACTAAATCTCACAGCAATCCATCCAAAAGTTGCTTATCAACATAAATGTAAACCTAATAATGCTGCTAGATGAAAAGCCAAACATATGTTTCCGCCACACGCACACACACACACACACACACACACACACACACACACACACACACACACACACACACCTGGTGTACTGGAAGGGTAAGGTATGCATCTGTCTGTTGAACAATCCCAAATGAACCCGCTGGCACAAAGTCTCCTGGAGTCCTCGACCTGCGACAGCTGGCCCATCAGAGAGCAGCTGCCGATAAACCAATCGGTTAAAACACAGTAAAAAAAACACTGAAGGAGATTGACTGAGGTTTTGGACTCACCCACTGCTCCTGTGAGGCTGAGCGTTGCGTCGTATTATTGCGGGCTCCATGCACCTGCACTCTGTATGGTTCGCTACTTTTATCAGCACAGGTTCTGGTACAAACTTGAAGGGAATAACACTAAGGACCTGAGGTATGGAATCAGACGCGTACACACACACACACGCACGCACGCACGCACGCATGCACGCACGCACACACACACACACACACACACACACACACACACACACACACACACACACACACACACACACAGATAGTGCTGTTGAAAAACATGAACAGTCAGAAAAAAGACTAACTGAGAATAATACCCATGTATCATGTGAGATCTGGTCACTCACAGTTTTATTGACATACACAGTAGTTGTGTTTCTGCAGGTGACACCCTCTTGATTGCAGCAACCGCTACACCTGTTAGTAGGAAACCAATTACATAAAACAATGAACATAACATGGTTCTACTGTTTCCTGTTTTAGAATAGTTCTTTAAGTTTAAAAGATCATTCGAGGTCAGAGGTCAAATAGAATGTTTATATATGTGTAGAAAAAAAAAAACACCCCGCTACATGACTGACAGGCTGGTAACTGATGTAGAAATAGTGTTGACAGCTTGAGTATTTGGGAAGTGTCATGATGATGCCAGAGCTTCAAGCCTGGTGAAGTGTTTAAGTTCTGGATCTGGTTTCATGGTAAACAAACCTGTGGACAGACACACAGGGTGGCTTGAAGAACATTGACGGCTCGGTACTGAGCTCCTTGGCCACGTCGACGCACGTTTCCCTGGGCATGCACTGAGTACGCTGCCACTCCTCATCTATGGCTGAATAGGAAAATCACAGTGTTCACAACCACATCAAACCTACTGACCGTTTGCAGATTTACACATTAACATGTACTGTATGTTTGATCCAACCTTTAAGTATCTCCAGGCTGTAAGATTCGGCAGCGTAGCGCGTGGAGCGGTGCGACCCCAGTGAAGGTGGAGAGGAGAGGCTCTCCGTCTGAGTCTCTGGCTGCCTGAGCCTCAGACGACACTTCCACAACTTCCAGTCAGGGAAGTCTGCGAGTCTCAGCAGCTCATCCAGGCTGGAGGACAACCGCACCTTCCGTTCCCACTGCTTCATCATCTGCTGGGATCCCACTCAGTCATTTTAAAGGCTCACATTATCCTAAATACAATAAAATCCTTATTTTATATGAGGACTCTGTATTTTTGGGACTGACATAATTTCTCATCTAGTGACGTTAGTGATTAGTGAAGACCTATTGGAAAACATGCACGACTGTCTATCCTTTGTCAAAGGACAATAATCCAAAACATCTTTTTCATCCCTCTGCAGAATTTTTGGGGCACTATTGAATACATTTCACACATTTGGACAGTAAGAAGACACAGGGAAATGCTTTCTAGTAAACAGGAAGGGATTTTTGGAAGTTCTGTTAAAGGGATGTCTTTTCCTCTGCTATCTCACGTAGGAATTATTGAATTGTTGGGTTCCTCTCTATAATGTTATAAGTTTCTGTTGTAAGAACTTTACTATATTAAGTGAAATAACTTGTGTTGAGATTTGGCGCTTAGTCAGCGTGACATTATCGACAGCTGCAGCAGCAAACTTGTATGTGTTCATCAGTCTGCCTTTATTCCTCCCTGTCTCCCACTCGTACTGAAGTCACGTGACCCTACACTTTTAGAGGGATGACATGCAGGCGGATTTAAACCCACAGCAGCTTAAACAAATAGAGCCTCAGTAAATGAAACAACCTGCATTCACTTTAAGAGGAGGCAACAGTGCCATTACCGTAAAAGCACGTGCTGGATGTGCACATGCACATAGTGCACATTTTAACAGTTTAAAGTACAGGATCAGATTAGCCTTGGCATCTCTCCATACAGCGTGGCAGAGCTGTGAGTCAGGGGTGGGAAGAGCCGTAAAATCACATGTCATGCTAACACAGAAGGGCAAAGTTCTCATGGTGACATGAAGCGAAACCAATTGGAAGCAGAATGAATTGAATCTGTGTAGATTCGATAAGACGTGTTATGAAATGGAGTCAAACAGGCGACTTGGTTTGGTTTTTAACTTGTTAAAATGTTAATAGACATTGACGGATAGGAAATATCTGAGATTGGGAGGACTTCCCAGGCTCATTTTTGAGGCGGGAAAAGCTGGAGCCTGATACCAGATGGTAGCGCCACAACTGGGGTGGAGGCACGGCAGAGACGAGTCATGGACTGCACAATCTTTGCTTCATTTCCTCCGGCCAACTGTAACGATTTAAGACCTCTGATGTGTTCAGTGTGTTACAAAGCAGAGGGTGGGGCAGACTTTCTTAGCTGACTGCTTCCACTTAAATCAGAGAAAAAACAACAGAAGACGGGGAGGTTTCCCTTTCCTCAATTTGTACCAGAAAGACCCTCTAATGAGAACCAGAGGGTGAGAGTCCCTGAGAGAGGGATGACAGGACTTGAAAGGGAGGTAAAAATGTTTGTAGTTTACATAGAGGGTGGATGGAGAGAGATAAAAACGATGAAGATGAATGACAGCTAGATCAAGAAAATGCATTTAAGGACAAGAGAGGAGAGGAGTGTCGACACAGATACTATTCTGACGTCTCTCTCTCAAGCCACATGCAAGACACATGATTACTGTCAGTTTTAGTTTCAATGAGAACATGGTGAACACGTGTGAGAACTGCAAGTGGCAGCAACATGCTCAAGTGAGATTTATGAGATAATGAGCAAAAGAAAGAAAGAAGCTACACAAAACGCAGAGGTTTAACCATATAAGACAAACAAATCTGTACTCAAAAATCAACTACAAAAAGCAGTGATTTGCAAGAGGCTTCTCACATTGCCACATCAGACATAAAGCTTCATGCCACACTTACCCTGCTTCCTCCCTCCCTGTGCATGCTGTGGCCCACATTTATCCAGCTGAGCTCCACCACCAGAGTCACCAAGCAAGAGATCCTGCACAGAGTCTGTTTCATCTTCATCATCATCCCTCGACTCTTGCTCGCTCTGAGAAGCAACTTGTCTCCAAAAAGAACTTGGAGCTGGCTGCCGCTCTGACTCCGTTTCCCAGACCAGCTGAGTCCCTCAGACCACACACACTCAGTCTTCTCTGTGCAGGTTTGTGCAACACAAACTCTTGATCTTCCAGCTGCACAGTAGAGTGTGTGTGTGTGTGTGTGTGTGTGTGTGCGTGTGTGTGTGTGTGTGTGTGTGTGTGTGTGTGTGTGTGTGTGTGTGTGTGTGTGTGTGTGTGTGTGAGAGAGAGCCAGACGTAACCTGTCACAGCAGTCCAGACACCCGCCAGTCAAATGGAGAGGGGGCTTTAAAACACACACCTCTTACTGCTAAAAACTTTGATGCAGAACCTGAGATGTCCAGGTAAATAATGAGGCTACTAAAAGTCAGAGGATGCCAATTACCTCAGAAAAAAAGATTCTCTTGAAGACGTCTTATCAGCACACTCTATTGTGTCCAAATGGTTTAAAGGCCTCTGAGATATTCCCAGGCTTGTAGCTGGATGATCTGAACAAACTCCTTTGTGTTCAAACTTCTGGCTTCTCTAAATTTCTAATTTCAGCGGTTCCAATATTTGTAGGCTCTGTAAACTTCCCTACAGTCACTCTTAATTTCTCCGGATCCTGCTGTGGCTTCTCTGTGGCCTTGAGTATCAAAAGTAGCCAAACAATTACTTCCTCTAAAATCTGGGCTAATTCTGAAAAAGCTATAGAGACTTGTCTTGGTCTGCTGCTTGTCCTGCTGCCTTAAAGTGCGCCTTTTTATTTGCTTGTGTTCCTGTTTTCCCTTTTTAATGTCCGTTTGTCAAGTGATCAAGTCCCCCGAGTGTTAAATCCCCTAACAGTGTCCTTCCTTCTGGGGTTGCCAAACCGCACACAACCAGAGAGCAGTAACATGTGTTTTAAATGTGATCCAGACCTCTGTAACGTGTCAGAGGAAATAAGATGCCAGCACCACCCCTGTCCCACGGACACTCCACCCACTCGCCCATCCAGGCCCATTTGACTCAGGACGCAGTCTGCTGGGAACATACATAATGAAGGAAATGAACAATATTCATAATTTGTATGCAAGCCTGATTGCTGATTTATTTTAATTATTGATCATGCAAATACAATAATGTAGTCTACGTAGGTTTTGGGGATTGAGGTCATGTGATATTATACATATCAGACATCAAAGTATTTGTGGAACCTTTATATTTACTTAAAATACAATACATTTACGTTGCATTGAATAACTAATTACTTAGCTTGCTGATTGTAATTTGTATGTAATAGATATCGAAGGTTTATAGAGCTGTGTAAACTGAGTTCTTGGTATTGGTGGAAAACATTTCTTGCACATTGGCAGAGAATAGACATCTAAGAACCACATCTGTCTCTGGAGCAACATCACTCTGCTGCCACTTTGATGATTTCAACAACAGTAAACGAAATACTTGGAGCGAGGGTGCAGAAATATCCCAACAATAAACAATAGAAATAGAGTTACAAGGCACAATACGAACAGTTGTAGCAATGTCAACAAGAGGTTTCGTCATCCACTCCCTCATGAAGCATTTAGACATGTAACAAGTTAAAACAACCCGTTCTCCTCCCATAATGTCAAATTCTGCCTTTTTGTCAAAGCTGGCATCTCAGAGATCCACACAAAGTGTCCTTTGGTCTCACACATGAGCAGGTGACTGAGGTTTAGGCTCCAAAAAATACATGGTTTGGTTCAAGAAAGTCATCATGATTTGTGCTAAAACAATTTTACTTTGGTAATGTCACATAAGTCATTTACGTAAAGCTAACGTTCATCAAATCTTCACTGACTTTTGCATTCTTATGGGCTCGAACATCGAGCTCCCAGGTGACACTCCTGTGTTGGTTCCATCCGACCGTCCTCAACCCCCTCCTCCTCTTTTGACCAACTTCTTAGATTTGGTGGTCACAGCACAAACGTCAGAGTTCTTCTTGTGCGCATCACTCTGTCACCAGCGGCTTGGACAAAACGGCAGTATTTGACACCTTGGGAATGAAAAAGGGCTGGTTAAAACAGCAGAAGGGCTAAATGTCCTTTCCGCACATTGTCGCTCACATCCCTAAAAATAAATATCCTTTTTTTTTTTTTCCAAACTCACGTAACTTTGTTTCTACAGTAGAAAAACTTTCCACCAGTCAAAAGACCCAGTGTTCAAGAAGAATCTCTGATCTTGGACCTCCAGTTTCTGGCTCTTTCAAAGCCGTTTCTGCCAGTCTGGTAGTCCTCGATAGCCTTTCTGATCTCCTCCTCGGTGGTCATTACAAATGGGCCTAAAGGGCAGACACAACACACAGAAAGTATTAAATTACATATCCATTAAGTCCTGGTTGTGACTTCTTAAACATGTCAAGGTTTGTTCAATGACTTGTTGCCAGCATGGAGGGAATAAAACAAATGATATGTCATGTTGTACAACAGGCTCGTGGATTGTTTCTCCAGCAATCAGCACAAAATGGGAAACTTCAGAGCCCTGAGGAGGAAATAAGAGGCGGTGTTATCATGTGTGTCTGCGTGCAAAGGTCCCAAGATAAATCAGTGGGGTCACAGGATGAAGAGAGAGAATTACACATTTGTGTTGTACAAAAGCTTTTAGTTTGTTTTTGTGAAATACTGGATATTTTGGTCTTTCTAAATATCTTTATATGAAACAGCCTAAGGAGGAAAAAAATCCCTATTTGATCAAACAGTAAACCAAAATGTGAATTACAAGATAGACGGACATGACATTGGAGCAAAGAAAGATGGATAAAGGAGCATTTTAACAAGTCATGACATCTGATCCTGGAGTCGAGGCAATAGAGCAAAAAACAAAGGTCCATTCGTATAACAGCAGCGTCAATTCATTGCAGGGTTCTGAACAGTGACAGTAAACTAAAGCTGATATGAAAAGGATTGAGAAAACACTGTGTAGCATCCACTGGCCTAATAAGATTTAAACCTTGGAACAGAGAAAAAAGGGCATAAAAGTAGAAAGTAACATAATCAAATTGCAAATATGATGGATGACATTAAATGTTTTTGACTTCCAATGGTGTGTATGATGGAAAATAAAATCTGTTTTCTTGATAGAAACAATTGAAGTTTCTTACCTTGTTTTCGACCACGACACAGTCTCCATCTCCAAACACCATAGTGTGATGGGGCTCTACCTGCAGCTGCTCCTGATCTGGGCCTTGAACACAAGGAACACCAACGCTGTTCATAAGTGAGTCAGGACTTATCATTTTTTTTCAGCTGACGTCGCAATCTCATTATCATTTCAAATCATCTGGGCCTAATTTTCACATATATGAAACCTATTACCATTTAGTGTACCAATACTGGTTACTGGTACTGGTACTGGTACTTTCACTACAGTCACATTCACTCTCATTCAAACTGTAAAACTGCTTTATTTCCCAGGCTCCCATTATTTTTACGGACTACCCAAAATCAGGTCAAACGCATCAAATACAGCATTGTAAGTTATGTTTTTATTGGTTTTATGTTTTCCAGAGTGACTCAGTCATTCAGCTAATTATCTGCTATAATTTACCATTACTGCCCATTATTACTATTTATTCAAATGGCAATGAAAAAAAAAACCTGAATACACTTTCTTTTCTGGCAAAATGACACTGCATTTTGGTCATGTTAGAAAAAGAGCAACACAATACACACATTTTTTTAGAGGGCTGATTAGTGGTTTGTGGTCTGTGGGTGATGTGTTTTTGGAAAGAAAAGTGGAAATCTATGACTTCTGAGATTAAGAACCAAAAAAAAAGCATAGGTGATGTGAGCAATGGTGAAAAATATTAACCACCCTACGATCTGTTTACGAGCAAGTGGCCACTAATTGTGACGTTGCCCACTGTGAGCTGCTGCTTTGAAGCCTCCAGCCTGGCACTTTGACTGTCGCCATCTTGGGGTGGATTTGACCAAGGACCTGAGGGCTGCTCACCTATATCGCAAACCTGACTGCACCCCAGACACGCCAATTAAAGCAGACATGCACCCAAACACACCTCACTTTGACGTGTAATATTTGATTAATGATGGAATTATTTTCAGAAAGACCACCAGAACTAGAAGGAGTGAATTTAGAAAATGACACCAAAAAGACTTGTGGAAAAAATGTATTGACTTTGTTTTCATGTGAGAAGGTTATGCTTTTTGAATGAGAGCCAGAGGTTTTTTGGAGCCAGCCTAGTGGCCATCTCTGGTATTGCACTTTAAGGTACTTTCACATACTTCTGACATCTTGAGACTATTCAGGTCTTTATTTATGAGCTAACATGAGCTTCATTAGTGAGGATTTGTTTCATAAACTATTTCAGGATACCACAGATCTTTGAGTCAGAACAAAACCATTAGGAGTAAAATAAATATACTGTAGACACACCTGCAGGTTTCAGAAATTTTAACTTACTTTAGCAGTTTGTTTGCATATTGCAAAACTAAGTAAGACTATATGCTGGGAAAACCAGACAGTTCCACTTGTGCTGGATTCATTCATCAAAGCCAGCTGGTCCCTATTTGGCCAGACTACATGTAGAGCTAAAGACTTCAAATTCAAATAACTACTTTAATCTTAGCGGCCATTTTCATCCTCTCGTGTCATCAAAACATCTGCCAGCGATTACAACCAGTCTGAGAGATTCTGCAGTGTTACAATGGACAGTGATCAAATCATAAAGATATTTTATGAAGGAATATTAAGAGGGGAATTCTGACTGAAAATAACAGGTTTCAACAAACCAACAAAGCCTCTGAAAATGAGTTAACTGTCTGAAAGGGTTTGTTCTCATGAAAGGGGAATTCCCTGATCACACAATGGCGTCCAATAAGCAGGACTTCACGTGCAGTATTTCACGTTATAAGGTCAAACAACAACACTGATATAAGAGTTATAACGTGGGTAAGATGGCTGGTGTGAAACAGAAACAGTGGTCATTGGGATGGTCATATTTTATGGACAGTTAGCTCTATAACAGGCCGTTTCCGATGACGTTTGGTAAATTTCCAACTGAGCTGGACTGATCTGAAGAGCTCATTGTTTGGGAGACGGTACGAATCCATCAAACTCTACAGTGGAACACATGGGCCTGCTGGCTGAAGGTGGAGAGGGCTGTGATTGGACTGAGATCACACACATATTTTGTAATGTTGATATTGCAGCAGAACAAGCAAGGAGGGAGGCAGGGGAGTGCACACATCCACCCGAAGAAGGTTGGTATCTGAGGGCTGAAAACATCTGCCAAAAACAACACAATGAGGTGCCCCGGACACCTGCTCTTGCACTAAGTAACTATTGGGTGAACTGGGTAAGAACTTTTGCAAAAAGTGCGTAACACTTTACATTATTATGTCACTTGGGCTAGCTACAGAAAAAGAAGCTAGCTCATCATTTTCAGTACAAACATCAGAGGTGAGGAGACCATAGAGGATGTTGACAAAGGAAGCTATGGAAAGAAAATGAGAGCACAGTCCAGCAAGAGGCCACGGCAGAGTAAAATCTTGGACTGGGTGTTAGTCATTGGCGACAGCTTTGCGTAATAATAAAATGGTGCAAGCAAGACACAGAGCTGGACTTCCAGTGGTTGGAAAAGTAAGTAATTAGCTGGCTTGCTAAGCCAGGTTAACCCATTTCGAAAGAGGTTTGGATGCTGCTTGGACATTTCAAAATGATGCCAGCAAGCATACGAGATAACCTACTCCAACATCAGTCGCCGTGCAGCTTTGCGATTTTGTGTGATCCCCACAGAGGCCACTGTTGTTGCTGCTCAGCAAAATTCACAGTCTTGCTTTATTCATTTATTTTATTTCTATGTAGCCTTGCTGTAAAGGTCATCGTTTTGTTTTGGGTTTGGTTTTTTTGGTCAGTTTTCAGCAAAATAAATAATGTTTTGCTACCTGGACACTTCATAATAGACACTTGAGTAATGCAAAGTAGAAAGAAGAACTAGAAAGGAGGCAATCAGTCCCAAAGCAACCATGAGATGTTTTTCCATAGGCATCTTTACAGACCGAACTGGCACTTTTATTATTACAATTCTTCTTACAGAAACACGATGGCGTGTTTATGCATGTGTTCCTACCTAAAGGGACTGGCTGCACATGCAGGGCCTCCGCCTGCAGGCGGAAGTCCAGGTACAAGGTGGGTGTCCTTGTGAAGACTTTAGACTACACAAAACAAGAAAAGACAAGGTCAGAAAATAGGCATACTCTCATCTGCACACTCACACAAAGAAACCACAGGCGTCAAATATTTTGTATAAAACTGAAAACACATTCACGCAAACGTTGAAAAAGTGGCGCCAGAGACCGTCATGGTCATTTGTTTACAACTTCAGAACCATCTGTACTGCTGCGCTGCGTGTTGGGTGGGTTGTGAATAATGAGCTAAAGTTGCATTGCTTTGTTTCTACCCACATAATCCACTGATCTGATTTGACAACTCTCCACTCTGAGGTTTTGCAAGTAAAGAAACACGAGTGAGATAGTGGGTAAAGTGAAGGAACTGAAAGCACCTGCGTTTTCTGAGATTTTTAGTTCCCTTTTTGTGCAGAATTTCTCTTGTCATTAGCTACTAATCAATAAATACAGAGCATTATTATTAAGGATCTGTCAGAATAGATATGTTGTGCAGGGAACGTTACATGAAAAGTATAGTTATTAGCATTACATTCGTTAAACATGTTAACAATCAGTCAACCTGTTCACTGACCATCAACACCGAGCTTCACGCTAGCACTGGTGACTGTTAGCTAATCTCCAGAAGTCCTGACATCTTGTTGAATGTCATACCACCTACAATTTCCTGTCTGTACTTCCACCTTAGCTATCCCATAAGAAAATACTTCAACACAAGTGGACTCCAAATTGTTTAAAATGTAATCCCTCCTTGCTACTGGAAACACTGATCACATTACTTCTCTGTGCACAATTTTGGTGAGCTATATAGTGAATTTATTCAGCTATACAGCTTGTTTCTATCGTCTGTTTTCAGCAAAAAAAAAACCTAAAACCTAGTGTATATGTCCGGCTCACAGTTTGACACAGTAGAGAATAAAGCAGCTAAAGATGAGCATGTTTCCCTCAAGTCTTGGTATATAGAGACCAAAAATAAAGCTAAAAGAGTGCAAATCTTGGCCAAGCAGCCAGAGGCACAATTTAATGACATGGTCGCTGTCGCTCCTCCACACAGAGACTTTAGAAAAAGAAGAAAGCTACTGCTTTAAAGCAACTTAGATGTTGTAGGAGACAAATTAGTTTATAAATGTTATAAATAAGTTATTTTTTTCATTTCATTTTAGTACTTTACAGTGAGAATGTTGATAAATCTGACAATATTGTTTATTTTCTAGTGTAACAAGTAATACAAAACTTTATGTTTAGATGTAGCTGATTGTTAAGTGTAGTTACTGCCCGTGTGCAGTAGTTTGGATAACTATGATGATATATCTTCTACCATAAAAAGACAGCATATGGATATGTTGTCATGGTTAAAATCTCCCATTGAACAGGTCTTTAAAAATTATATTTCATTATAATCAGCATTTATTTGTTTCTTATTTTTGAAGGACTCAGTAACTCATCCCTCCCTCAGTGCATTTTCTTTCATTTTGTTTTGTTTGGTTTTTATTATCAGATGCATACTATGACCTGTTCTTGTCCCAGTAGTGTTTTACTGTCATCAAAAGTGTTGTTTTACTGAAAGAAAACAAAACATTTGAAGGAATAGAGTAGCGATGAATCGAGGTAAAATAGAGTTCAAACCAACTTGTGTGCTTAAAAAAAAAGTATTATCTGTAAAAAAAACAAAAAACAAAAACAAAAGGATGAGTCTTACATTGTATAAATGCAATAAAGAGAAACAGATGTTTCAACTCATAGGTTGTCTGTGGCTACTGCCCTGTAGTAACCTCATTCATTACACACACACACACACACACACACACACACACACACACACTGCATGCCAACTGATGGGCTAACTCCAAACCTTACACTAAGCCTAACCTAAACTTTCAGTCTAACCTGAACCCTAAAATGAAATCCTCACACGGACCCGTGAAGGTGTGTTAGAGCCAAAATGTTCCTCACAAAGATAGATGCACAAGTACACACATATTTCAAACTATAATTTGCATGATTTATCTTCCCTCTCAGCCTCACATTCGGCCAAAGATCGTCATTAGTCCTTACTTCCTTAAGCAATTCCCACATCGGCTTCCACCAATGTAATAAAACACACTGCAACAGCACCAAGTCATCTCTCGGAGACCAGGACAATCTGCTCCTCATTAACAGTTTCCTCTTTTCAGACAGACACTCCTCACACTCAGTGGTCAAACAGTGTGGTTAACAGGCATCCCCTCTCTCTCTCACACACATATTTACACACACATGCGTATTGACGTCATTGTATGCCGATTTTTCCTTTTCGCCTCAAGCATCCAGCAAATGAGCAGTCATCATGAGATTAGCAGGGAACAGGGAGGTAAACATCATGTCTAGTTTTACAGTGTTCTTCTGACTGTGGCTTCATTTAATGATCGTGACATCACACGCCGGCATTCCCAGACACACACCTTAGCTCCTAAAGCTTCTCCAGATATCACAGCGACTGTAACTCCTCCCCGGCTGGGTTTGGGGATCTCTGAGCCTTTCAGCTCCTGGTACGCCGGCTCTACCATCTTGTCTCGCCTCGGCAGGTCCACCCACAGCTGTAAGCCCACCGCGGCTCCTCTGACACGGGCATCTCGGATGGACGACCCCCCCCGTCCTGCAGTCATCCACTGGAGGACGAGGAGACATCTTTCACATGTGCTACCAAAATCACAAATGTCCCGTATATACTTGTATGCTGGGGTGCTCAAAAGAAGTCACTATTTGTATGTACATCACTATTTGTTAAGGCTATAACATTGTTTGTCTTTGTAATTTGTCTTTGTGTTATATTACCAGACATGGAAAGCTCCAGCACTTTGATCCAGCCAGAAATAACTCAATAACTGTTAGAGGGTGAAACTTTGTACAGGCATACATTTTTGAGGGGTTGTGCTGTGAAGAGTTCAGTGATCCCCCGATTGTTCATGTAGTCCCACCAGCATATCAACGTTTTTAATTTGCTGTTTACAAGGACCTTTACCATGTTTGCCTCTCATCCACCCATTCAGACACACACTCACACACCAATGGAAACAGAGCTGCCGTGCAAGGTGCTCACCTGCCATTGGGAGCTACTTGGGTTCAGAGTTTTGCCCAAGGGCACTTCAATGTGTGGACGAGAGGAGCTCGGGGTTGTACCAACGACCCTGCAATTATTAGACAACCCGCTCTCTACTGAGCCACATCTGTCCCTATTAACATTTCCGACTCCAAGCAAACGATGGATTGTGATGGATTGTTACTAAATCTTCAGGAAGAATTCTAGTAAGATTATCAATCATCCAAACTCAGCCTCAGTTGCACATTGTGTTTCGTACTAATCAGCAAATGTTAGAATGCTATACTAAATTGGTGAACAATGTTACATCTGCTAAACATTAAACACATTACGCCAACGTTATCATTCCTTGAGACGATTTTCAGCAGTATTGTACAGAATTGAATATTTAATTAGCTTCAGTTGGGTAAAAAAATTCAAAATCAAAAAGGACTTTTAGTCAAACAATTATCTGCCTTTTTTTAGCCTCTGAATATAAAAACTAAATAAAAAGCACTGTTTAAGAAGAGGAGCAAATAAAATTGCACGTGGATCTGGTTTCAGGTCATGAGTCTAAACACTGGATGAAATCAAGTGAACAGCTTCAGCTTCTCCTTCAGGCCAGCTGGAAAATTCCACTCACCAGCTTTGCTTAAATGCAGCTGCCCACTGATAATTCATCTGTGACTGTTCATAATGCCTTTTTTTTTTTTTTTATGGCTGCGTGCTGGGTATTTACTGTCAGGCTTCTACTGGATAATAAAACATAAAGAATGCAGCAGAAAACAAAAAAAACACAGAGAACAGAGGCAATACAGATCTTTGTTTGAAATTAAATTAAATCATTGGTTTGAATTCAATTTAAAATGTCTAATATGGTACAATAGCTATGCAGTTAAACTTGAAAATATGAAGACTGTCATTCATTTAAAACTTTGATACAGTGTGTCATATATTTATGCATAGACAGTCCAATATAGGTAACTATTTAGGTCACAACTCATGCTAACACTGGTTCTTTCTGGGCACATAATACTTTATTTTCAAATATTGATGTAAAAACGCCCCCCAAAATACCTCTTTCGGAGGCCAAATATCTAATTAATGATGGACCGTCACAAAACAAATAAAAACGAGTGACTTTAGCGAATGGGACTATAATGACTTGTGAAAAAAAATGATTGACGTTTGTATTTCATGAGGGAAGTTGAATGGGAGTCTATGGAGCCAGAACCTTTTTGGAGTCAACACCCAGTGGCTATGATTGTATTGCATTTGAAGGTATTTCAGCATTGGCCACGTTTTTCAGACCCAGAAGCTACATCCACTTGATATACAGTCTGTGGCCCTGAGCCGACCTCAGGGTCTCTTCCCGAAGGGTTCTGCCTATTACTCTTCCTACAACAGGTGGCTAGGGGGCGTCCTAGATAAATGCGGCGAACTAGTGGCTCTACACTGAACTCGACCCAGATAGCTGAACTCCTCACCCTGTCAGAGAGAGAAGTCAACCACCCTATGAAGAAAATTAATTTCAGCCTTTTGTATCTTATTCTCTCAGTCACTGCCCAGAGTTCATGACCACAGGTGAGAGTAGGGATGAAAACTGACCAGTGAATGGAGCACTGCCCTGTTACGGATCATCTCCCTCTTCACCCCTACAGTCCGACAAAGCGACCGATTTACTGATATCGCTTCTACCAGCGTAATAAAATGAAAAGCCCTCGTTTCAAATTAAAAGCCCTCAAGCGTTTCAGTCAGGTGAGCCACCATTCAGTCACTAGATTCTGACGTAGTACTGTTTCTTTTCTAAAATGGATAAATGTGGAATTACTTCAAACATTATCTGAGAAAATTCTTGAACACTTTCTCTGTTGGTGTGATGCCCTCACCACTTCCTTTAATGAGACCCTGCTTTCATCTGAGATAGTGTTTTAGTTTTCCCTAAAGGACAGGCATGCGTCTGTTGGAGCATCTGCAGCTCCCACTTGACGTCCAAACCTACAGAGGGTGCACATGGTGGGTTAGAGCGAATTCAGCTGAACTGACTGACCCTCTGCTGCAGATGGCGGCTGAGTCAGCAGCTTGTGTGAGTGTGTGAATGTAACTTTATTACTCTAAAAACACAGGAAACAACCCACAGGGCATAATGTCCAATTAGTGAGTGCACAACATTGTGATGCATATGTAATGAGTTTGTGGGGATTTGTATGCCAATAGGCTTCAGTCTTGGTCTGCTCTTGTAGCTTCATTCACATTCATAAGAAGGGAACTGAATGACTTCTATAAAATCAATCACATTTACTATTAGAATATTAGACTAATAGATAACACCTGATCAGACAGTTTGATCATTTGTATCTAATGTCTGAAAGAGCAGAAAATATTAGCAGTTGTATTAGTGTCAGACTGAAAGAAACAGTTTGATACTTTGGGGCATATGCTCCCTTACTTACTACTTCTTGCTAGACACAGAAACATCCAGGAGTCTTTGCATCACCGTGAGGTTACCAGGCCGGTTAGCTTAGCTTAGCATTAAGGTCGGAAACACAAGGAAACAGCCAGCCTGGTTCTGCACGAAAGGTAAATAGTCCCATACAGCGTTGAAAAATTCAGTTTTTGTCGAGAGATGAGATTTAAGCAATGAGCTTTAGAGGTGCTGCTAGGTAGATTTTGTTACAGATTTTGTGTGTACCTCTGGACAGAGTCGGGTTAAATGTTTCCCCCTGTCTTTGTTCTAAGTAAAGCAAACTGTGTAGCTTCATATATGCAAACATGAATGTCTTTTCATATAACTTTCAGCAAAAAAGTAAATAAGTGTCTTTCCCAAAATGTAACTATGAATATATTACTTGGAGATCTCCAGGTTTCAGTTGTCCTAAATGGCCACAGAAGTCTTCGTGGGCTGTGATCCCGTCTAAAACACACGTTACCTGAAATACACAAATAAAGCATAAACAACTGTGGAAAAATTGTTCCAGTGACTTCATAATCAGTCATATTTCAGAAAATTGTGGCATTTTTTTATAATTTATTTGTTCATTCCCTAAACATTATTTTCAACAACTGTTTTATAAGAAATACATTTTTTGTCAGATTTTGTAAAATATTATGTTACAGGTTTCATTAATTCAGGCCAACTGCTTCCTCAACACTTAAAGCCATGTGTGCACTGGTGTCATGGCCCCAGTGGTCAGACTGGACAGGAAGAGAAGTGCTGAGTGTGGGGTTAAGGGCTCAGAGGTGAACATCTGTGTGAGGGAGGTATGCTCGAGCCCCTGCAGTGAACTGCGTGGCTCTGTCTCCACAGCTGTGTGATTTCAAAAGTCATGTGAGAGTGAGCAAACACACCTGCTGAAAGGCATGCTGGGAGTGAAGGCGAGCGTTGTCCACCCACACGGGGATTCTTAAGTTTCATGTGCCAAATCAAACACAGTTAAAGATACGTCTGGCAATCTGAGGACAATATCTGGGTTTTTTAAATTTGACTTCAAAGATACAAGTCCAGTCTGCCACATTCAATCATCAATGGCAGATGCTACAGTGAAAAGGTTTTGAATATTGAAAAAGAGGTGAAAAAAATCATGATGTGCTGATAATGGCGGCTGAAACTAGTTTATCAGTCATTTGTTTATAATCTGATTAAAGAGTCTGTTAAATGCAAATAGTAATAAGAAATTCCCATCGCTACATAGACCAAAATCAATCAATTACATCTCCAACACCTAAATTATGGGCACAATACATTAATGTCAAATGCACAGAAAATCAATTTTAAAAATTAAAAAAAGAAGATTGTTGTTCCACAAAAACAGCACAAGCCAGGGCATTTCCTCTCTTTCAAAACAAGGGATTTTTTTTTTGTGTGTTGTCATGAGTACATTTTCAACCCAACGCTTTCTGTGGTGAAAGTTGAGCTGATGAGAGTGTCACAGTGCCAGAACATATTATCTCTGGTTATAAGTATGATTTTGATCAACCTGAATTAACTTTTGTGGAAGGCAGACTTTCTGCATGTTGTCGCCATCCAGTGGTCAAAGTGCGTATGTCACCTGCCATTGATTCCTTTAAGTCCTGTGCTTCTGCTGTGATGGCAGTTTTTAGCCATTTTGTTTAAGAATTTTTTTCCAGTTTAATACATTTAGTCAACTATTATGTCAACAAAACACAATGCAGTGTAGTCCATTTAGTATGTATATTCTTACAGTCATATGCAAAGCCATATTTGGATTCCACTTTGTATTCGAACTTTGTATTTCTGAACTTTGAACAATTATATTCGAAAAATGTGTATGCCACCATTGGATCTCACTGACTATATTTTCTCCCATATTTTTGTTTCTTGTTAGTTGTCTCTATGCAGTTCAGTTGTGCATTCTTTTCTTTTTTTTTCTTGCAGGTACTGTATCTCGGTCCCTGGAGCTGCAGGTTTCTAGTCTGTGGATGGTCCCACCATCAGTTTATTGTCCTCTGTATCTCCAGGCTGTTCTTTTGTCTTTCCATCTCCTTTAACCCCAACCGGTCGAGCCATTTAGCCGCCCTCCTCTCAGTCTGGTTCTGTCACAGGTTTTATTCCTTCCTAAAATTTTTTTATTTTTCTTCCAGCTCTTATGTGAATTTGTTGAATTGTTTTGTTCCTCTCTATAATGTTGTAATGCTGTTGTGTAAGAACTTTAAAGTGTTAAGTGCCTTGAGATAACTTGTTTTATGATTTGCCGCTAATAAAATTCTAATTGAACTGAGATTTTTTTATTTTTTATTTGGATACCCTTCCATATTACCCACTAAAGGGCTGAGATGTGAAAAAGGGCAGATTTATTATTTTTACAATGAACTGTTTGGTTCATTAAATGTCATAAAATAGTGGGGGAAAAATACATGAAATAGCTTTTTTTTTTTTTTTGCCTACCAAGAGTCCAAAAAACAATCATATTCAGGCTTTGATTACATAATAGAATAAAGAGCAGTATGTTCTCACAGTTGAGAAGCTGGAACTGTTAAATGTTTAGTACTTTGGCTAAAGTCAAGTCCATTTTATTTATGTACGACCCACTGTTACAAATCACATATTTGTCTGAAGAGGCTTCAAAGTTTAAGAAAAGGAAATTCGCCTGTTCGCTGAATATTTATTGACACACTCACCGTCTCAAATCCTCTATGAGGGTGGTCTGGAAAACCTGACGGCTTGCTCACTCTAAACTCATCCAACATCAGGAAAGGATCCAAGTTCCTCAGCTGCAAAGAAAATAATACGGAGTTTGACTACATGGATGATTGTGACTGTTATTGTGTACGTTTTTAACTACACAGGTTGACAGTTGAAGTATATTAACATGTTGGGGAAGTTACCTCCCTTATGTCGATGCTCCTGCGGACCCGAGCACCGACTCCCTCTGCCTGTCACTGAAAACTGTCCTTTCCACTTTCCTTACATTCAAGGTGCTGCAAAAAAGTTTCACTATAGTCACAACAAAACACCATATACACCACAATGTTAATTAAAAGAATAAAATTACTATAAAATATGTTCATGGACATAATAATTTGTTTTGAAACAACAAATCCATATTTTTCATGTGCAATAGCTCTTAGCTCCATAATACTTCCCATCTTCAAATGTTCATCTATTCATTCAATTCCTCACTTACTAACTCTATACAGGCTGGGTAAACTTAGTTTCCCAGCATGCAGTTGGTGAAAGTCAGGTAAACTAAACAGGTAAAAAAAAATTAGGTCTCAATTCAGCTGCACCACTTACATAAAACATATTTTTTTCCCCCTTCATGTTACTACTTAACGGTGTATCTTAACTTGATCTTGATCAATATTGTACTTGAAACTGGTATTATTGTTGGTGTTTTATCTTATTTTTTTAAAACACCAAACAAGACGGAGGAGGAGAAAACCGTCAGATAAATTTCCCCCAAATATGTTCAAGAAAAGTACCATCATAAGACAAAATAACCACAAATGTCATGCAATCACAGGGCTTTCCCGGTTTCAAAATACTTTTCATGTCAAACTGAATTGTCTCAGCTGCGAAACAAATCAGCTGACCTGTCAGCTGATCAGATCAGCTGGTCACCAGCTGCTGCAACATGCTGACGGCGCGGTCTCACTACTTTCGCTGTATTCATGTCAGAGAAATGTTCCCTGATATGTTATTTCACCATCTCTGTTTACTCCCCGCTCTGCTCTGCGTGTATTGATCATTTATAAACACTTTTTTTTTTTTGCTCTGAATTAGAAGCAGCGTCTGATTTGTTGATAGCGTTTGCTGCTTCCTTATTATTATATGACCGGAAGAATACAATTTATTTATATTTATAATGTTTATATTTAAAACATCGCTGTTTATGTTTAAAATGACGTGGGGAAAATACCACAGAAAGGCGAACTGTTTTCAGTCGGCATAGAAACGGGTCTCAAATTTCTTCAAGCAGACCGAACCAGACCAGCTTGTTGCATTTTCACCCACCTTCCTCAAAGACTCAGAAAACCAGCCCCGACACTGCTCTGGCGGTTATTACCGTTTATCCGTGAGGTGTGGATGAGCGCCACTACTGTTGTGTTTGAGGCCACCTTGACCGCCTCAGGTGCTGAAGTCAGGCTAAATATGTTTCCACAGAGGGAAAGGAGGCAAGTGGCTGGAAATAGAGCATCTTTGAGTTGAGCAAAGTCAGTTTTACTTAACAACCCCACAATCACAGATTTGTCTCATCCTTCACTTCCGTCATTCGGGTAAGACAAAAACTTTTCATAGGTTATCACATTGATCCAATTCTTTTAAACTCCAGATTTCGGCTGGAAGGATTCTTGACCAAAAAAAGAGATGCAGAACAGCCTAAATTTGACACATAAGGACTGTAAATACATACAAACAACTACAAAGACACCATACAGTGACTCAAAATGGCCTAAATCAAACAAAATGATGACAAAAAAACATTAAATGATTATATAAAAAGAAATAACAACTACAGAGATACAAACAATTACAAACAAACCACAAAGAAATGCAAAAAGAAGATCCAAACAACAAAATATATGCAAGAGACACAGATGGACATTAAAGGACACGTGCTTGTTTTGTGTCTCTTTCAGTCAGAGTGGTGGTGGTAGTGGTGGTGGTGGTGGTGGTGGTGGTGGGGGGGGGGGGGGGAGCTTACATTTCTGTGCTCAGAGGCCCATTGTCTCATTCGGAATAAGACTGAGAAACCAACATGTCAGTGTTATAAGTTATAACTGAATACCTGTAGTTAGCTAAAAAAAAAAATAATCAGGCCAATAAAAAGGTGCTTATTTGAAAGAAAATTGTTTTCTATATATCAATATAAATATCACTGTCACATTTAATCAATAATTCACTTCCATTATACACTAATTTTACTAGAATAATCCAGACCAGATAACAGCTCATACAGAGGTGACTTTGAGTTCCTCGAGTAATGAAAATGTAAACATTAAAGCCACAACAAGCCTCTCATCTGCTGAATATATTCTTCAGTTTTTGATTTGTCTACACTCAGTTCAGATGCCTGTCCACCGTCCTGTTGCTTACGGCGCATGATGTCCTTGGCGATTCGCATGCTGGCCGCCTGTCCGCCTGCCAGGTTCACTGCGTGAGGTCCAACCTGTGTGGGAAAGTGGAAAAGCGAAAGGCGACATGTAGTCTGTAATATGATTGTGCAGATTGTTCCCGAGGCCTTTTTTTTCCGCACACAAAAAAAACTCCGCAGTATATAAGGCCCACCTGAAGAGCGGTGTACTGCCCCATCAGGTAGAGCGGGCACCCTTCTGTCCACTGTAGGCTCTCCGATATGCACGGCCATCCATCTATCACCTTCATGGGGGAGCAGCCGGACACATTTTATTAATCTATTAGTATCGCCTGGTTCAGGTTACACAATGAAAGTTTCATTTCCTCTGTTCACACTTCTATGCATACTCAATGACTGCACATATATGAGAATATTTTTCGGTTTAACCCACCTGAATAGGGAATTCTTTCATCACCTCAGAAAGCAGCGGGTCCTGTTTTACATCAAGTTTGCAGCCGGTGGCGAGCCAAATCATATCTCCAGTCCAGCGGCCTCCCGTGCTGAGAGAGAGGCTCCAGGCCTGGCTCTTGTAGCACCAGCTGGCTTCACTCACCTGGACAACATTCAAGTTAGAGATTCAAGTTAACTCCCCTCACCTACCAACTCACATTAGAGCCTTTTTCAGACGCCTTTATTTAACGAGGTTAGTTTTCTTTTATTTAGACATGCAGAGACAGAAAGAGATATGCAGGGTATTTAGCATGTAACAGGTAAGACCAGAGAGAACAGGAAGTTACGTATAACGTGCGAGACGTTTGTGGTCCCATTAAGTCCCGCCCTCTCACAAACGGAGAGCAGCTCTCTGATCCTGGTGTCAGACTAATTTCCAGTCATTTTTGCAAAATATGTATTTTTATCCAGAACAGTTTTTCTCTACAACTTAATTTGACCTCCCTCTGCTCATCAGATGTGACATCACTTCATCTTTATCACCCCTTCAACCTTCTACTCTATAGAGTGTTCATGCACCATTACCTGACAGTACGTCTTCACATCCACCTGTCCACTCAGTATGAACGGCTGCAGGTGGACGTAGGCCTCCGGTGTGACCGCCCCTCCTTTCCTCGCCTGACGAATCATAGCCAGCCGTTTGTGGAGACTGTGTTCGTTATAGAACTGCCGCAGGTACGCCTGACCATCCATCTTGATGCCGTGCTCCACGTGGGAGTATCGTCCCACCAGGCTCTCCACGTCGCCCACATCAAACTGTTTCAGCTGCAGAAGGAACAGTGAAGAGTTATATGTGGCGGAGGTAGACAGGTGGACCTGCAGTGTTATTTTTTTATAGTTGGTCTACATGCTGTTTGACATGGTCACTGCACCTGGAGGTGCTTCCTCATGACCCAGGTCACATGACTGGCGCCTTGCTGCAGGGCAATTGAGACGACATGAGCGCTGGTCAGACCTCCACCAACTACCATTACTCTCTGACCTGCCTCACACACTACATGCAGTCAGAGACACAGATACTTGGAAAGGGAGCAGCAGAGCCCAGGATGGGTGTCAAATTGCAGAAGCACAGAAATTTCAGGTGATAGCAAACCTAAACCGAAAGGGAACAAAAGGCTAAAACAAAGTGGAATTCATTTGGACACTTTAAGCATTAAGCAATACCCTTCCTCTTGTGGGAAAATGCTAAAACAGTGTTTCTAATGTCGCTTACCTTGAGTGGGAAAAGTCTCTTTCCGACTCCGACAGTTAGTTTCTCCAAGTTTGCAGTTTGGCAGACGGTGCATGAGGTGAACTGTGTGTTGCAGACGCTCCTCCGGGTAGCGCTCTCCGATGCTTTTCACCCACGAAGGGATGTTTGCCATCTGGCCACGGGTCGGACCTGTTGCCATAACAACCTGGCGGGCTTTTAGGATGCCTCCCTCTTGAAGTTTGACTTGAAAATATTTCACCCTCTTCCTCACTCCGTCGCTCTTCCCCTCAGCCTCACCCTGCGTTTCCTCCTCTTCCATCACCTCCTTGTCTTCAGTCACATGGGTGATGCACTCCACGTTCCCCTTCACCATTGCTTTGTCCAACTTGTATCTCTCCACCTGTATGTTCAGATTCATTGACTAAAAAAAAAGTGGGGAAAAAAAGTAACGTGTGTGTGTGTGTGTGTGTGTGTGTGTGTGTGTGTGTGTGTGTGTGTGTGTTTTTGTATCCTTCACTGGATCATCTTGGAGGTAGCATCAGGCTAAGGGGGGGACGTTGATTAACAAATTGATTGACAATAAGAGACTAATGCTCTAATGAATTAATGAATAGCATTGATTGATAGAAGATTGTAAATATATCTTTCTAAATGTTCTTTCTCTAAATTTAAGCATTTTAAACCTGCAGTGTGGAACTTCTGTTATTTAAAGTAAAAATAAAACCACCGTCGACATGATCTTACATCATACGGTCCACTGTAGCCCACTCTGGCACTACTGTTGTGGCTTTGAAACTGGTGATTAATTGTGTATAAATTAAAGAAAAGGTATCACAAGACCCGCAAAATGACTTTTTTCATAGCACAGGGCTAAACTGGAAGTTAGGCAGTTTGACTGACAGAAGTCTGAGGTGTGCACGCTACATGCATGTTACATTCAGCACGGGAATGTCAACCCAGACAGCAGATGTGGTAACTCTGTGAAATAGAGATTTATCTGGCAGTAAAAGGTTTTATAAGCTTTGTGTGGACTTGTTTTAACAAGAACTTGAATGTAACAGGTGTTCGTTTGTATGTAAAAGTGTTGCAGTGTAGCTTTAACATCAGAGCGTTAGTTAAGAAATAACTCCAAACAAGCACCAAGCAAAGTTAAAACCACAACAAAGGTTATTTAGATGCAGCTTTGCATGCTTTAGGAAGCTTCTTTTATTCTGTAACACTGAGAATATTAATGTCACAGAGCGGTAAATAAAAGTCAAAGTATACCTAATACAAAGTATACTTATGAATAGACTATACTTTTAAACAAACACACTTTTAAAGTCATTCACTGGTTTTAAGTCCATGGTAACGTCAGTGTAGCATTGCAGGACACACACACACACACACACACACACACACACACACACACACACACACACACACACACACACACACACACACACACACACAGAATCGGTCCGACCTGCTCTTTAAAGAAATCCACACTCAGTTTGGTTCCTGGCAGACTGAAGGATAAACTGTTCTTCAGCGTCGAGGTCACGTTTAGACGTTTCCTCTCCCTCTTGCCGAGCCGCGTGTCATTGAAGAAGGCGTTTTCATCCAGAATATAAACCTGGTCTGGAAGACTGTGGAGCTCTTCTGAGCGCTCAAACTTTACAACAAATTCCTGCAGTGCTTTCTGTTAAAAAAAAAAAGAAAACAAAAAAGATTTCAGTCATACTATCAAAACAGCTTCCTCACTTCTACTTCAGGGGAAGCTGTTTGTGTTCATACCTTATTGAGAGGGTCTGTGTGCACCAGTGTGTGTGAGCGCAGGTGAGGGATGTTCAGAGCTGTGAACTGGCTCTCCCACAGAGCGGCCCACTCTCCGTAGGTATCCACCACGCGGACACTCAGCGGCGGGCAAACAAACCTCTCTGATATTATTGACTTTGCTAGTTGCTGCTCCAGCGTCTGGCCTGCAGAGACTAATGACAAATCATAATTGGACTGAAGTCCATTTGATTACAGCAAATTGCATGCATGTAAAAACATTGGAGCATTTCATTGTTCCCAGACTACTTAATCACCACCCACATCCCACATTTGTTTACCGATATAGTGAAACTAAATTCCAGTCTGGTCATCTTCAAAACAGAAAACGACTTCCTGCTGGGGAAATCACCAATACTACGTAACCCAAGATTTAAAATAGGAAGCCAAACTTTGAGATGCTGAGTCAACATGTAGACCTAAAAAGTCAAAGTTGTGTTGATACTGTAACACTGAGGAACTGGGTAAACGACAAGTAAAAGTTAAGTCTTTTAGTGAAGTACAAGAACAAAGACTACAGGAGAGGCAAGCAAACGATTTCAAAGGAGCTGGCAGACAAAACCAGGGAGCAGACAGAGGTTCAAAAACCAAGAGACTAATCACAAAGGAAAAAGGCTGGTACACTGAACAACAAAGTACAAAGTTGAACTGGCGCTGAGAGCTTGGAAAATCACAGAAAATGTACATAAGAGGGAGGAGAGGCAGTAGGACACAGGTGCAAACAATCAGGGCGAGGCAGGCAATTATGAAGGTGGGAAACACTCAAGGGCAGGAAGTCAAGAAATGTGAGTTACTACAATAAAACAGGAAATGATATTACTAATTATTTGAAACATCAAACATGTAAACAAATTACAGGGACCAGAAAACAAAATGACCCAAGTCAAAACTAAGACAGAATCATTGTAAACTAATAAAATATCCAGACTTACTAAGTTGAAATCAAAAGTCCAACAAAATGACAAACTAAGTCATATTTTGCAATTCTTTAATTGGAGGTATGACTAAAGTAGTAATAATTCCGAATAAGACTATTTGTTTCTTATTGAATAATCTTCTGATGACACTCTCACTTAGACTTAGACTCACTTAACTAGTTGATTAATAGTTTGGCCAATAAATAAATCCTAACTTTTCAGAGATCCGAGTTCAAGTTTTCTAATTGTTTGTTTTGTCTGACCAACAGTCCAAAACCATCAAATATTCAGTTATCTTGTTGGACAATATTTAGAAACTGCATGTACATGTTGGGCATTTTTTCTCAGAAAATGACTTGAACCATCAATTTATCATCTAAACAGTAGTACGTTGGTTTGGCATTGATAACTGATGAATCCACTGAATGTTTCAGCTTTATTTTTGATTATTACAGAGTCAAAAAATAATGACTTAAGACAGTGTTCAAATTTGATCCCATAATTGTGATTCAGTGAATCAAGCCAATCCTACTGTACCAGCCGTGGCCCTCCTCTTCTTCCTGCCACTGCAGCGTGTGTTGTTGGATGTTTCTGGGCAGGAGGGGGGCGGAGGGGAGTCATGCCCATGGTCTGAGTTTAGGTCGGGGTCAGGGCCAGATAGCAGGCTAGCCAGGGTCAGCGCGTGAGGGCCACCTCCTATTATTAACACATCGAGTACCACCATCTGAAACACACATCATGAAGTTAAGCACACAGCGAGACAAGTCTCAAAGTTATACAGCAAGTTGTTAAAAACAGGTGTGGGAAGTGGAGTTTTCCAAGCCTGTTAGTTAGTTCCTTTAACTGTAACATAGCACGCTCACTCAATGGTGGTTTCTTAGCAACATATCTACAGAGCAATGATAGGACGGGAAATAGTTCTTATCTTAATTTTATTTACCAAAAAAGGAAGGAGACTATTTAAAATCTGATGTTCTTCAAAACATCATTTAAGTTTTACTTTCATGACATCTTCCATAAGGTATACTCATGGCAAAAGCTAAGGAGCCTTTTGAACTATATATTCGTTGTTCCCATGATGCTGGAGAAGATTTTTAAAGCATAAAAATTCAACTGCAGAAGCTAGAAGTTAGAATATTTGAGTTTGTGTGAAAACTCTTTATAATCTGATGCAAACAGCAGGATTTAAACATTAAATTATTTTTCTCAGCAGTCAGACACACAAGATCATGCAGGACTGAACATTACATCATAGTACCTGGTTGTCTTTGGATTATCAGCTTGCACCGGCCTCTGAGATGGTGTAAACGTGCTCTCAGCTCTGGCATACTGCAGTGGACGGTGGTGGACCTGAAACTTTGCGACAGTGGCGTGTTCCTCTGGTGTAACTCAATCCACCTCAGCTTCAACAGATTTAGCTGGACTTCAGCGGCTCGACAGGGAAAGCTGGAAATAGCTTCACTGTGTGTGTGTGTGTGTGTGTGTGTGTGTGTGTGTGTGTGTGTGTGTGTGTGTGTGTGTGTGTGTGTGTTTCTATAAATGTAACACAACTCATCCCAGTATCAAAACATAAAAAGGCATTGCACCAGTAGATATGCTTGCGGTTGTACGTATTAACATGAGTATCTGTTATTTCTTTTTTTTGTCCACATTTATTAAACTTTCATCGAGAATAGAATATATTTTTCAAGAGACAGTTAGACAAGATGACAACAAAGTTCGAATATCAAACATCATATGCTGAAAAATTGTCAAAGGATTAGTTTGGTAATACAACTTTTAACAATTTGCCTTCTTGCTGAGAATTAAATGAGAATATAAATATAACTCTCATTATGTTCAGTCAATGTGAAGCAATAACCAGAAAGCAGGTTTGACAAGTAAAATCTTTGACATCATGGCCTGAAAAGAAACCAGGAATTATTATTTGTACACTCCAGTTTTTGTATCCATCAACTAACCAAGGTATAACAAGTCAGTTAATGAGCTTTAGGGGGCTGGTAAGCAGAGTTTGTCACCTTAAAACCAGGCGAGGTTACCCGTTTCCTCCATTTACTGTCTCTAGCTCTCCTGGCTATCTTTCCAGCTGTGCTTAAAAGGAAAAGGCCGCATAATTTCAGATACCCTGTGGAGTTTTTGGACCACGAGCATTGCTGTGGAGCAGTGTTTTTACCAAGTGACAACCCACCATTGTCAGCCATTGTTTTGTGAAATCTTGTTTCTTTGGAGTCAGAAGTGACTATATTTGGACAAGCAGGGGAGGAGCAAGGGGTGGATCTGAATAAGAGCCTGAGGGCACTATGCCCCACCCACCTGTACTGGCTACCTGACAGCACCCGAGGCATGTCAATCAAACCAGACCCGCCCACAAACATACCTATCTTTGGGGCCTGATATCATATGGTAATATTTTCAATAGGACCACCAAAATACTGATCAGAAGGAAGGCATTTAGCAAATGGCACCAAAATGACTTGTGGAAAAAAATGTATTGACTTTGTATTTCATGAGAGAAGTTGATGCTTCTTTTTTTTTGGGGGGGGGGGGGGGGGGGGGGCTGCCCCTGGTGGCCCTCAGTGCGCTGTAAGACACTTCCACATTAATATCACTTTTATGACCGCTATACTACGCCTTTCTTAATATACAGTCTAAGGTTTTTAAAAAATATGGTTCCTGTTTTTGTGTGTACTGTGAAAACATAAAAACATGTAGGCATCATGAGGCCGTTTCCCAATGTACAGTAAAGTAAAAAAAAACTCAGCTTTAAATGAATGTAAATAGACACAATGGGAAGGCAAAATATAAAAAAAGACTTTATCACTTCAGTTTCTAGTTGGGTAGTAATTTATGAAAAAAAAACCACAATGTAAACTAGAATTATATTATTCACTCTTGACAACAGAGCTGTTTTACTGTCACAGAGGAAGTAACCCTCTCCCAGTAGTTCCCCTGTTTGCATATTGTAAAATAAACCGTTTCCTCTTCTTTCTGTTTAGGTGTACGTGCTCATTTTTGACTGTAACTCTGCTGTCATGTTGTCGGTGTTGTTCAAAATTAAGAAAGAAGTCACCATGTATAAGAAGAAAAAGGTGTTTCATATTAAATGAGTTTATGAGTTATGAATGAGTTTACTAATTTAATTATTATGCAGTTCAGTACTGTAGAGGAGGATGTGTGAGAGTGAAGTGACATCCCTTGTCTGGAAACTTTCTCTGCTGACCAGAGGCATTGTGTTTCTGGATTTTTCACCCATACCTACATACAGCATGTCCCATTCCTGCGAACGTTCACTTGGACTTAAGGACGAACAGATTACATTTCGGTGGGGAAAGGTCAAGATGTGTGTGAAGCATCCAGGGTTTATTATTTGTAGCATCTTAGCAAAAACACACATATTTGAAGCATCGCCCACTGTCATGAATTCACTTGACTGGCCAAATTCCTCTGAAGTCTTCAAAACAGATATCACATGTGTCTCGACAGACATGGATGTAAACTGCAACTTGACTGGTTGGTAAGGCGGTAACTCTTATCAAATTAATTCTCACCTCTCCTGTTCTTCCATATAATTCACAAGTTCTGTTTTCTAACAATGTAATACACATGTCCCTCTTCAATTAAAGAATCACTTATTTCACTCACTTCTTCTTTTCACATCAGTTCCCCATCCATGACTGTGGCAGTGGCTCCTTAATCCTACTTCCCCTTCTGTTTAGCTGCACAAGAAGCTTTAAAAGGCTGCCTCCACCTTTGTTGCCAGCTTCAGTCTTTGGCATTACCTTCTTTCAGCAGGCTCTGCCAGCACCATGGACATGAAGGTGGGTGAATTAAAACTTAACTGTCCATTAACACTGAAAACCACATACATTGTAAAAGATATGATTGATGTTTGTGTTTTTATTCCTACATTTCAGGATTCTCTGGTTAATGGAGGTGTACTGATTGTACACCAGATCCATGATGGAAAGCACCAGTATGAAGTGGAAAGTGTGATGAAGTACAAAAAGGCGATTGGAAAAAAAATGTTTGTCAGGTATAAGTCAGTCACTCACACTCTGTTTAGCAGACGCTTCCAAGTAACAATGAAATGACTCAGCAGTGTGTTCATGTTGGACGATGGTAGTCAAAATAAAAACCTGATTTTAAAATCCAGATAGGAAACCCAACAATTTTTACAACCACCAAATTTTAATCAAAATGAACTGTCCTTTTCTGTTTCCTGTCTGTATTGATCTTTTGTTGATAATTTCTCTTTTTTTTTTTTTTTAATTTATTTAGCATCGATTGTTGTTAATATAATCATAATTATGTTACATTATTTGATTTGTAGTTGTGCATTTTACTAGTTTGGGAATCCGTCTAAGTGTAATATCTTTACATATTATTTATGTTATGTTATATTTTTATTTTTTCATATTTTCAGATTGCCTTTTTAAAAACTGGCAAAATACAGTTAATTTTTCTGTTGATCAATGAGCACTGTCGCTGTCAAATAAATGAATCAGAGAAATAGTCTGTTTTAAAGATGAAAGCTCTGCAGCTCTGTTCAGGGAGGCAATGAGTCAAACTGTACATTGGCTGACCTTTAACCCTCAGAACCACAGACACTAATTTGCATTTGACATAGTTTGACCTCTATGATCTGCTGTAAAAGTGGAAGTCCACCAATAAAGCAGCCCTGACAGGAAACAACATCTCAGTTGAAACGCAGAGCAGACACAAAAAAGTCCGTCGACATTATCGTAGGAGATCCAACATGAGCCAAACGGATTCCTGTCTGGTGTATGTCTGATATTTAATCATTTAGCAATCTGAGGTTTTCTTAATTAATGGGTTGTTAAATCTTTAGAATATTTTTTGAAATATTTGGTAACATTAACCCTCAGCAAAGTTTATGGAGCCTTATTTGTTTTCTATTTTTTTCTCAGGAGAGGAGACAAGCTGATGCAGATAAACGGCATCGATCTGCAGGATCTCACGCCTGAAGAGTTGGCGCAAACGTTAGCTGAGGGTAATCCGATGCTGGTGAGTTCATGGGCCTCCACAGTCCTGCACACTGAACATCGTCAGGGCAGAGGCTCTATTCTATTCTGTTTTATTATTTCATTCATTTAGTCTAAAAAGGTTGAAAATATCAGCATGTCCACTCAAATTTAAATTAAAAAAAGTGTAACAGTGTTCGAGTTTATATATAAAACAGCAGTAGACACTTAGAGTTTATAAAATCCTTTCAGTTAAAAATGATCATTTTTGGCCACAAGGAAATTCTTAAATTAATTCTTAGATTTTGTATTTCGCTGAGCTGGCCTTTTTTGTGAATTTCAGTGAAAACCTCTCCCATCTGGTACGAGGGGATGTTACAGAGACAAAGATAGTTAAGTGTTTGTAGGAAAAATAGTTTATTTTAAAAGCAGCAGTGGTGAATTCCTCAAATATCAATCAATTTAGATTTAGTTTGTTAAATGTTACTTTATTCTGGAAGAATTTATTGCAAACAAATAGTTGTCAAAAAGTTTGAAGAAGTTTATTGACGGTAAAGGCAAATAAGAAGTCTCTTTAAAATGAAATGTGTAAGATACATGGATTTAATTTTTTTTTTCTTTTTCTAATTACTCTAACAGACATTCAAGTCTATATAACATTGATATATACAATATTTGGGACCTAACAGTTTCTTTGTATATCCTTTAATATCATGCTCCTTCTTTTAGTTGTTAAACTGGAATAAATTTGTAATAACAGGCTGTATCTGGTTTGATTTCACATTCTGCCCGTTTGATCTTTCCTCTATCTTTAGTGTTTATTATTTGGTTCATTTTCTTTTGATTCTTTTTACTCCCTCTTCTCTCTGTAGACGGTGCACAAGGCAGGCAGGAAAAAGGAGCACATTGAGCCGTCACAACCAACCGAAGACAGTTTATACCCGTTCTCCAAGGAGCCCACCGTACTGAGTTTTTGCTGGGAGATGACAAAAGAGGACGACTCGCAGGAGAATGAAGGAGGGAAGGAGGGAGAAGAAAAGGAGACAGAGGGTGGTGAAGAGGATGTCTGCCAAGCTGAAAATGAGAAGAATGGTGACCTGCTCATCATTGAGATGACCAAAACTAACATCTCTGTTGTGAGGGGCAGGGGCTGCGATGCCGGGAGCCCCTGTCAGGGATGTAACGGGACGGGCTGCACCTTTAATGATATTGTCATGGTGGCAGAATCCAGCACGGTGACACTCGGTGAGTAAGTTGGGTTTTAGTCTGCTGCCTTCACTCCATTTCTCTTGTTTTGTTCTCACATCTTTTACAACAGTTTTTTTTTTAGCTTTTTCCTTTCACATTATTTATTGATTTACTAATTTATTATCCATTCTAAAATACAACATTATCAATGTCAATGTCTGACTGAAGAAATGTGCCAGGGAAAAAAAAATTGTGATCCAAAGATGTGTTTTTGTAGACTCCCTCCCATATTATTAGACTGAGTGTAAAATATATGGGAGCTCTTTCATCTAAAATTTAACACGTAGTCTGAGTACATTTACATGTGGTTCATTAGCCCGGTCCAGTTTTCAGAGTATTCCAGTTATGTTTCGCGTATTTACACAAGTTAAAGTCACAGTTTCACAAGGGAAAGGTCCCAAACGCACTACTTTGAAGGAGGTGTGAAGCAAACGAAGAACTTTCCTTAAAACGACTTGTTGAAATTTTCAAGGCCAGGCAGAAGAACACAGTACAGAGGAAGAAAGAAAAGTCAGAGGTCCAAAGAAACAGAAGTGTAGGAAAACTAAGGATAAAGCCACAAAAATGTACAATTTGGCAGACTGGGAGTAGACATACTGAGTGGGCTGATTGGCAGAGCGGCTGCAGGTGAGCAGATCAGGGATCTGGAGGTTTTCATGGAAACAAAAGCCTTTGATAAGAAAAGACAGATAATCAAAAACTAAAGTGAGTCCACTGGGGCTTGATCCAAAAAAAGAACAAAAGAGTCAAAAACTTAGAAACTGAAACTAACATAAACACAAAGAGAATAACCTAAAACTTAACAGCCACAAAGAAATAACAACAAACGACCTGGGTTTCAAAAAAACACAGCAAAGGACAGACAAAATGACAAAGAAAAAATAAGAGCACACAGACGAGGAGAAGAAGACAGCAAGGGACAGATGAAACTAATCACGGCGAGGCAGACAATCGCACAAGGGCTTGAACAGAAGTAGACCAGACAGCGGGGGTGAGTGAAACCGTAAAACAAGACACCCAAAACCCAGACTGAACTAAGGACCGCAAAACATACATGAAGTCTAAAACCTAATAACTGAAAGGTGTAAACACCAAAACTGTCACAGTTAGTCAGTAAGACCAACAAGCTGAAATAAAGGCAAAAACGGCATATTTCCATTAATGGGTCGGTTTAATCAACCAGAGTTTAGATCACCATGAATCAAAATGAGTTCTTTCTCAACTACTCATGTTCAGAAATGCAGGTAAATAACAATTACAATTAAAATACATTCTTTTGAATTTGAATTTGTTCAGAGAGCAAAGAGGGAGTTTTCCTGAAAGTCTTTAAGTAAATGTACAGAGCAAGTCTCTTCTGTTCGTAACAACAATTCATATGCAGGTAAAATAGCGAGTGATTGACTGAGAGTCGGCTTCAAGGGTGAAGAATACAACAGTACTGTCATCCCCGAGAACCATTTCTATGGAATGAAGTGGCCATCAGTTCTTGTTCTTGTTTTTTCTCACAAAGGGGATTTAACAATAACTGACCATTTATGATGGTTCTTTGTGTCTTTTTCAGTTCCAAGAGGAAGTGACAGTTTCAAACAGGAAAAGCTGTCAAACGTTTCAATCGAACACGTGGCCACTCACCAATACATCCGAGGTATCTGTTCGCAGAGGACTCTGTATACTTCACCAAATCCAGGTTTGTCAATCAGAGCCGCACACATCGAAGTCACACATGCTAATCACCGGAAAAATATACATTATTAATCTCAGATGAGTTTTTAATTTCAGATATGATCACATGTAATTCACTCTTCAGTATTGCGTGGAAACTATGATGTGTTTTATTGGAGGAATTGACTGTTGACACGTTTTTCTATTTCTTTTGTGTTCAGAGAAAATTACCATCTACTACTACAAGTCGAACTGCGTGGGCAGGTTTTTCAGAGGCATGCCGGTGGTCCTAAACCTTACCGAGTCCAACTGCTTCCTCAGATGCTGCAAGGAAGAGAGCAGCGTGTTCCTACGACTGGAGGTAAGAACAACGGACTGCATTCTTGGTTTTGGTCATTTTATGGATTCTTTTGGACAATAAGCCAACTATATCGATAAGCTTTTAAAAATCAAAAATCCCATATCTTTAAAAGTGAATAAAGAACGTACGTAAAAGTAATTCCTTTTAGGGATCAGCTGACTTCTTTATATGATTGTCTGCTCCAGATGCAGCACGTCCACAAAGTACAGACTGACGATGAAGGCATTCGCTAAAATCTAGTTGTTTGGCAACAGTAGAATAACATTTTACTAGCTACTTTAACACATTTCCCACAAGTACACTTGTTAAAAAGGGTCGTGTACATATATAGCAAAAATGATAAGACTTGTGATTGTAAGGGTAAATCCACCGTTATGTTATACAATAAGCAGGTGATGAGCACATTCACAAAACAGATATGCGCTGCTGTAATCTTAGTCACTGTGGATGTTCGTGCTGCAGCTGCAGGAGTTTCGAGTTGCCGTTGTAAAATGTGCCAAGTTGAGTAGGCACCCGGTTTTCCCACATTTTTTGGGGGGTACCCAAACATCGGTCTGCTTTGCCTCTCCTGATGGTGCAACCCCGGGTGAATGTAGACCAAGACGTGGTTTGAGAAAAATGCCAGAGTAAACTTGCCAGCAAACTCAGAATATCTTACTAATGTTTATCCGGTGATGTTTTTAATGTCCAACATTTTGTTTTTGAATGTTGGCATGCCAAATCTTGATAATTGGCACCAAACTCAAAAGTATTTGATTTAGACACATTTTGGTCTGTAGATCATCAATTAACAATAAATGTGTATCATGGCAGTATATGGTTTCAGGAGTGATGTCATGATAAATGAGTGTAAATTTGAAATCATAAAAACTTACTGAGGGGAAAATGTTTTGTTTTTAAATACATTGAGAGTTTAACAAGATGATTAACAGGATTTTCTTACCTAATCCACACCTTTGTGGTTGTAGACATGCGAAAAGCAGAGGCTGAAGCACATCTCCAAGAGCGATGAGAGCACGCTCTCCTTCGTCTTCTACATGAAGTCAGATCAGACGAAACAGCGGCGGTTTGAGTCGGCGCTTCACCACGGCTGGTTCATCCATATAGTCGACACAGACTTAGTGGAAATGGCGACCCTGGAAGCACCGAGGGAAGATCAATCGTTCCGCTTCATCATTCAGAAGTGATGGAGAGTCCTTTTCCTCAGTCATATTGCAAGTTCTCAGTCAAGTCAGTTTAACATTGAAAATATCTTCTGAATTTTGTTCGTGATTTCAATGTTTTAGAAAATGAAAACATTCGATGAGCTGTTTTGTTTGAGACATCTGTTCCAGTGACAGAAACCAAAGTCAGCGTGTTAAATACTGCTATTGCAGAAGTCCGTAGATATGTATCATACATTACTGTATGTCTAATCCAAATGTGTGCGACAAGTGTTTGGTATTCAATTTGGTTGTTTGTACTGGTGTTTGAAACACTTTTTTTTTTTTTTACAAGCATTAATGTAAAACATAATATAAAATAAAAATGGATGTAACGAAGTAATGTGAAAATGTAATTTACCATTTTGTAATGTACGTTATTATGAGACATTGTGAGCAAAATTACACTGTATAAACATTATATGAACAAGAGTTTAGTTTATTGACACAAGCAAATCTTTTATGTACTGTATACAGTTTGATAACACATCCCAGACTTCCTGGAAACGACACTTGTAGACTTTGATTATATAATGTCAACACATAGATGGTCTACGCTTCTATGAACACACTGTGATCTTAAAATAAATTCCTGTTTTTGTACACATGCATTTACATGAGTAATAAAATGACTAGCTTTGGTAAACTCTAAATCTTGTGTGGCGTCAGTGAAAATGTTCCGCACATACTGTAAGGACTTTAGTCATCGACATGAGGTTTGCATTTTCATTGAACATTGCGCTGTCGATGTATAGTAATTGAAAACTTTAACATTTCAAAATAAAATGCTCCTGTGCATCTCTTAGGTTAGAAAAATGACTACACATTAAAGCCGTCTAAAAAATATCAAATATTAAAACGTGATAGGAACAAACGCTTGTCTTTGGTCATCCATGTTCTAACAGTACCACAAAAGATGGAATATTTAGATTTATTAAAAAAAAAATGTATATTCTTAAAATCTATATGTATTTGTAGTATAATTTAAAAAAAATTATACAGTTTATTGTAATTGTGTCAAAGACATTAATTCATTTCAGTATTCACAAAGTACAAGGAAAACATTTAATTATTACAACAAAGTATACTTAATTACTTAAAAGTGTCTGACAAGTACATGTTAAACTGTATTACTTATTATGCCATAGAAAAATAAATTAGTGCATCAAAATAGCACACTTTAAGTAATTAAGCGTACTTTTTGTGAGCAGTGGTCTCCCCTCAAGTCCTCAATAAACTCAAAGTTTTACACATATTCACATTCAGCAGTATGTTAATGTGATAAGAGGCCATGCAGGTCTGGTGAAAGAAGAAAAGATCTTATAAAAAGGACTTTCACGTCCCCATTGTTGAACAGAGACCGTGAGACGACTGTACACGAGCATCGGTCGTCCATCTGTTCAGTCGAGGACTCAGAGTCCAGTCTGCTCATTTTCATAGTCTTCAAAGGCCTTGTTACTTTGTCCTTCAAAGTAGGGGTTGTCCACCGTCGCATTTGTAGATTTCCTAAAAACACAAGAAACACAACACGCCTCACTGTTAAGCGGCTGATTGGTCTACCGTGCTAGAAAAAACAGCCTCGGTCTTCAGAGTAAACTCACTTCTTGCGCTCTCTGACGCCACTGATGATGAGATAAAGCCCAGCGGCAGCCACGATGCCCATGACCACGCCGAACACCACCAGCCACACCTCCACCGGCTGCTCCTTGGGAGGAGCCAGAGTCGGCAGGATACCCTCGAACTCCAGTGTCCTGTCATCTAATTGGAAGGCGTCGTTGATTCGACCTCGAGATAACCTGGGATGGATGTTGAGGTGATTTATTATCGCTATCAGTCAAACCTTTACGTTCGAAATTACGAGGCTGGACTAACTGCTGTACAGCTCGATGAGGCTGTTCTGAAGCAAACTGTTAAGTCCTTACACACCAGGGGCATTTTTATGTGCAATTAATTCACATGTCAATATATTTTTTTGAACTATTGTTTTTGTCATGTGTACTTTCACACAAAACGCAATTATTACACAGCAAAAAAAAAAAAAAAAGGGGGACTTTTTTTCTGACCTTTTGCTCCTGGAGTAAAAGGCATTACATGCGTGGAAGTGGAACAAACGTCACATCACAACTCCTAATGACAATGTTTATTATTTGTGTCCCGAGCCACCCGAAGTTATTTAGCAAAGTGCACAAAAATTACAAAGACAACAATCTCAAGGATGTCAAGGACTTGTACGACTGCCTCACAACAACCTCCGAATAAAATAAAAAAAATATGTTGAACTGTGTGTTTCGGAATATACTGTATGAAGTATATAATGATGCCTCACCGGATGGCTGCTTCCACGTGATCTCTTGGGATGTTAACGGTGGGAGTCACTGGGTTGGTGACCACAACATAGAAGGAGATTCTGGGAGTCTCATTAAGGATTTGGACATTCTCTGACCTGCAGGTGCAAAGAGAGAAAAGCTTTCAAATGAATGTGGTGGCAAATTATAATTCTTTTTTTAAAAGCACATATTATCCTCATATTTTAGTGCGTCTGATGCAGGATACTGACATGAAGGAAAGGGTCTCGTTCTTTTGGCTGTAGTATTGCCTCATAGCATAAGCAATGTTGGCCTTGAACAGGTACATCTCATTGGCACTCCAGGAATACTGAAACGCATATCAGCTCGTGAATATTTTTCATGATATCAAACAAACTGTATTTCACTTCATAGCTGCAAAATTCCTGCCCTTTCAGGTAAAATAACCCTTCTAGTAATGATAAATAATACTCACAGCACTATCACCCAAGGCAGCCTTCAAACTTATTCTCACTTTAATGGCATACATAGCATCTGAAAAAAAAATAAAAATAAAAATAAAAAAAAAAAAAAAATCAAAGAATTAATTCAGTTAAATAATTATCAATTTTTGTTTAACACATTTTTCCCTTCTGATTCTTTGCAGTTGTAAAAACAAATGTGATGTCAGTAATTCTGTTGTCACAAGGTACAGAGTGAAATCCCTCTTTCTTCTTACTCCAGCTGTGAGCAGGAAAAGCACTTTGTAATAACTGATGAGATTTGATCATGCAAATATTTGTCATGAAAAATACCAACGTCTTAAGTCCTCTTTTCTACTTCCTTAAAAATGCTCCTTGGGATTTTTCTATTTTACTTCAGTGCTTCTTTGTAAGGTTACAAAGTAAATGTTTCACCGGAAATAACATCAGCTTTTTATTAAGTCACACTTATTACGTAAAGATGAGAGACTTGTTTACGCATGCAGTTTAACGCCTCGAGGGAAACCTTTCAGATTAACTGTGCTTGATGTAAAAACGACATCATATAAAAATAATATTGCTATATAAATAAATTTAGCCCTGAGAAATGATCTGAGCAGAAAATTGGAAAAGGGGTAGGTCAACGTGGGAATATGAATATATGCATGTACACTAAATATGAAGCTGTAGGGAAAAAAAGACCCAAATGCTGGCTAATACACAGGTAGGAACAGATCAGTGACTGTATTTCATGAAATAGTGAAAGCTTAGAGGCTGGCAGGAAGCCTTCAGGTGGCGCTAAGGACAAATGTGGTTACATGCAGTACATTAAATTAAGTAACTGAAAAAAATGGCTGATATTTTAACTATGGGGTGTTTAGGAAATGGGAAACAGGTGTGCAGGTGGTTGAGGGGAGTCAGGTGAGTAAGAAAGGGGGAGAAGGTCCACGGAGGTGTGGTGGGAGGATAGAGAGGCCAGAGATTGGTAGAGCAGCCAACATTAACAGCGCTGAGACAAGAATCATGACACAAATATATCTCCTGTCTGTTATCTCCACAAAAACCAAAATGTAACAACAACCCATTGGGATGACAGCAATTCAATTAAATTACTGCCCCCCTCCCTCCTCCCCCCTCCCACACACACACACGCACATGCACACGCACACGCACACGCGCACCAGCTGCTGGTGGTGGTAGCATTATATCTACCACAGTGACATAACAGTGGTTTCAATTTTCTTCATTTCATTCTCAGCAAAGAAAACACAACAATCATAGCCCATAGCAATCATTTCCTGTTACTTTAGTGGAAACATCCTCATTGTGAGACATTTTTGTACTCACATGGCACTATGTTTGTTTTCCAGCCTGTAGCTCTGTTACGCATCTTGTTCTCTGCCTTCAACCACTCGTAAAGTTTGTGGAAATAGTCCAACAGGGGGCGGGCGTCCATCTTCGTGTCACCAGTTATGGCGTGCAAAGCCCTGGGCCAGGACTGGGACCTTCCCAGCTCTAACATATTCCTGTCAGAAAACAATGATAATGATGAGCAGAAATTACTGTTTTATTCATATAAAAAGTGTAATAATGTGTCACAGCTGGAATATAATAACTGGAATAACCAATCAAGAAAGCAGACGTCGTGCGTACCTCAGCTTGGTTCCTGCATCAGTGGAACCAGTAATGTCACACGAAGACAAAGCACCTTTATGATTGGCTGCATCGCAGAGAGCTTTTTGGAACTGAAATTGGTAGATGGTTCTTGTGAAGTACCTGTGTTTAAAACCAGAAACAAACACACACAAAGTCATTTGTGATGCTAAACTGTTTTCAACCTGGACCCCATTTATCTTTCACTGCACATCTGTGTTGTTGTTTTTTGAGCCATACGCAGCCGAACGAGTGTAAATCTCACACACGTTCACAGTGTCTTTTTGCTGTAAACACGATGATAATTTACAATTTTGTGATGTGAAAGTCTGTCAAAAGGATTTTGTCATATCTCTGCCCTCCAACTTTTGATGCTTACACAATCACAATGGCAACAAAAGCGGTCAAGTCATTTTAAAGGTAAATAGAAATCGGTGTCTTTGGAGTTTTATTTTACTGTAATCAAATGTTTGAAACTAATAGCCTCCTAATGTTTCTGTGTTCTTGGCCCAAGGCCTTGCTTTCCACCGAGCGTCACTAAAGTGGGAAGTGAACTGAAAACTGAACTGACCTAGTCAGATTTGACAACATAACTCTTGGTGAAGCAGATTTTAAGCATAATTGGACTCAGAGTTAGGCTTTTATTTCCTTGAATTGCAGCATTCCAGCGGGACTGGTACCTGATGAAAGAATAGTCTCCAGAAACGTGGAACAGAGCGGGTGGGTCACAGTAGGTCTCATCTCTTGGCACAGGCTCCACCACCCCGACCAGCTCCCTCCTGTGGAGACAACAGGAATCAACGCTAATACAAGCTGACAACAGCAGTAAAGCAGCCGCTGAACTGCACAACATAAAATACCTTTATATGTGTCCAGTTTTTATGTCATTATCATTTTTAATTACAGTGACATTCAAATTCAACCTACATTTGTACAATTTACATGTGAATTTTCACCCCAAAAAAAATGAACTGCATTGTTTACAGACTCCTCATTCAGGCCTCTGCTTACTTCATCTCCCACCAGCGCTTCATCCATTCATCTTTGGTGATGTTCCCTGTGAACACCTGCCACCTCCACTCCTCCAGCATGTAGGTGAACGGCAGGGTGGCAACAATGGTGAGCGCCTGCTTCAGCAGGAAGTTGATCTCCGTATCTGAAAAAACAAGTCAATTTACAACTCTGTATATGATTAACGGAGTTAGTAGAAGGCTCAAAGTCACATTACTCTGATGGCCCCTGTGGAGCTGAAGCTATTTTTTTTTATCCAAAATGCTTTTCCACAGCTCCAACCCAGAGACATATTATAAAGGTAAACCTGAGATAACTGTTGTTTTTGGCTACTTAGGGGCAGTAGAAACAGGTTCAACACTGTCATATTATCAAGGCTCATATGGCTTACTGTGGTGGCTAGCAAACAGTTGCTCATTGCCGATCTAAGCATACATTTAAAGTTGATTCTCTGGCAACTCGAGCAGTTTAAATATTAACTCTCCTTTTGTCTCTGCTCTGGACTCTAAATATTTGGGTCCTTCACGGTTAAATGCTTCACGTCTACTAGCATCTGTGTCTGTCTGAGGTTTAGTGCTGGGGAGATCAGGTCCTTCATTCTAAACAGCTGCCTGTTGCTGGAAATTATGCTAAAAACTTGGGGCCAGAAAACCAAAACAATGAACTAAAAGATGCTAAAATGCTACACGAGTAAGTAGATTAGTCCTTGTGGGTTCATCACTCTTGGAAACCACTTTCACACATCTACTGTTATCTTAAAACTATTGATTAAGGCAGCTTTAATGTTTTGAAGAACCAATACTTCTGTGGTTCGACAACTTTCATTACCATTATCATAAACGAAGTCTCCAGGCAGGAGACCCAGGGCCTTCAGGTGTTTGGGTGTCGCGGCAGACAGGGACATGATTTCCCCGACAGCCTCGTGGAAACCCTCATTGGCGCCGTCCCTCAGCAGGTAGGACAGATTGCGGTAAGCCATCTGGTACTGGTTGTGGCCCATCTCATGGTGCGCCGTGAGGAAGTTGTCCATGTTGACCTCGGTGCACATTTTGATCCTGGCGACATTACAGGAAAAGTGTTTATGTCGGCAGTTATGTTGTGTGATACAGACATTTTGTGATACCATATCAGATAAACTGCACCAGTAAAACAGCCAGTCCAATAACAAGTCTGTTAAGCGTCCAATATAACAAACACAAAAGCCCAAGTTCAATGAAATAAATGAAGTCTTTGTCTAAAGAGACACTTGAGGAACTTTAAAACCAGAGTTTTGATGTCTGACTTATATTGTGCATTTAGTTCAACTTTGTCAAAACTCAAAAACAGTCTGTGCCGGGGCAAATGTATGGATTAATATTTTCCAACCAAGATTACTCATCAGCAGGAAAAAAAACTATTCTGAGATTAATCAATTCCAGCAAACCCATTTTAATGGCTCTCATAAATATTAACTGATCTACAGTTAACTTAACAACGTAGCACACGAATCAGAGAAGAATCCAGCCAATCAGAGAGCTGTGTGCAAGTCTGTTGGATTCGTCCTACCTAAAGTCCAATCTGTTTCCCATGTCCCAGGCTGTGGGGTGACAGACCACCTTGCGTCCATCCTCAGGCTTCTCCAGCATGGAGTTGATCCAGAAGTTATCATACATCTTGTACAGGCCCACAGACATGAAGAACTTCTCTGCTTCTTCGAAAAGACGACGCTTACTCCAACCCTAGAATCCAAGTGGACGATTTCAGTTCCAACAGTGTTTTGCACTGTATTGAAAACTGTATTTTTGATATCTCCTTTATTGTTTTTGGTTTAATATACAAACAAACGTGTACTGTACCTTTTCCACCATCTTTTGGCTGACATCAATATCTGGTTTTTGAGGGTATGGGATTGACAGAGGGTATAGGTTGGTCCAGAATCTTCCCCACATGTCACCTAAATAATCAACACAAAAGGTATTTATTTTGCACTCGTACTTAGTACTCTAAGTAGACACTGAGATGTTTGCAGACTGTAGTCCGCGATTTAATATACATTATATTATATCTGTTGCACTTCCTTTTCCTTTGAAACAAAGCGGTAGTGTTGAGACTTGGACAACAGAGGGAGACATACTTTCGCTCTGAACTCAAAACATACATAAACATTCACATCTGTCTGCTCACTCATCCCCAACACAAAAACCACAACAAGATGATTGTACACTTAAACCGGGGGATGGAAAAGAAAAGAAGAAAAACTATCAACAATAATAATAAAATATATAGAAAAATGTAGATACAAAATAATGGCACCTATAGAGCACATTATGATAGAAGGAGCACAAAATTAAGAAAGAAAAAAATAGGAGAGGAGTTTATTACTGGGATAATGTATTCCCAATTAATAATAATTAAAAATGATTTCATTCCCCTATTCTCTTTGGGTTGTGTCCTTCTAAATTTATCTTGTATACTTGTATTTAGTGGAATTAATTGAATCAGAATTGTTGTTGTTTCCACAGCAGCAACATAAAATCAGGAGAAGAAATCTCTCAGTTCTCTGGACTTTCTTAGGTTGAAAATCATGGGTATTAGAATGAAAGCTGGTTATTGGATTTCATCTCATTATTTGTGCTTTTGGAGAGGACAGAAAGTTAAGATTTTCATTGTACAGTGCAACTGGCTCTCTGTATGTGACGGTAAAGATTTGAATCTAATTCTTTATCATTATAAAGCTCATGATTGTGTTGATTATGATGAATTTCTGACCCACACTCAGTCAAAAGAAATTATGAACAAATAAAATAAAAGATAACCAAACAGTGAGATCCTCAGAGTTAATATTTTATATTTTGATGTCTCTGCAAGGACTGATTAACAGCTCTGAATAAAATCCCTAACGTACCCAGCAGGTGGGCTGGTAGAGGTCCTTCTGGATCAATGTGTCCTGGGTAGACGTCCATTAGCTTGCTTCTCACATAAGCATGCAGCTCCTTGTATAAAGGCAGGATCTGTGAAAAAAACAACAACCATTATTTCACTTACTTCAATATGAAACTGGAAGACATCCATAACAGTCAAATCCACTGACATGGAGACGTACCTCTTTGTATATTGAACGGACATCTTCCATTAGCTGATGTCTGGTGTACTTGTACTGAACATCGTCCTCAATGGTCTCATAGTTATATCTCCAGTAAGCTCCATAGTCTTCAAAACCTGTACAGGTACATGTGTGTGTATGTCAGAGAGAGGCAGATCAAGAGACAAAGACAAAATAAAAGCTCTTACTTTCTGTCGAATTTTTTTGGGGGGGAGAATTGACTTTCTTTTGCACATGATGTAAGCCAAGACACTTTTCGTATTAAATGACATCATGTTAGGCCTCAGTAAGGTCCAACTATCAGAAGTCCTCGGGAGGAGCCGTCACGTGTGATCACAGAACACTGTCAGCTCTGCGTGTTCCTATCAGACATTATCTTCACCCCTCCACAGCATTAGCTTAAATCCATATTGTTCCTTGATAAACTTATCAAGCTTCTCCATCATTAAGTCATAAAAAAAAACCCATTATCTTTGAATTCATCACCGTTTAGTTTGGAAGCTTCATTCTTCAGATCCACATAGTCTTCGTACAGAGGCCTCATCTTCTTGCCCACCTGTCTCCTCCAGCCCTCCCACACATGCAGACGCTCGGAGTAGCTTCGGCTGTTGGCCATCACGTTCTCCAGGCCTGTAAACACAGACAGACACGTGTCAGAGACCCAACACTGATGTGTTGAATGAAAAACAAAGAAAGCTGAAACACGCGAGACTGCAGTGGAATGTAACTAAGTACATCTACTCAAGTATTTTACAACTGTATTTGTTCGATTTTAAGAGAGATAATATTTTTATTCCACTCCATAAAGTAAGGTACAGTTGGTAGTTACGTTTAATTTTAAGGTTTTATATGTAAAAGATGGGATCAGTTTATGGAATGTGCGGTTTTTAGGATTAATCATCCATATATAAAGCTGTTAAAGCCTTTTTGCATATAACTGATTTTACAATACTTCAATTACATTTTGATGCCAATACCTCTGTATTATTGATTAAATATTCAGAGTCAGACTTTGTAGTGTTGACTTCTTAAGAAAAAAGGTCTCAATACTTTTTCTACCCATGAAGTCCAAATCTAATCTATGATAAAGCTACGTAAACATACTTCATTACAAGTGATATCACTCAAAGTCCTACTAAAGTTAATGTGCAAAAGTATCACCACAAAAAATGTATCAACAAGTGTTGACAGATATTATATGACCGTGACTAATATGTTTCTAAGTAATGAAAATACTACATTGTTAATACTCATACAAGAACGTATAACCAGCATTTTACTGTTGTGTTGTTCTGGTCAAGATGATGCTTAGTATTTAACTATTCATATACAGTAGAAATATTGAATCATTTTACATGACTGGATTCAAACATTAATTTCAATGGAGCCATCAAAGAATTTTAAAAGGGGAACATCTCTTTGGTGGAAAAGCTAACAGCTCAGAGAAATACATCAGTCAAAAAGACTGGGAACAATTCTTTTACACTTTTGCAGTAAAAAGCACAATATTTTGCTCTATAATGTAGTAAAATAGAAATACAAGAACCTAAAAACTTTACTTGAGTAAATAGTCTTTCTACCACTGAAAATATGTAGGTGTGATCCTTTATTTAAACTACAATTCCCGCGACAGTATTATGGTCATCCCTTTGTTCCAAAACTTTAATAAAAGCAACTTTCCTCTTTTTCCTACCGTGTTAATTCTATACTGCTTTATCTGACGCTGACAGCAGCAGGCAGCCGCGTTACCATAACTGGTCCTTCTTTACAGAGCGTACCTGGCTCCAAAGTCGGGCAGTTATAGGGGTCGTCCATCAGACACACCGTCGCTGTGCTGTAGATTGTGCTCATCTCGCTCATGACCTTACTCAGCTACAGGAACATTTCAAAGAGGACACAAGGAAAACATGTTTAGCTGTATGTCAATTGCTAAGGAGTAAAAGTGACAGTTCAATAGGAAAGAGATCGTCCTGAGGATGAAACTTGTGTCTTAGCAGCTTTTAGAAATATGATAAGAACGTATTTTAAGATTCTGTAACAGTGGAATTTAGCATTTAATCTTACATGTGAATCTTTATCCGGGGATAGAGCACCAGAGCCTTTGTCTTGTAGGGAGATGAGCTGCAATTTGATTTCTGCGTCCTTGATCTGGTCGATGGGGAATTTGCGGGACTCCTCTGACATCATGGTGTAGAAATTGCCCCAAATTCCCCCCTGTTCAGACTGCATGCAAAGACAACATGACAATCACTTAACATCACATCAGTAATGATCAATATTTTTGGGCAAATGTAGGATCTTTCCCAGAAGCTTACCAGTTTGTCTGAGTTCTCCTTTGTGATGTTGGTGTTGTAAGCCCACGATGCCAGCGAGTACTCGTACATTTTATCGCTGGCCTCGTCGTTAAACCTCTGCAGGAACTCCCGTGCCCTGTTCTCCATGTCTGACTGAGCAGAAACAGCACAGGACACCGCCAGCAACGTTACAAGAATTCTAGCAAACATCTTGGCTGCTTCAGTGACTTCCACACACACAAACTAACTGTGAGGAGGAAGGACTCTGCACTCTGTTATACAGGTTCAGTAAGATTCTGTGCTGCCTTGGCCTTTGGACGGCAGAGTCATAACCGAGGGTTTATCTGAGTTTTCATTTGTAGATAGGATGTTTTGGAGGAACAGTGGACGTCCTTGGGTTATCTTGACATAGGGACGGAGTCTTTATTCTACGTTGAGATATTATCAGTTGCTAAATAGATGCTCATGAAAGATGTACAGCTGCGTACACTGACAGGATTTCTCTCTGGTAGCTGTCAAACTATCAACACGATGAATCTTAATCTTTAGGCATAAAATTAAAAGCCTGTTGTTACAAAAAACATAATCAAATTAATAAATTATTATAAATACAAAGTGAATTAAGTGTATATTAATTGTATAATTGTACAGCTTCAATTAGCCAGACCAAAAAACAATAAATAATGAGCAAAATTCTTTCCATTGACTTTTTAGATTTTGGCACTCGACTATTTTTCAACAGAGAATTATTTGAATTATTTAATCCTCTTTATTTTTCATATTTTTGATTTCATTTGCTTTTTATTCAATGTTTGATTTTGATTTGTTAAAGCTTTGGTACAAATAAAGGTATTTTTACTGTCATTAATAGAACACCTAAAAAAATGTATTTGGGCCTCTAAAATGCAAAGAAATGAAGATTTAGCTCATGTGGTTTTTTTTTAAGCCATTTCTTAAACAAACATGACCTGTTGAGGTGAAAAATGTGAAGAAAACTGGAAACAATAACTTCAAATGAGTCTGAACCTTCCTTATCTGTTGGTGGCGGATTTCCCAGCACTGGATAAAATGCAAGTCATGCAATGTTGGGCCCTAAATGCTGATAAGAAATCTGCCACGAGGGCAAAGTTAATGACCAACACCAAAGATTATTTAATACTCATTTCCCTTCTCTGGCAGGATCCAATCAATAATCTACAAAAACATCAATAAAGTCAAAACATAAAGATGAATCAGAATTGTTGTTGTTTCCACAGCAGCGACATAAAATCAGACGAAGAAATCTCTCAGTTCTTTGGACTTTCTTTGGTTGAAAATTATGGGTATTAAGATGAAAGCTGGTTATTTGATTTCATCTCTTTATTTGTGCTTTTGGAAAGCCACCATCCTAAGTGATCATGTTTCTATCAGAGCAGCAAAACACTTTAAGGGAGTGCACCTGTTTTTACATCCCTGGAAAAGGGACAACAGTGCCTTCCTATGGAAACTGTTGGTATAACCACGCTCAGAAGAAGCCTGCCAAGTTTGTCTTACATTTATATTAATATTTACATGTACATTAAAGCTGTATTGGTAGTTTTACTTGTTCATACTAGCTGTGAAGGGATCCATTTTTTATTTTTTAAGAGATTCCAATGACAGTTACAAAATCTATAGTTGTAAAAATGCCCTGGCCAACGTGTGCCGACATGTGACCAACCAACCTCACTGCCATTTAAGGAGGAAATTCCCTTTTTGTGTTCAAATTAACCCACTGCATGTTCATCAAGGAAACACCATCTGTGGAAATACAAAAAGATAATTTGATACAAATGAAACTGCAACCCTGGTAGATGTCTACATCAGAGCTGAAGCGTCATATTATTAGTCCTGGAACAACGTCACAGTGTGTTTGTGCAAAGTCTACGTATTTTGACCAGCAGATCTGAAAAAAAAAAAAAAAAACAGATGAATGGATGGACAGAGGGACAGGCAGAAAAACAGATGAATTCTTTTTTCAATGCATAAAAGGCGATATGAAAATACCTCCAGATAAAACCAAATACACAGCACAGCAGTTTAAAGTTGCATAATATGGAAATAAAGTACAATAACCTCTAAACGGTTGACTTCCTCAAGTAGATTTGAGACTCGTATGTCACTTGGTGAACTCTCCTACAGCCAGGACACTGAGGAAAATGACCCCTGTCGATACATAGTCTTGATATATATTAAAAAAAAAAAATTAATTGATTGAATTGCTCACTATGCCTCACATGAATAATAAAGGAGAAAGAGGACGGAAATTATGAGGGAAAAGTGTGGCTCATTATAAATGCTCACTGCATGGTTGATTGTTTGTTGGGTTATATACACTATGTGGAACATTTGTAGCACGCTTGTCTTCTTGGCAGCTCAGAGTGAGGCCTGTGACAGGTTACTGTCAATCTGCACTGCCTCAAATTTGCTGCAACAGCAAGTTTACTGCAGACATGTCTATATACAGAGTGAGCCTAGAGGCTATAGGCTAATCACTGTGAATGAAACAGACAACGGTCAGGCTTAGTGTCCTGGAAATTCACACTCAGCAAAAAAAAAAAATCTGTTCACTGGACATCATTTATCTCCAGTATAGTCTCTCGCTGTCGGTGAACTTCTCAGGGAAGTTTATAGTTTAGCAATTTAGAGGCTCAGTTTTAACAAGAGCAATATATAGCCTGGTAATGTGTACATTGTATTATTCTACTGGTTATTACTGCCATGTTAAAGATTTTATTTGATTTTGTATTGTATTTCTTTACAGCAATTTACTAATATGTCTGGACATAGATTTTACAGACAAAATCTACAGCTATTGATTTTCATCTTTTTGTAATATTTATTCTCTTACAATGTGAGTAAAAAGGACACTTATATGCACAGCATACGCAGATGCAAAACTAAGGGAATGTTGTGGGACTGACCTTTCTTTTTAGACAAATCTTTATTGCAGTTTACTGCAGTGAAATTGTTTTGTCAAAGTTGCTCAAGAAAGAATAGAAGTTGTAAATATTCAAATTCAGCAGGAAAAAAAACCCCATCTTGAATCAACTTTAAGAAACATCACATCCAAATAGGTTAAAGGGGGAAGTGTAGAGTGAAAAATTAAACAGAGGAAATGCAAAATTATGTTTATAAGCAATTCTCCTAAAATTGGAGGAATATCAAAACAAGCACTGTTAGGGATGTTTTCAGACCAAAATGAAAATCCTATGGACTTGCTGTGATATAAATTTAAATACCTGAAATAATGATGTTGAAGTTGAGTTTGGTTGTCTGCTCCTTTGAAATAATATCCTCAGATAAACTTGTGTCCAGCACTGAACCTCCACTGGTCCAGGAATGAGCAAAGGTTTGATATTGAAAATGAATGAACATTTTTCTTGCAGCTTTAGTCTGTTATAAAATGTTCCTCTGTCTGTCAGGGTGTCCTGGCATGATGAAAAACACAGCTGTGGTTGATTTTCAAGACCATTCCCGGTCCACACACAGCCACATCCCCGGGTTTTACGTCGGTCTCCTCTCTCATCCTCTCAGCCTGAACATTCTTCAGGCCACAGAGCCAGGCTGCATCAATTACCAGAAAAACAACCAGAAAAAGACCGGAAAAGCAAGGACAGACCTACAAAATAAAAGCTCAAGGCATTCGGACTGATTATGAAACAATATTTGTGCACTTCTAGATATTCTTTATGCTGCCGTTTTATGTTTTGTCCACGTCTATGTCTTGTGCATTTACTATCAATTTTGCAGACCTCTCCTCCACCATTTGTCATAATTCTGCTTGACCCAGATTCTTATTTTGAAATGTTTGCGCGGCACTTCCTTCTCGCTCTGGCTGGTTTGACGCTGCACGGAGGCAACCCATGATCGCAGACTCAACACGCATCCTCTCACCACTGACCTGGGCTTAGCTGTGTCCTGCATGTGTGTGCATGTGTGTGCGTGTGTGAGCGGGAGTGTGAGTGATCCCCAGAAACCAGCAGCAGGATGGAGGATCTCAAGGAGAATCTGGGAACTTTGGATTGACGCCCGGGGATAACGCGCGGTCGGCCTGAACCTCATCGGGCTTCTCGTGGATTTATATATTTGGATGTTGTCTGTTTTCCCCTTTTACCTTTTTCTTCTAGGCAGTGGGAATTTAAAGTTGGCTTACGACCCTTATTCTTTTTGGCGAGCAAAATGCCATTCGCCAAAAGGATTGTGGAGCCGCAGCTTCTGTGCAGGCACCAGATCCCCAACGATGAAGGTCTGCTTTTCGAGGACCTGTGTGCCATCAGCAATGTGGTTCTTTCCCGGACCTTGCGACAGCTCTCCGACCTGGCCCGGCACGCCTGCTCCTTATTTCAGGAGCTGGAAAACGACATCATTAGCACCAACCAGCGGGTCTGGGTCCTCCAGAACAAAATAGGCCAGATACAGCAGACTGCCAGTGCCCTAGACCCCAAAAAGGAGGCAGTGCGTAAGTAGACCACCACAAGTGTGTGTACCCCCTATCAGAAAATAATTCACCTCATGATTTACACCTGAGCGATGTGTGATTTTATTCATTCACATCCAACATGTGTGCCTTCATGCTTCGAAGGGCGCCCACCTCAACATTATTTTTACTCAGCTGCACGCACGCCGTAGACGCGGCCGCACTCCCATCCCATTGAAATGTGTCACACGAGTGCGTTTGCACATTTGATCATCCAGTACCATCGAGATGCGTTTTCACAGCGCAGGATGTGTTGACTGCTCTTTTAGCTGTTTGGCGGTCCAGACTCAGATATGCGCGCGCGCGCGTGTGTGTGTGTGTGTGTGTGTGTGTGTGTGTGTGTGTGTGTGTGTGTGTGTGTGTGCGTGTGTGTGTGTCCGTCGACGAGGAGGGGAGTCTATGTGTGTGTGTGTGTGTGTGTGTGTGTGTGTGTGTGTGTGTGTGTGTGTGTGTGCTCACAGGCAGGCAGCGCGGAGCGGAGCGGAGGGGTGTGTTGCCGCTGCATTGGCTCAGCATCGCAGTCTCGTTACTGCGGGTAGCGCACACCTGAAGCATGTTCAGGCGGTGTTTTCCGGTGCATAAAAGGCCGCCTCTTTCATACGGGGTGTGAATGTATGAAGTTCAGGGTAGAGGATCTGGTAAAAGGGTTTTGAGATGTAAGTCTATGTGTGTGTGTGTGTGTGTGTGTGTGTGTGTGTGTGTGTGTGTGTGAGAGAGAGATGGGGTTTTCACAGGCGACTCCCCGTGCGCCAAACCCACCCTTTCCACATGCAGCGGCACCAACACAGCATCAATAATGAATCCAGATGTCCATGTTGCAGGGCAAATATGACCTGATCATGACCAGATATTCAGGCGTAGCAATAATTGCAGTGTACATGGCTGTGAAGGGATCACATAAAAAATTAAGCCTGATTGGCAGCAAAGAAAGACTCTGCAATTCATTGTAACAGCGAGTTCTGCACAGCAGCTACATATTATTTATGTTCTCTGCAGTCCCTTCAGTGCACGTCTTCAGATTTTACACGATCCGCTCAGTGATTTTTCTCCAGTTCTGTGTGATGGGATTCATCACTGCTGTAGCTTATCATAATGTGAAACAATTAAAGAGCATTTCGGGGCCTAAAGCGATATACACCTCTCTTCAGATGTAACCCACCTCACACACATGTCTGAGCATATGTCAGTGAAGCGGCCATGTCTTCATTACATAAAACAGTTCGGCTCTGTTTACTCCTGTTTGCCTTAGATCTGGATGAATGAGGCTCTGATGTCGAAGGCGACACATCTCCTGTGACGGACATTTGAATTTCTATTCAAGTCTCACAAGCACACAACAGTATCCTCCCCTCTCGCTGGTCGAAACTCTCCAAACCTGCCAGCAACACTAAACCCAGGACCCTGTCTGTCTGCTACACTTGTTGAGCTCAGAAAACCCTGGAATATTGATTTGTTGAGTGGATTGTGTTTCTGTATCTCTGTAGCCAGTTAAGACGGGCAAAACAGGCGAAGTATCACAGAGCAAATATGCAGCTTGGTCAGAGTTTTGGGAATCTCGTGTCAAAGCATATTTCATTGAGTGATCAATTAAGACTTGTCTATTGTGAAATACTGTAGTTTTAACCTTTCTCGTCCCTTAATTTTCTTCAAATGAGACAATCTGAGATGTTAAAAACACCTTTCAGATTGAAGTCACAAAGTCTAGATCACTGGTCTCCAACCTTTGTTCTTTGGGAGCTACTTTAACAAAATGAAAGTAACCTTTATTTACATAGCTGAGCTTCACCAAACCAGCTGAATAAGCTTCTTCTATGTGAACAATAACAAACTGATACAAGATCGCCATCGAAACGCCTGCTCAAAACCATCTCACCAATTGGAAAGCTTCAAAACATACAGAATACACTGCAAAGGTACCTTTTAAGATCTACCAAAAACTCCCTCTTAAAAGTAGGAAAATTAAGTTGCCCTGTTGTGTCTTGCTGCATTTGGCATCACAATCTTCTCTTCTTCTTTTTTGATGTCGGCTATGGAAGAGCCAAGTGCTGTGTGGCCAAAGCTTGGCAAAGCAGATGGATGATGTAATGACACGTCGCCGCTAGCATCCTATTTTTTCTGTTTGTGATTCACCAAATATCCATCACTCAATCTGACATGCCTCAGAATGAATTGCACAGTTGGACAGATTTTGTCCAAAACTTCTCCAACATGTGACGTACTATGGACAGTTTATAGGTGCCTTTATAAACATGCGACCATTTTTTTAATCTGTGGTTTGTTTTTACAGCGAATGTTGGTGCTTCTCATCTGTCATTGTCAGTCAGATTCAAATCAACACATTTTGGTTGAAAACAGACAAAATACTCTTTGATTGTCTATGTGGGACTTCTGATTGGTGACAGGGAGAGTTTGAGTTCTCTTTGGGCCAATGCTCATTGGATGCCCACCAAAGTTTTGCTATTTTTATTCAGTTATCAAAAGGGTTGTTATCTTCCCTCTTGGACCCCGAGGACCTCCATATCTCTGTTTACACACAGACAGCTTCAGTGTCAGTGAAAACATACTGTAGCTCCGCCACCTGATTGTGGAGTGCACCAAGATTGAAAGCAGTCAGTATGTTGCCAACTCAGACTGATCCTGAACATGGCAGTAGGCCGTATTCAGATGGGTTTCAGACTGTTTGTGTCTGTCACGTTCATGGAAAACAATGTGTTGTGTGGGACATTTATCAAAATGGTCTGAGCTAGTAGTCATCTGTTAGCAGTTGTGGCTATCCATAAACATAAAGCTTAATTTGCTTTAAAATATTTCCTGCACTCTGTCCTGTGATTCCCCTAGTTCAGTCCAGAATGCCACGAATGCTGATGTAAGTCACACTTTGTCAACTTCTACATGAATAACTGTAGTAATTGTGTATCGCGCTCTGAGAACGGCTAAAACACAGGTGACCTACAACTCAGCGCTGTTCCTGAACACAGACAGAAGACTGAAGCTTCTGCTGCTGCTCTGATAACGTGCTGCTCACGCTACTCCTCCTCTGTAGATTCGGTGGGAGAAGTAATCATGCAGTGGGGCCTCATATAAAAAAAAAAAAACTACACCAAATGAAATGCCTGGAAGTCTTCACGCCAGCAGCTGATGATCGTTTTCACTGTTGACTGAATGTCAGGATGTCAGAGGAGAGGAAAGTCGTTTCTCAGCACACAGGGTGCCATCTGCGAGTGACCAGCAGCACAAGGCCCAAAGATACTCAATAGGTATTTACGTTTGAAGGCTGGTTTAATAGGTATCAATGACAATTCATTGATTATAGCACAGTGGCGGAGTGGTTTCCTCTCTATCGCCGGGTTGATTGTTGACAAATTGTCCCCTTTTTTAAGGGCCATACTGTTACTGGTGTAGTGATAATGAATCTGTCAAGCCTTCCTAAAATAAAAGGCTCATATACACCAATCAGCAATAACATTAAAACCACTGACAGGTGAAGCATTAAATATAATACAACAGCCCAGCAATAAATCCTCCCTTCGTATGGATTATAATGTTCAACTAGTGAACTGTACTGGGTTAAACTGATAGGTGTTCCTAATAATTCGCCCCTCTCATTTAAATGAACTCAGCTGACAAAATATTAAGAACAGTGGTTCCTAATAGTCAACGTCTTTAATGTCAATCCACCATATGACATACAGACATACAAATGGATCGAAAAACCGTTTCTCACAGTCCCACTGTGTGCAAAATAAAAAGACAAAACAATAAAAGCACAAACATGCAACAACAACAACAACAACAAAAACAATAAAACAGACATCGTAGCACAAACATGGGTCCACAGTGCAAAAGTTCAGAGTTTACGGGGCAAGGAGGAGAGACGGGAGAGAGATCAGCGTCCCGACAGCCTCATGGGCGAAGCTGTTCCTCAGCACCTCCTCCCAGAAGGCAGGAGGCTGAAGAGGCTGTGAGGCTTTAATGTTAACAGCAACTTGCTCATAAATTTTGACGCTGCGTTCTCAGTATAACAGTCTGTTACAGAAGCCAACGTCTTCCTATGTAACGTTCCACCCAGAACAAACTAAGAAATGCTTTCATGCTATGTTTCTCCATATCTTGTCTGGTGACAGCAGTTGATGGGAAATTGCCACCAGTGACCTCTGAAATACAATATGTCACTAAGACACTTTTATCTGCATTGGAAACCCCTACACCGCCCATCAACTGAGATGAAGGTCAAATCTGCAATATCCATAAATATGCTTTACGTGTGAAGACTAAAGATCTGTGTCACAGCACGACTATTCAAAGGACCAGCAGCCTAAAAACTTGACTACAGCGCACAGCCATCTGACCTCTGGCTTAACCATTCATTGGTGCACTTACTAACAGTATATCACAGAAATATTAACTAAAACAACACTTAACATAAACAGCGGAAAAGTTAGACAGATAGACAGTGATTATAAATAAAGTCAATATCACAGCTGGAGAGAAGACAGACAAATGAACTGTTTTTCACCTCGTATAAGCAGCAGAAAGAATCTCGTAAAGTGAGAGCGTCAGTGATGATTTTGAAGGCCACTCTTCAAAAAGTGTTGATCTTTCATGCCCTGAAATAAGCTCTCCCTTCTCGGCTGTATACTAGAACATTACAAACAACAGTACCTCATACACCGAGGTTGGGCTTGGAGGCACGGTTAGGTGACCGAGGCTGCAATCTCAATACAGCGTTTGAAGTTGTAGCAAAAATGTCTGCTATTCAGAGCTTTAACAATCAATATGTTTTACATTAACAATGAATCAAATGCATGTGTGATGTTAAAGGGGTCACTCAGCTCGCATGAATTCACAGAGAATTATCAGCCCGCGAAGCAGCTTTTTGGCCTTTTGTAGCTCATTTTTCTGATATTACAGTCCCCCAAAAAAATTACAAATACTGGGTGATTCCTGCTCTCATCAGTCCCACTTGCAGCAACAGAAGCAAAAAGCTTTGATAAACTCTGTTGCTGGACAGGTCAGGTCATCAAAAGAGTTTGTCAAAGCTTTTTGCTTCTGTTGCTGCAAGTGGGACTGATGAGAGCAGGAATCATCCAGTATTTGTTTTTTGTTTTTGTTTGCTTTGTTTGCACTTTGTTGCTGGACATGTCAGGTCATTGAAAAAATACAAACAAAGTTGTTGATCCAGAACTAAACAAACTGCTCAGAAAACATTGAAATTATATGCAGTATTGGCACCAGCACAATCAATTTAGCATCTTAAAAATAAGCTGTACTAAATGTTTGGTTAATAGACTATAATGCAATAAAAAAGTAAATTTGAAACATAATATCACCTCTGTCTGGTGAGACAATGCTATCAATCCAGGTAACCAATGCATGAATGCTGCCAAGTCAGACTCACAGAAGGTGTACATACATTAAACATTGCTGCATAAATTAAACTACAATTAATTACTCACAAATGTAAGTGTTTCCCCCAGAGGAGTATGACAGGTTTGGATTCAGGAGGTGAATCAGTAGTAAACCACAGCATACACTCTCCAGGCTCTGAACACACACACACACACACACGCACACACACACACGCACACGCACACACACACACGCACACACACACACACACACACACACAGACACACAAGGTGGACATGAGCTTTAATGTGGACATATTGGTCTGTAGCAAATATATTGTACTGCTCTGGCAACACTGGTTTCTTCCCGGTATGCCATTAAAGCAAATTTGACTTTGAATTTGAATTTGCGAGAGTATGGCCTGTGGCAGCAGGGGACTGCTCTATCTCGCTAGTCTGCATAGTAACAGGACAGAGAGGGAGGCCTGCTTTAACCTTTCAGCTGAGTCAATCTCTCTCGCTCTCTCTCTCCCTCCTGCTGGTCATACATTTTCATTCGCTCGTCTTTGTAGTACGACGAGCGTCACTTCTGGAGCACACAACATCATGTTGAAACAGTTTGTTTAAGACTAAATGAGAAGAGCGAAGAACAGTGAAAGACTGAGAGCCAGCAGTGCAGCGTGTGATTCTCAGTGGTCTGGAAGTAAATGTGTTTCTGTGTTTTTTTTCTGTCTCTCACAAACACGAAAGCTCAGGCAGGAAAAGGAGGACTGGAGACATATTTACCCACTTCATACTGTGCTATGGCCAACACGCTTAAACCTGTTCAGTGTATGGTTGCAACCTCATAAGGCAGGTTAGGATACAGTGTGTCCTGGCACAATTTGTCTGTCTCTCACACACACACACACACACACACACACACACACACACACACACACAGACATACACACACACACACACACACACACACACCACAAGCATCAGTTCAAATGTTTTCAGAATCCAATATGTGATGATTAATGTGCTCTTGTGTCTCAGCACAACTTTTTTTTTCACTGTCTCTGCCTCCATCTGTCTTTCTCCTCTGTCCTCCATCTTTGCATATCTGTGTCCATTCTCCTCCTCCGTCTCCTCCGCTTTCTCCTCACCATCTATACCTCTCCCCTCACTGCCCTACTTTCCCCATCATCATCATGGAGAGACTTCTGCTTCTTGACAGCATATTTAATGTTTAATGCACTTTGATTTCCACCCAGACACTTACAAGCCAGAGAGAGGAGAGGAGAGGAGAGGAGAGGAGAGGAGAGGAGAGGAGAGGAGAGGAGAGGAGAGGAGAGGGTTTGATAACAGTAAAAGGGAGAATGAAGAAAAATAAAGGAAGTCCATGGCAATCTACAAGGCAGGGCTTCTAAAGATGGCAACAGAAACTGTGGACAAGAACACACGAAAGCTACTGAGCACCACATGCTCACTGCAGACATTCAAACAACAGTAACTCAGCAGCAATGATAGTGGCTCTATAGGGCTCCATGATGTGTTGAGGTAAATGCTGAGATCAGCAAACTAACATCCTCACAATGACAGTGCCAATCAAGCGGCAGCCAGCAGTGACGTCACCCGTTGGTTTGTGTGCGGCCGCTATGAAGTGTTGAGTTCGGAATTATGGCCGGCGCCATCTTGCTCGTCCTGAGCGGTTTGGAGCCTGTAGTGACCATATTTGGGTGAGCTGAGGGAGCCAGAGGGGGATCTGACTCGATCTGATTGGAAACACGCCAATACGTCCCGCCCGTCGATAGCTGTAACATGACAGACACGCCCCGAAAACCTCAGCTTTTTAAGGCTTATTTTAAAATTAATGACGGGATTATTTTCAGATGGATCGCCAGAAAACTAATCTGGAAGAGCGAATTTAGTGAATCACAAACAGAAAACTTGTGGAGAAATTTTATTGACTGAGCATTTTATTAGAGAAGTTGAATGGGAGTCTATGGAGCCAGAGGCTTTTTGGAGCCAACCTCGAGGGGAACCCGGTGGTATTACAGCGTAAGGCACTTCCGCAACGGCCTAATGTTTCAGTCTTTGGTGCCAACATGTTAACACATAATGTTTAGTATGTTCTCTGATTTAGTTTAGTATCTTAGCATGCTAACATTTTAGCCTGGCTCCACCTATCTATTGCCAACAACTTCGGTCTTCACTGATTATCTTCTTGAAACCTTTTTTTGCCTGAAGGTTTGCTAAACCACTTTGATGGGCAGACCAATCAGATACGAGTGGGTGTGGCTAAGTGCAATGGCATTGAAGTCAAGTGGGTTTTTTTGTGATCAATGCTCAATTATTTAAAAATGAATCAGTCTTAACTAGTTTGACAGACTTTTTTATGATGTTTAGCTCCGTATCCAGCTCCAGCCAAAGACACGCCTAACTCTCAAAAACAGTTGCGTGTTTACATTGCAAACCTTTTATCCTGAAACATAATGTTTAAAAAAAAAGTATTACAATGACAGCATGATTACTATAAGTAACTTTCAAAAAAATATTATTTGTGTCATTGGGTCTGATGGTGAGGCCAAAGGCAACGTGAAATATGTCTAAGTCTTTAGTAACAAAGTTTATCCATAGATCCATTTTGATGTGGTGGTCACTATCTGAACTGTCGGGTCATGTGATGCACTGATCTAAAAAATACTCTTGAAGTTTTCACAATTAGAGCCTTTAGGCTAAATATCCACTTAAAAGAGACCATTCTGGGCAGTCAGCCAATCAGTGCTACCGAAAGACACTGATCAGTGTGTGCGCTGGGTAAACCGCTTTAACTGCAACAAACAGGCCTCTTTATTTAATGTTTAATATGCATGTGAGCGTACAAGTGAAAATGGCTCTTCCGCTGCTGAGAATCAATGTGCTCATTTAATGGGATTAAATCACTGCATTAACACAGTACCTAAGTTTAGACAGTTTTATTTACATAAGAAAATTCATAAACTGACATTTCAGTCATCAGTGTGAAGACAGCAGGTCAAAACAAAAAGGGTGCTCTCGCAAAAAGAGGCTGCTGGGAGCTAAATTATTTATAATTGTTTAAGATAGAAACAAACTATCGGAAGTAAAACAAAGCATGTGTTCAGCATATGTCCGCTCATGTCAACACAGAAACATGCGGGAAAAGGATGTGATGGCATCGCGTGTTGTTGTTGCTATGTGCACACGACAACAGAGCACCCAGCTGCACACAATGGATATTATTCAGCTCCTCAGAGTCTCTTATGTCATGGAGTGTAAAATCATCACTGCACATTTTCGGTTCTCATGGCCCAATTACCTCTATGCTAATTTTGGCTGAAGTGATTCCACTGCCTCATATACAGTAACACACACACACACACACACACACAGTTGACACGCTTTCAGATCAGCCTTCCCATACCAGCATGTAAACACTCACATAACGCCGCACACAAACCTAAACACATCTGCACATGAAAACACACACACACACACACACACACACACACACACACACACACACACACACACACACCCTGGCGTAACACACACACACAACCCGCTGAACTCTGCACGCCTCATGTTTCTGTCTCTCATGTTATCATTTGAAATTCCGCTTTAAGTGCCCCGTGTCTCTGTTGCTGTTGCAGCCTGCAATAAAACATGCATGCCGAACTTCTTGGTCTGTTCAGCGCAGCAGTCGGCCGACTGGATCGCTGGCTTCCAGGAGGTGGTTCCTCCTCTGTGCAAACTGGCCTCTGGCACGTTCGAGTTATTGTAGTTCTGGTGTAGCTGAGTAGTTATGCCAAAAAATATAAAACTACAAACTGGTATTTTGGCTCATATCATCAATGGGAGAATATTGGCTCCATACAACACAGATTAAAGCTAATAACTACTCACAGCTGCGAGTGTGAGTGTGCATGTGTGATATGTGTAAACAAATAGCCCCAAAATTGTCTGTGTTCATGTTTTACAGAAGAATTTTACTATTAATATGATGATATTTCATTATAATTACACATGTTCTTCATAGATAATTTGGGTTTAAAGCAGGTTTATTATTTACAGAGGTAGGAATGCTAAAATGAAAGGGGAAAAAATACAGTAGCCTTTGCAGAAAATAAAAATATTTCCTTAAATATGCAGTTAAGTTGGTGTCAGGGTGTGCTAAAGGACTAACGAGAAGTTAAACCTATTTCTGTCATATATACAGTATATATGAACAAATATATGCAAATACGTTGCAAACAGAGTTGTCTGTAAACTTGTTACCAATCAGAGAGGATGCCATTATGTATTTAATTTTACATCATGGCAGACATAAATAATGCTCTAGCATTAGTTAAATCCGTGTTAGCTAAAACCTTTGTAATTACTACAATTTAAATTTACTTCTATAAATTAACGATAAAACTAATCTGATCTTTTTTATTTTTTTTAATTTAGAAAAGTTAAAAGGGTCAGTTCACTCAAATAATACGAATAAATTCTTACTCAGTGATTGCAAAATGTCACGGTTTAATTTGTTGAGGTTTTGAGAAACCTGCCAGACTTGCATCACTTCTCCAACACAATAGAGGTGGTTTTCTGTTGGAGTGCTTAATGGAGAGAGACAGGCCCACTCTTACAAATCTAATTCCGAGGCTAAGCTAATCATCTCCTGGCTGTAGTCTTATTATGTAGCAGGCAGATTTGAGGGTTATATTGATCTTCTTTTCTATCTTTTCCATATAATTTAGATCTAGTAGAAGACTAGAAGTAGAGTAGAAGATAAGTGCATTTCCTAAAATGTGAAAGTATCCCTTTAGTCTTTGCTTCTGTTACATTGAAGCATGTTCGAACATTGTGATTGGTTATGTGTAACAGAGCATCTGATATACCAAACAGGGACTTTCAGGTATATGGTGCTCATAATCTGGAGACAGTGCAGACAAATGTACTTTAAAGTTACAGAAATAAATGCAGATTATAGAAAAAAAAAACAGTGACAACCTTGTTGCATTGTAGTTCTGTTGTCGAGTAAAAGGTGATACTGTGTGAATGTGCCCGTGTGTGTATCCAGTGGGTCTGTCCATGCAGAAATGTCTCTGTGATGTGTGTATGTGTGTCAGCCTCCTGTGACATGCTAAACTTAACTGTCCTGAACTGCTGTCATCTTTGTCTGGAGACCCCATCATCATCACTATTCACCCAAAATCTTTGACAGATGGCTGGGGACCAAAAAAGAAAAGGCACATAGTCAGCAATTACTCGGTCTGTGTGTGTGTGTGTGTGTGTGTGTGTGTGTGTGTGTGTGTGTGTGTGTGTGTGTGTGTGTGCACACTGTAATATCCAGGATATACTAGGGTGGGTCTGTCCATATACTGGAGTATAGTGCTATAATTCCACATCCACTCATGAGTAACTTTGTTCTTTGCGTAGTACTTAACAGCATATCCCTGTAAAAGTTATACGGTTGTTCACCCTAAAGTCACCACATCCAGAAGCAAGAAGCATAGAACCTGTAACAAGGGATGTGATGTTCTTAGAAAATGTCAATTAAGTTAAAGATTGTTTCCAACAGGAGTTGATGGAAACTGAACATACGTTATCTAGGTCCTTTATTAGCTGCAAATACAAAATTAATCGGCAAATATTTTGGTAATCAATCATTTTAAATGATGATAATGTAAAATTGTTTAAAAAAAAAAATTTAAAAAAAATAAAAAGTCAATGGTTACAGTTTCTCAAATGAAAATATTTTCTGGGTGTCTTGGTTTTATATTAGTGTAAACTGAAAAGCTTTTGGATTTAGACTGTAGGTTGACAAACAAAGACATCAGAAAAACCTGCAATTTGCTGACATTTTACAAACCAGCAATTAATTGAGAACTTAATCTGTAGATTGACCGATAATTAAAATAATCATTGGCTTTAGTACATGTATTTAGAGCTGAGGCATTTAATTGATTAACCAATTACTTGTTCGACAGAGAATTCAAGAATGAGTTAAGTAACTAATCAATGAAAAATATAAATCTCCAGGAAATATTGTCTGTTTCCAACCTCTCAAATTCGAGTTTTAGACTGTTTTTTTCTTGCCCCTATTTAGTCATTCACATTAGATAATGGCGATAAATACAATTTATCATTTATCCAAAGTTTTTAGGGGCGTTGGAATTACAATGATAGTCTGTGACAGCTAATCACTTCAAACACACACTTCATATACATTATATTCATATAATAATAAATGAACTCCAGTTACAAGCTCACATCTTATAATTCTTCATTGTTTTTTTCAGTTATCTTCAAAACCCGTCTTTTGTATAAAAAAAATACATCACATTTGAATTGAGGCTTCTTTCGTGTATTTTGGGGGGGATAATCACATCGATAGATGTGATTTCTCTTTCATAGTCTCCTTCTGTATCTCTCTCACTCCCTCAGTGATTTCCTCCCGGCATCACAAGAAAATCTCATGCTGAGGCTCTCACAGACGGGTGTTGTTGTACTTCGCAGGGGTGCTGTTGGCAGCGTTGTCATGTTACAACAGACAGAGATAAAAAATATAAAAAAAGAGATGCACAAGTGACTTAATGATGAGTAAGCATAAAAATATATATATTTTTTTTTTGGTGTGTGTGCATTGAAACACAATAAGCTCTTTAATGAAAACCGCTAAACCAAGTCATTTCAGCCACTCCTTGAACTTAATCCTGATTATCTCCGTTTGTCTGGGCCACAGAAGTTAAATTGATGGACACCGGAATTCACACCTACAGAGCTGTCAGTTGTTGTAGCCTGGTATTACCAGACGACAAAAATAGGATGGGAAGCCAATTATATCAATAAAAGTTGTGACCATGTGCTTGAGCTGAGTTCAGAATATGGACGGCGGAGATTATGAGTATCAACTGGGGATTCAGGGGCAGAGCATGGACGGTTGCGATGATTTTCAAAGGACGAGCTTCCGAATGGACTTAGTAAACTATCGGCATAAGATGGAAACAGATGGAGTCAGAAAAAGCTTAGGAGAGGTTGTCTGATGCTTGTTTTAAGGACTGAGCTGCTCTTAAGGAGTTCCTTCCAAACAGATTGTCTCTGTAAGAACCTTAGCCTGCCGTAAAGATGAGCCAAGCTAATTGGACTACTTGCAACTCCTTTCTGAAAATGTCAACATGCTCACCATCCCGTCCAGATGTGTGCATGTGAGCGAGCATGCTGCGGCACAGTTTTCAACAACATTCGAACACGCGTTATTTTAAACACGCTGCTTTCCAAACTAGCAACAATTCTGTATTCATGAAACTTGCTGTGGGTTGAATTCCACGGCTGATACAGAGCATTAAGGCGAGGTAAATTAATCCAATTTCACAGCGGGCTGGTGAGAGGTGAGGACAGCCGAGCCGGAGCTGTACTAATTAGCCATATATCTGTCACTATCAATTGTATCAGAGAGCCTACCAAAGCCTACCGTTTTCTTCTGTATTGCATACAGACTCATGCATGTACTGTATGTACACGCATACAAGTGCATTACTCACAACTGCAACTGAGTCTCCTCTTTTTTTTAGGAAGCTTTGTCCAGTTTACTTCTATACCACACAAACAGTACAGTGAGAAGCAACACTATAAGCATAATGGTGTGATGTAGGCTTTGCATGTTGTATGTACTGTATCCTGCTCGATGAGTGTGCTAATGTACCTCTGGATGACAGGCCAGAGATGCGTTAGCTAAATGCTGCAGGCAACCACAGCTGTTACAGAGGAGAGCAAATGAGGAGAGGAGAGGAGAGGAGAGGAGAGGAGAGGAGAGGAGAGGAGAGGAGAGGAGATACAGCAAAGAAGAGTAAAAAAGATAGCAGATTTATAGGATTTTTTTTTTTTTTTTTTTTTTTTTTTTTTTTTTTTTTAAACCATCTTATTTAAGCCTGTCCAGGGTGTAACCCTGCCTTCACCCAAAGTGAGCTGGTATAGGCTCTAGGCTCCACCCCCCCCCCCACCCCCCGTGACCCTTTCAGGATAAAGTGGGTATAGATAATGGATGGATGGATGGATGGATGGACGGATGGATTTTAGCATGATAACACTTGTGAACTAGAAGGGAACACTACAAAGTCCACTCTTTAATAATATAAAAATCTGCAACCATTATATATGTTTGGATATTAGAACCCCCGTCCTTCAATGCTCCACAGTGGTATAGTTTGAACAAGCATATGTGAATCCCAGGGGACTACTGGTACCTGTAAATGTGAATTGTGAGTCGTTGTATTTCTAGAATTGCCTGTTTAGTCACTATTGAACTTTACAGTTGTTGACATATTTATGTGTGGATCCAAGTGGTGGACCAACTGTCAGACTGATGTCGTGGTAAAAATGAGACAAATATATCCAAGGTGAGGAAAGGAGAGAAAACGGGTTGTTTATCTGGCAATGTACAGTAATTGTACTCCAGATACAACATGTGAAAAATAATTACAGTTTCCTGACAGACTCTGCTCCCATTCTATGATCTAGTAATTATCACCACAGTCGAATAATTACAGTAGCAAGAAATTACAATTAACCAATTGTGTGACTTACTGGGGACTCCTCAGCACTAGTGTGTGTGTGTGTGTGTGTGTGTGTGTGTGTGTGTGTGTGTGTGTGTGTGTGATTGAGCCTTACCCAGCAGATTACTCCACTGAGGCCAAGTCCCTACAGATGAAATGTGATAGCAGATTAATACCCTAACATATTAAAGTCACAATCCCTATTATTTCTCCTTGTATCAGTGTTTAATCAGTTCATATCTAACAGCTGAGTACTTCTTCAGCAGTCAGAGCTCCTCTGTGTCATCGTCAGCATAATGTAATATGAATCACAGTAAATTGGCATATGGTTCTTTTTTATGTTCTGTTGTCTCCCAGGTAAGGACTTTATGTAACTATATGTGCTGTAAAACCTCAGTAGAAAACTGAGAAACCGATCAGCAAAAGATAATTCTTTTTTTCCCTTTTTTTTTTTCAATCAAAGGATGTTAAATACACCTGGAATCAAATACAAACGAACCAAACTAATCAAAGCAGGTAAATTATACTCCAGATCATATTTTAGTGACGTGAAAAAGGCAGGATGTAACAATATAATAAACAATATATGCTTGTGTTCTGGATGGCAGTTGTAAATAGTGTTACCGCATTGGACAATTTTCCTTACAATTGTGTTATTTTTGATTTGATTTGGTAAATTGTACGGAGCCCCTAAAGGGTCACGGGGGAAGATTTGTTTCAGGACATTTCACTGCGTTTTACACATCTAGACCACATTGGTCCTGGTCCGGATCTAAAACTACTACACTTAGACAAGTCAAACCTGGACTAGATTATCATAAACTGTGTTGCTCAAAGTAATTTCCCTTCACCTGTCCCCATAAACGCTGATTTGAAAGCTACGAATGAGAAGCTGACTTTTACAATTACAGGCAGGACACATTAGTTTTTAATGGTTGTAACACATACTGTCGTAGAAGCATCGCAAATTCAAATAGTAACATCTGGAAATATCCATAACACTACAGCCTGAACCACAGCAGCAGTTAAAATCCAAACAATAACTAATATAACCCAGCTTCACCCACAGCAGACAGAGCAGCTGCAGCTCTGCTCACAACAAGAAGCTGAATACTGTCGGGGATCGGCCTTTTAACATGAATGAGCACTAAATGCACAACGTGTCACATCATCGAGGTAATGCAAAAATATTCCTGAAAAAAATCCTCCCCCGTGACCCTTTAGGGGCTCTGTAATATTGTGATAAATTCAGCGGCTTTTTTTATTTTTATTATTTTGAGTTCTTTTCTCCAGTGAAAAGTTACAGACTATTTTTCACCTAACCAAACTGTCCTCTTAACCAGACAGTAGAGACAGAGATAGACACTGTTGCTGTATCTAGTCTGCTTCCACTTTAACAACAAGAGGGGACTAACAGCTTGACCACTCGACACACAATAACAGAGGACTGATGAGGCCTAAAATCAAATATCATCTCGGTTAATTACCGATAGGTTGAAAGTTTTGACTTTAAATCATATTCAGATTCATAACTGTGATAAAAGCCTTAAAAAAGCTTTCATCTGTTCATATAAGTAAAGATTAAAATTTTTGAGTGTAACGATATCCAAAATACTTTGTGAAGGTTACTTTTCAATAGTAGTCAGGGTTTTTGAGTTCATTTTAACTAATAATGATAGAATATAAAATAACCTACTACTAAAACAGAAGATACTGTGTCTTCCTGCACATATTCAGCCACTACAGATATGAAGGCTCAGAGGGTCGAATCCTTTACGAGCTTCACACGAAAAAACCCAATATTAGCCTGTACTGATTGGTATGTTGTCTCGATGCAGGCACTGTTGTGACAAAGTAGTCTGTTTATTATCTAACTCTCTTAAAAAATATACTGTATATAGATGTTATTTCATACATAGATTTGTTTTATAGACAAAAACTTTCTTTATTTAAAAATAAAAAATTGCATGTAAACTGACAAATTCAAACCAAGTGTTTGTTGATGGGCAAACCAGACGTTTAATCCATGCGTGTTAAAGTGAAGCAGAGCCATATGGTTTGCAGTGGATCAGAAGCAGTGATCCCGAGGATGATAGTGCCCCAGCTGAACCTTTGTGCAGCGCATTTACACCATCTGATGTTTATCGTTGCAGCGTGGTAACAGCCCTGATAGCACTGATCTCACACAATCACATTGCTCATTATCACATATGGTAAACGGCTTGTCAATGTAGCTTTGGCATTCTGGAGCCCATACCATTCACTCTACTGAGGCTGTACGAGAACATTTATTATTAGTATCCAGAACACAAGAACTAAGTCTGGGCACGTCATCTTCTACTTCATTTTTGACTAGTTTCACAGGTTAGTTAGTCTCTTTTCCTTTCTGCTACTTAGAGTCTCCTGTTTCAGGAGGTCAGATGCTCTCCCCTCTCCACAGAGATGTATAAAATATTTAATATAAATACACTGAAACATCTACATGTATGCGCACGCACACGCACACGCACACGCACACTCACACTCACACACAAATGCTTGCACAACACACCAGACAAACACACAGATGCATGAATCCATGACCAACACTTGGATGTCCCACAGAAACTGGTCCTCCTCTCATCTTCAGCATAAAAGGAGAGATAATGCATTATACATTTTCTCCTCTTTTTAACTGCTCATTACAGTACAGTCAGAGCCTCTGCCTAAAAACAGGTCGTTCCTAATGAGACGGAGCTTGCTACATAACCTCATCGTTTTCATTCAAGTGTACTGCTCAACCCATCTTCTTCAGTTACAATGACTGAATGGTTTATTGCAGTTGTGCGAGTTAATTTTTTCCTGCAGTTTGTTACTTTAATTTCAGTTTGATATTTATAACTACAGTGATTAGAGTTGAGTCTATAGGTCATCAGCATCGCTTTCTCATTCCATGAAATGCACTGATGAGGTGAATCCAGGTAAGGCTTAATCCTCGCTGATTTATTACAGTACATCTATACCCATCACAGATGCAGACAAAGACAAATTGATGAATTAGGGAAGGATTTTTTTTTACATTTTAGCATTATTAAAATGTAGATTAAGCTAAAAGGGCTGCTGCTCAGTATCAGGAATATATTATTTAGATCCCTCAGAGACTATCTTGTGTTTTACAGTGTTTAACATTACTTAATGCTGAGTTCATGTTTTCAAGAGCACAACTGTAATCTAGATCAAATTCAAAGTTTTCCATTTGTATGCCACGTGATCCAATGTGCACAATTTTTAAAATAAATCACTATCAAACCTGTGTGTAGCAACAGCACACAAAGCAATACTAATGTAGATACTAATTTGGATGACTGTCATGGATGATATCTTTTTCACCTCAGCTGAAAATCCAGCATCCTTAACACATGTCACCAAGAGATGAAAGACTTGCTGACATTGTCAAGGGGAAGATTACTCAGGTCAAGTCAGGGCTTTTGACTTTAATGTGATAAAGTAAAAATACAAAGTATCAAAGCATCTCAGTGTCCACACTTAGTGCTAAACTAAAGTTTGTTCATGTTTGTGGATGTTTAGACCAACAGAGAGTTTGCCTCCATATGTCTTAATGACAAGACTTCATATGGTCATTGACACAAATGACATTTATATACAGCTAAAAACTGCACCAGCAAATAGGTTTAGAAGGAAATTTAAGTGCGACTGGATTACATGTTCTATCGATGGGATGAGGAAATGTAAATTAATGTATCTGGCAAGTGGCAAATAAATTGACACTGAATATATCAGTAATATGTTTACTGGCAATATATGTTTACTCTGGTAAAAATATTAAATTTTGCGGTACAATATCCACTTATAGTGACTATAGCATCATTTAAACTTTTTTATGGTAATGGTCAGGCACTCGCAGCAATTGAGTAAGGTTAGAAAAAGATTGTGGTTTTAAATGTAAATAATTGCATTGTGATATTTTTTCTAAGCCTCACCCAAAAGTGCTTCTGTTGCCTAAAAAAATCCCACAGATGGGACACTGGATGTGAACCCTCCTGCGTTTTGTATGCCTGCCATCCGATCGCGCCAGCTCCTGTCAGCTGTGATGCATTTCACAAATGTGGCGCTTCATTCATTCAATAACAAAGTGTTGCCTTTGAACGCAGTCCTAGCCAGCAATTACATTTTCCTCTAAACACAACTGGGAAAACAGATTTAGCTGCATCTAAACATAATTTCTAAGAGACCGTGTTAATATGGAGTAGGAAGTATGGGTTGTTAGAGTCACAGTGATATATAACAAGGGGCTGTGGTTTGAAAGCCTTTAGACAGATTTAGACAGTAAATACCTTGCTTAACTCCACGGTAAACAGATAGATAGGATGTGTCTGACACTGATCTCGTTATGTTGTGTCCTTTTGTAGGAGAAGCAGGATTGAGAGAAGGATTGAGATTAGAACTTGTTAATATAGTGGCATGTAAGCTGGCTGAGGGAGGTCACAAATGTTTCATTTTTCTTTGAGTCATAGCAGTCAACATTTTATACTTTGCAATGTAAAAAAGAAAAAGAAGTCATTTCCAGGTGTCTGATTAATTAATTAGTTCATGTATTTGAGGTCTTTCAACAGATAAAGTTGAACTCCAGTTGGTATCTTTTAGCAAACTAAGTACTGTGTTGAATATTCGTGGAGCAGATTGTGATTATTTTATAACCTGTAACCTTTTTTTATTTTACCCTCATAATATCACGGTTTTAGGACTGTTATCTTAATTTGTGGCTTCATGAAAAAGATGGGGCCGTACATCAGACCCAGAAATATGTTACTTTTAGTGCTGCCAAAAAATTAACAACTAACTCGCGCTCCGAGTCCAACACTGAAAAAAGCTCCGTCTTTGTGGCTGTACACTGTATATTATCAACCTAACTGTCAGAGCTCGGATTTCCAACTCGGAAAGTCAGAAGAACCTCATCAACCCTGACCAAAACTTCCACGATGGCTGTTCAATGAATCAACAGTAGAGAAAGCTGTTGTAATAGAGTTTGTTACGACGGATTAAATCCGTCGTTCACACGTCACTTTCCAATTTATATTAGTGGACATGTTTCTACAATGTTCATATACTCAAAATACCACATAATGCGTGCTTATTAACTGGCGTTGCTAACAATGGCTAATAATTGCAAAGCTGGCATTTCAAAAGTTGTACTGGAACACAATCAACTCGGGTGTGACATCAATTACAGCTGTGACATCCGAGGTAAATGGAAAGAGGCATAAGAAGTGTGGGTAATTAGACATATTTTACGCTTTGGGCTTATCGTAACGGTACACACTTGCTGCTCAGAAAGCACTAGTTAAAAACTACAGACCCATTTGGATAGTGCCGTCACTCAGCTCTGCTGCCAATCTTCTCGGTGGTCACTTGTGCTGCTGCAACGAAAAGCTGTACGACGACCAAAAAAAGCATTTACCTCAGTCAATATCTGTTGACAGGAGACCTCCAACTGTAAGGTCCACTATTACTTTTTCTGTCATTAATTATTTAAACCCAGAGGGTTTCATATTAATAACGCTCTCCCACATCAGAGAAAAACAAGTTTTATTTGCGTAATATCGTCCCAATTTGAACTCTTTCAAGTGGGGGCAAAACTAATGCAACAACTCAACTAGGCTGATGCTTATACCAGCTCTCATACAAACTCTTCGCATATATGCTGAACTGCAGTGCAAATGCCGACAAATACCAAACAAACTGCTCGGGATGTCGAGGGGCTGTCAGATCTTTACATGGATGAGAGTCACAGTAGACACTGTTGTTTTTAGCCTGATGATACGATTTCTGTTGCCTTGATTTTGGGGAGAGCAGTTTGGTGGGTAGTCAGATAACGCTTCATTGTCTGTCAGTATTATTGTTTGGCATGTTGATTTGAAATACTTCTTTGTCTCCCATTTCACATACCTGATACCTCATGATGAGTTAATACATGTTTTGATGCATTATTTCTATTCAACAGTTGCACGTCCTGTTAGTGTGCCCTGCACTCTTGTGGCCTGAGAGGTGTTGCACCACGCAATAATCAAATACTCAAAATACTTGACATATTTAGAAGTCCAGATCAGTATACAGACTGAGGCGACTCAACACTTGAACTTCCCTGCACCTTTTGAGTCGTTATTTGCTTTTATTATATACATGAAAATAGAGGTTTCCTTTTCTTCTTTACTTGCTCTTCTGAGTAAAGCCCTACCAATCATTAAGCCGACTTCCAGATGGTTCCACTGCATGACAGGATGAGTCTGCACGAGTGTTTGCCTGCATAAGTTCGTGAGTCTGCATACTTATGTGGTTAAAAGACATCATCTCGGGCCAATTAGCCACTATTGTCTCATGCAATGTAGGGGAGGAGGATCCCTTTCAAGTCCAGGTCACAGCCTGGTCTTCATTAAAGAAAAGTAGATCGAAAAATAAACAGCGTCATGGGATGAAATGGGTCATGTTCACTACTATGCCAGGTTTGTCTTAAAGAAGATAAAAAAGGGTTAGAAAATGTAATGGTACTATATTTCACAGTGAATATACACGATAAACTAATAAAGCATAAAGAAATACTGCACACGAACATAACCATTAGGTACGCAGTGAGGGAGTGAAAGAGTTGTTAATAATGGGCAGTTTCAAATATGATCATCAGGGGGGCCTAAGGACAATCACACACACAACAACTTTCAGATCCCTGACAACTTTCCTCTGGAAGTTATTTAGATCTGAGAGTTGGTGTGTGTGTGATTGTCCTCAGTACCTGCTTCTGTCTGTAAAATGTCCTGGTTATCACCAGGAAAAATAAGTGATGGTCTCTAATTAACTTCCAGAGGAAAGCTGTCCGGGATCTGAAAGTTTGTGTGTGATTGTCCTTATGCCTTTAAAATTTGTCGCTTCCAGCGCCCTCATTTGGCATAGCTGCCATAGACCCCCATTCAAAGAAAAAAAGTTATGGTCTCGAATATCTCCCAAACCGTAAATGGGAGGAGCACCAGACTTTGTGTACATGTTGCCCTCGGCCCCACCCTCCTGCATGCCAAGTTGGCGCCCCTAGTTGCTTTTAGGGTTAAGGGTTAGTGTTAGGTAAATTGACCTTTGGCCTCCTGGTGGTTTCATTTCCTATTGAATCCTTCAGTTGAACCAGACGACAGAATGTATTGATAGATAACCAGATGCTTGACTCCTTATCATCTAAATGAACCTTTTAGGTCCTGGTGGTTGCATTTTCTCAGGTGTCCAGGGTTTGAATTGTGTTTTTATGGTAACGAGAACCAGCTTTTGGAATGTTTAACTTTTAGCCAGCCATTCGTCATTGTGGCGCTCAGGGTACCAAGTTCAATTTGTCCGTACGCTTCCATTGGTTCCCTCTGAAGCCAACCCACTGGCAACTGATTGGGTCTCACAACCCCGACCCACCGGCACCTGGTTGGACCTCATTGATCACACCCACTCCACTTTCATTGGTTCGCTTTAAACTCCACCTCTTTGCTCTCTTTGGTCGGGGCGGGGTTTCCAAGGGGTGAGGTTAGCATGCGGTGAGGCTAACAAGGGGTGGGGGTCAAAGGTCATCATCCATCAAATTTTGACCAGTGGTACTGCATTTCTTTCTCTCTGCTGTCAAAATCGTTCAATAGAGTCAGGATTACTTATCAGCCATTCTCTGCTGTCTCTCCTCAGTCTCAAACTGCTCACTTTTTTTTTTTCCATTTGAACTCAACAAAGGTTCTCATTTTTATGAAGCAGGAATACCTTTCAAAACTTTCTTCAGTAAGATTTCACATGGATGAACCACTGATGGCCCATTTATGACACATTCAAAACAGTTAATTCGACTAACAAATATTCTGTTGTTGTGCTGTAAAAGATTGTGCCTGAGCGTAGCTACTTTAACCCATGTCACTGCTAAAGTTTCAGACACTTCAGAAGACCAGGTGAAATCTTCTAAGACTGGATAAGCCACACATTAAGAGTGTTTCTACTAAGTTGGACAGATTTTGAAGGAGCACACAAGTTCTGGTGGTAAACGACCAAAATCCAGCCACAAAGTCCATTCTTGTGTGTTCTAGTGCCAACACAAACATGGGTAGAACTGGCAGCTTGTACTGTTTGTATGGAAGGCAATCGCTGCTGAAAAAGCCAAAAGGGAGGGAAAAAAATGTTTGGCTGTTTGGCTGAGATCCATGACGGAGAGGCAAAACACTGCAAAATAAAAAATAAATTAAACTTAAGTTCAACATGTTTATTTATGCTTTTGTCGAATGACGTACAAGTAACTTCGACGGTTGTCGACATGTGCCGGAAATATCAAACTCGACCTGGCCCGACTGGCCCAGAGACTTGGTCCAACTTGGTGAGTCAACGCGTCCAAATCATACTCATAATCGGCTCAGCAGTTGCTACGTGTGCCTTAACACGCACCTCCTCAAAACTGTAACGACACGTCATGCCTACAGCAGCAACATTGAGACCACCTGGTCAATGTTAGGTTACTTTCATTTTCTCCATTATATTTCTGTCACTAATGGAGACTGTTAATAGTCGGCTTAAATACAAAATGAAGCTATTTGTATTTAGGCTAAATTATCTGCTCTTCGTGAGGTACACATGTCAACCAAAGCTATCTCAACTGCAAATAATGCAAATGTAGTTCTCTGTCACAGCTGATGAAAGAAACTAAGCACAAACATGATTGCAGCAGTTACACTGTTGTAGTATCACATTTATAGTAATGAAACAGAAAAAAAGAGACGTTTGGATGGAACTTCTCTACAGGTCAGCTGTTTCTGGAAAGAGATGTTGTTTAATTTTGTACATCTATTATTGAATCCTGTGAGCTCAGAAAATGCAATTCTATTTACCTCCTATGCATTGCGATGGAAGACAACATCTTGTCGGCAGATATCTCACAACAAATCACTTGAAAACTATCTTCTAAAGCCAGATACTACTAAGAACAAAAAAGGGCAGGCAGACAGAAAGCTATTGGTCTTTTAAGTCCTGCTTTGAAGGTTAGTTCTCACAGCATTTTGTCTGTTCTGGAAGTCTTCAGGTTTATTCTGAATTTCTCATGGCAGCTGTAATTGATTTTTTTTATGTAATAAAATTGTATCAAATGACGTTGTGACAATATGAAAGGTGTCACTTGATAAATCTACTGAGAATTACCACCTGAATCTGCAGCTCCCTTTGCTGTGTTGTGAGTTTGAGCTCATTGTGTAGCTGTCATAGAGTCATAGTGTTTTGCTACAGCGGGCAGCTGTTTTTAGAGAACTCGTCACTGTACACATGTACCAAACAACAGACACACAGCACTAGCAACCAGCTAGTGAACACAGTGGAGCATTTAGCAACTAAAAGGGCAGATATTTCTCTCAGGAGGTGGTGAAGACCAAAAACAGAGCTAAAAGAGTCAATATTGGACTTCCATTTGCCAAATGCTTCCACATAAATGCTAATATTGCTCTGTAACTGCTGGATGTTGCAGGAATAATATTGAAAAAGAAAATCACATAGAAAAGCTGTTGATCAGTTTGATTGATTAGCTAATTAATTGATCATTCCAGTGTTGTAGCTATGTTTTAGACAGTGAATGGAACTTGCTCAAGTGGAGCAGAGCCAATGCGATAACTACAGTTGGTTGGCCTGCGGGATGCAGCTGTGGTGGAAGTGTTCAAAGAAAAAGAAGGGGAGAAGGAATAAAGGAGGAGTGGTGAAGGGAACAAGAGATAAAAGGACAACGATGGGAAAGAGATGACAGATGGAGATAGAAGGGAAGGAAACTGTAACCATTGTATGGAGATGTGTGTGTGTGTGTGTGTGTGTGTGTGTGTGTGTGTGTGTGTGTGTGTGTGTGTGTGTGTGTGTGTGTGTGTGTGTGTGTGACAGTGAGAGACAGAGTATGTCGTGTGTGAAGGGGCAGCGTGTAAGAGAAGAGCAATAAGGCCAGGGTTCTTCGAGGAGACTCACTCTCACTGTCACATCGATCAGACTACAGCATCACACGCATTCACGCAGCCGACACCCCTGCTCTTTCTGCGCTCTCATTGTGGAAAATATGGCATGAAAGTGAAGTAAGGAGGATGTTATAGATTTTAGTTCCACAGATTGTTTTCACGTTTACCTAAAGGAATTGTTTGACAATAAGATAAATGAGAATATTGATGTTGCTCCTGTGTCAGTATGATAAATATGAAACCGCAAGTGGCAGCTTGTGAGCTCAGCATAAAGACTGAATTCAGGGGAGAACAGCAAGCCTTGCTCTTTCAGAAGGCAACTTTATCAACATTATCTGTCCTTTCATCTTCAGGTAGCTACAGAGATTAAAGAGATGGAAGGAGAATGTTTTCATACATAATAACATAGTTATGAAAACCCATAAACATTTATAGATCCATGCAAGATGCCCTACCGACCCTTTCGATGCAACACATTAAACTATAATTGCATTATCCCAATTTCAGTGCACCTACTACTTGAAGAGTGTTTCATTAAATATAGTATTTATTTTTTTTAGCATTACTTATATAGCAAAGCATTTCCTCCAAGGATTTAGTTTGCTTGTATAGAAAGAAAATTACAAATCTCACTAAACCGACCTAATGATTAGTTTTCTTACAGGGGAAAAAAAAAAATCTTGCTTTTCAGCTTTTCAATTCAACTCCCAACTGTTTGTGCCTCTTCTCCCACTTGTGTGCCAAGTGGAATGGGCATGGAAGAACGGCACAAACAGACACAGTGAATGTTATGGTCAGGAAAACAACAAACTGTTGGTTGTAGCACGTCCATGAAAAACGGCCCTTATTTCTGAAGAGGAAAAAAAACATGACCTCATCTGAGTGGGTAAACAGTGTAGATGGTCAAAACTACAACGCCTTGAAGCCTGATATTACAATACCAGAAGCAAATTCACTGCATGACGTTCCATCAATGAGGATTTTTTTTTCCAGACTTTAGGTTCATTTTTAAACTATTGGATCAGCCTTTAACCAATCAGCACAGACCACCATATGACGCAAGCTGTAAACAACAGTCCCTGTCCCCATGCATTTGGGACAATTTTAGGCCCAACTGCAATTTTAGGCAATATTCTTGCTCCAACTTTAATTCCTGTTCAAATCGCTTCATCTAGCTCTACCACTGCCACCATTGTTGAAACTACATTTCGAAACAGACACTTAACTTCAATGTCATCGCACTTAGTGGTCACTGATTGGTCCGCTCTTCAGAGTGGCTGAGGAGTGGCAGTGGCAGGCTAATAAATATGTGATAGTACATTATGAAGAACAGAAAGTTAACTACATCATATCACATGTGCCAACAAGTGTATGTGTATTACTTGAGGTTTTATATACACTGCTCGCAGCAGAGAAATAGTGTAGCACATAAAAAACTAAAATTACACATCCATTTTTGTATAAATCTAACAAATATAATACAATCTGTTAATTAGTGAGCTTTGTTACTTCTGGATAAAGCCAGGCCAGCTGCTTCCTTCTGTTTCCAGTCTTCTGGCTAAGCTAAGTTAACTGGCTGCTGGTTGTAGCCCTATATAGAAAAGACAGACATGAGAGTGGTAACGTTCTCATCTACCTCTCAGCAGGAGATCAAATGTATTTTACAGTATGTTCCTTTAAGGCTAGATCATGCGACTAACCTCATTCCCCTTCCAACTAAAGCTCTTAAAAATAGACCAGATAGGAAATTCAGAAATACCAGCATCAAATTTAAAGATTCACGCAGGTACACGGGCTTATGCAAAAACCGCAGAGGTGCAAGTGTTATTTATAATGCAATGACAATATGGGTACAGAATATTTTATAGTTGTTGTCTTTGTTCTGCATCGGCTCCTGGGAGGAGAGTTAAAAAGGGGGCAGGGTAGATGTAAAATAATGGAGGCTGGGAATTTTTTAGTTGAAAGAAAAAATCTTGCCTTCAAACATTGTACACAAAAGATATAAATAATCACGAACTGAGCATGTACATTAATTTTATAGGCACTGGTGCACACACACACACACACACACACACACACACACACACACACACACACACACAAGGTTACAGGGTGTGCCCAGCATCAGCGAGAGTACTCTCTGTGCCTGCTCTCTTACTCCTGGTGCCCTTATTGGTTCTTGTCCAATCCAGCCATCCAATCACATCAGGCCGAGCCATTCTGTGCATAGACTTGCAAATAATCTGCGGTTTTACAATGACACTCCACCACAACCAGAATTATCTCTGTTTCTCCCAATGTTCGCATCTCCTCCTGTTATCTTCCAAAAATGTGATGAGTGTCATGTGGTGAATGTAAATTAGCAGCCAATTTACACTTCTTCCAGCTACAAGTTACTTACAGAATATCCCTGGGCCCCTCTCTTCCCATACTACAGATATCTATTCTTAGATACAGTACATCCTATATTATGTCTGCACATTATTCTATTTATGTGGCTTCACAAAATGCATCTGTAAAAACTGTTGTTGTTTCCCTGAGTCTGTTGTTTAGTCAAGTAGAGGCTTATAAAGCTGTAGTGAATTATTAAGCAGGGTGAATTATGGGGCTGGAGCGAGTGAACGAGGGAGAGAGAGAAAGAGAGAGAGAGCGATGGAAAGGGAAAGAGAGGGAGAGGTCTGGACAAAAATAGGTCAACCTAGCAGTGGCAACCCAGGGAAGTAGAAATGATTCTCTCTCTGAGGAGGAGCTTTGTGTGTGTGTGTGTGTGTGTGTGTGTGTGTGTGTGTGTGTGTGTGTGTGTGTGTGTGTGTGTGTGTGTGTGTGTGTGTGTGTGTGTGTGTGTGTGTGTGTGTGTGTGTGTGTGTTTGCGTGCCTGCGCGTGCGTGTGTGTGTGTGTGTGTGTGTGTGTGCGTGTGTGTGTACGTGCGTGCGTATTGGGGAGCTTGCCTATTTGTCAGCAGCTCATTGTGTAATGCTAATTCATATTCTACAACAAAGCAGTTTAAGAGGAAAAGGTTCCCCCCGTGAGCCATGAAAGGGAGCTAAATGTCAATACACGGGAAGATCTTGTCTGAAAAATAAATCTATTCGGAAGGCATCAGTACAAACAAATAATTTGCGTCAACCTGCTATTGATTTTTTTCTTTTTTTTTTGTAGTTTTTGTTTTAGAACTTTTACATTTTTACTTTAGAGTTCATATTTTTACACTTTTACTACATTTCAGCTGGAAATATTGTACATTTTACATCACTATGTATTTGTGTGTGCCATAGTTACTGTTAACATCAACACTTTACATTAAAAAAAACATGTCATAAAATATAAAATAATGCATATTGTACATAGAAGTTCTATGAGGTTCTGGATCTTTGTCACATTTTAGATTTATAAGTTATGATTTCCCCTCTGTACTTCTCATTTGGTTTAATTTGAATCACTCTCATGTGGCCTAAACAAGTCAAATTATCAAATTAATTAAAAAAAAAAAAAAAAAATGAAAACATGTCTGTCCAGAAGAATTCATTTTTTTCATCATTTCACAGCTTAACAGATTCATCTTGTTGACCTAACAGTCTGTGTACATACATACAATTTGATGCACCAGTTTTAATAAAGTTATATGAAATAATGTGCACTTTGATAATTAGTTACATTTTGCTGGTAAGACTTACTTTTACTCTTTTTTTTTATACTGTATTTTTTTAAGTTGGATTATGAATGTATGACTTGTTCTTGTAATGGAGTCTTGTCTTTTCGTTTATTAATACTTTTGTTTAACTTCAAGCATCCAAACTTTCGGTGCATGTTCTTGTGTAAAATATCACTGTATGCAGTAGCATTACAATTTCTCTCAACGGGAGCTAAGGGGCCTCGCCCCAACCATTAAAAACAGTCCCACAAAAGTATGTGGACCTAACTTTAGCTGTACAGTGTGTATATGTTAATTTACAGTGAGAATAACTAGCGGCACCTTGTGAGCATAGAAAAAGCTCACCTGCAGTGGTTTAGCCACCGTTGAGGATACTGTAGGTTAGTTATAAAGTATATTCATGAGTGGAAATGTGGCGGGTTGATATAAAGAGAAGTTTTAAACATGTTGTATGTTTAAGACTCAATCTGACATTAATAATGAGTCATTTCAAATACCTTTAAGTTTTGTTAGTGGCGAGTCAAAAGTGTCTAAAATGGATGAGGAAACGTGACCTCAGTGTATTTAAAGTCCAGGCTACGGCATTGCACATCAGTGTTCCAGTAGTTTTTAAAAAATATGTATGTATGCATCTGTTAAGGGGTGAAGAGGTTTATGTGTGTGTGTTTAAAAGAGAGAGAGAGAGAGAGAGAGAGAGAGAGAGAGAGAGAGAGAGCGATAAAGACAGAGAGAGCGAAAGACGGAGAGAGAGAAGGAGAGAGAGAGAGAGGAGAGGCATGACCTACATTTGGCAAAGCTCATCGTATGAGCATGAAACTGCCTAACATCACCCCAGAGCTTCTCAGCATAGAGCCACACGATTGGCTGCTTTCAGCTCCAGCCTGACAACAGCACTGGCATCACCCAGGGGGAGGGGGAGGGGAGAGAGGGTAAAAGAGAGAGAGGAGGACATGGGGAGGAGGCACATACATTACATCCAAAGAAAGAAAAGATGCAAATAGATGTTTACATGGAATGAGATGGAGAGTGCGAGAGTGACGAAAAGGCTCCAATTAGACACAGTGATGCTTATTAAAATGTGTTTTACACGGTCACACGTGTTTCGTCACCACCCGTTTGAGGCTCAAAAGCTGGTCGCCACAAGATTAACCATCACATTTTAGGGTTTAGACTTGTGGCATGGCAACACAGCTTTGGTCCATATTACTATATGATGGATTTTAGTACATACATTCACAGTTCCCTGAAAGATTAATCTTGATGATTTTGTTGACACTGGACTTATGAAATGTCTCAAGAGTTTGGTTGCCATGAAATTTGGTAATATGGTGAACTTGGTACCTGCTAAATATTAGCATGTTAACCTTGTCCTTATGAAAATGTTAGTATGCTGACATCAGCCTTTAAGACAAAATACTGCTGTGCTCCAGCCTCACAGAGCTACTGGCATGGCATTCTAAGTGTCCTTGTTTTAAAGGGCTTATAATAAATATTTTCATAATATTCGTGTGTAAAATTAAAGTGTTAGGTTGCTTTTGGTGAACCTTTAAAGAATTATTACTCAAATCTATGGCTCACCTCAGCTTTATGAGGCTTCACAGTCAGTTTAAGCTCATTGTTTAATTGTCACTCCCATCAGTCTCGTAGCATAATTTTTGGTCGTTGCTGGCAACTGTTTTCTGCAATAATTCACTGTGTGCTATCTGTTTAACACCCAACAGCAGGTGGGCACAGGTAGCAAATAGCATTTTAGCATGATTGTTTTGCTGAATAT